>NW_008347536.1:8130101-8155097 GCF_000622305.1 Nannospalax galili
ATTATATAATTGTGTATATATGTGTGTCTACCACCAGCTGAATAAATAATATCATTCTTCATAAAAGGAATCAAGATCTTAAATGTGACATTTTATATATTTTATTATCTTATTTATTAACTTGGCACTGGAAGAAATGCAGGCTGTGGCCTGAATGGTTGCTTCATATAGGAGGACAACCTTAGATTCCTTCAGTCTCTCAATTCCTCCTTAAGTGGGAATGCTCTTGCCCATCAGTGATTTTAAATATTTCATAAGGTAAAATACATGAAGAGCCAGTCCCTGTGTCCAAAACAGAGGAGGTCGCCTTTAGAAGCCAGTTCTTTTCCAATCTTATATGTATGCAAATTCATCATGAATATCTTTTTGGCTTTTAATAGAAGATGGAGCAATAGAGAATCATTTTCTACCCTGAGTCTGATAGGAGATACTCGATAAATATTTAACTAAGGACTTGAAGACTGGTGCTCCTGTGATGTCACGTACTCATCACAGCAGCCCCTGTAGTCTTGCTGCCAAAGGTGATTCTTAACCTTCCTGATTTTATATTCTTCTTGTTATTGTATCAGAGAAGACAGATTTCAGAATGGTAGAAAAAAAGCTATAATCTTTTGAGAAAGATATGTAAATGTTCATAGACATTGTATTTTGGGGTTTATCGTTGCTAGCAAATTTAAAGACAGGATTACTGCTTTTGTATTGATGGAAACCAATTTTATAGCTCCAGCTTTAAGATAAATAAATCTGTTCAGTTTTGTGGAAATGTAAAATGCTACAGACGAGAAAAAAGTTATCACTATGGTAACTGTAAAACGTGGCGATAATAATAACTTTTAAATTGAAGTGATGCTCTTGCTAGGTATGGTTGGCAGAAAAAACCTGAAATACTGATCAAAGGACATTAGGAGTGAGTGATGGTGGATTCTTATGAGTTGTTTTGAGAGAATTGCAGCCCAGTGAGATGTTTTCTTGTCCCCACAGGCTTATGTTTATAGTTGGTTTTTAAAAATCACTCTATTGAACAGAAAAGGGGGGAAAATGTCCACATGCTTTCGAGGAAATTGAAATTTCTTTGATGACTATGTACCCTGGGTATACGCCTACCTCTAATGTATATATATTAAACAAAAAGGTAATTACTCCTAGCTTTTGTCACCCATGATTCACACTGAAGGACATTTGGGTACAAACGCCTGAATGAATAGACTCAGCATGTATGGCAGAGTGCACAGGGTTCAGTGGAGGGGCGGAGGAGGCATGGATGGAGGAGGGGGTCTGGATGTGAGTGAGAGATATTGTACAAAATTTTAAAAGCTCAATATTAAAAATTGAAAAAAATGCAGGTAAATTACTACAATGCTAACAGTTATAGAAGTGGGATCAGGGTGCTACTAACACAAAAGGAGAAATATTAGGTTCCAGTTAAGGACGCAAAGACCAATGTGTAAATAGAGTTGCAAAAAAGTGAAGATATCTTCCCAGAGCAAATGAAGATGGACAGGAATTCAAAACAGGACCTAAAGCAAAACCTACTGGCCTTGTTTCTTATACACTGCTCACCTTTACCGAGGGGACCTGTGTTTTCTCTTTGTCCTACAATAGCTTTGTTCCCTCTTATTTGAAGAAAACAGTTATTTTTCAAACATTAGCTCAAATGTCTCCAATCTTGTGAAGATTTCCCTGTCCCTCTAAAGCACATAGAATCACCCAGGCTTTTGTTCAATAACAATTTATAACAGACTATCACTCGTGTAATAGTTTGTCAAGTCTCTACCCTCTTGCTTCCTTTCCTCTTTACACTAAATGTACCTTATGGATTATCACAATGGTTGGCAAATGAGAGTTCTTCCAGCCTTTGTTAGATGGATACATAAATGATTTTCTTCCTAGTATCTTCTTTTTTGAATATTTTATTTTTTATTTTGTGTGTATGAGTATATTGCCTACATGTATGTAAGTCTACCCATGTCATGAAATGTCCATGGAAGTGAGAAGAGAGTGTCAGATGTCCCTGGAACTGGAGTTACTGATGGTTGTTAGCCACTGTGTGGGGGCTGGGAACTGAACCTGTGTCCTCTACTGGAGCAGTCAATGTTCTTAACTGCTGAGCCATCTCTCCAGCCCTCAAATATCTTCTTAATGGTAGCTACCACAGTTAAGATAGTTTTCTTAAGAACATTTAAAGGACTGGTCATATTTACACTATTGCATATTAGTTACCAGCTTTAGATGGATCTTTTCTCAGTTCTTTTTCATTGAACAAGGCATATGATAATAGGTTGACACTATTAATTCTTTTCTTTGGAATATTTTTATTGATTCTTTGACGATTTCATATACTGTACTTTGATCATATCCAGACCTACTCCCTAAAAGCCTCAACCATTCTGTTCGCAGATGATCCCTACCTCCCTACTACACTCACTTCATGTCGTCTTTTGTTTTCTTAATGTTTATCAAGTCTAATTTGTATTGCCCAAATACACTTAGGTGTGGATGTATACCTTGGAACCTGGTTAACCTATCTGGCATTACACCCTTAAAGAAAACTGACTCTGCCTCTACCCACAACAACCCATTACCAATATTTCCTCACTTAAGGCGGAGGCTTCTTGCCTTCCTCCCCTTCCATGCTGGAATATTGTCTCCTTGGGCTTACTCAGATCTTGCGCCTCTGTTACAAACACTGTGGGTTCATATATGCAGCTTTACTGTTGAGTCTTGCAAGTGGTTACTTTGAATTTATCTCCTACCTCTGGCTCTTAATATTTCAGTCCTCTCTCCCTCAGTGATCCCTGATTCTTGGAGGTAGAGGGTTGATATAGATGCTGTATATTTTCAAAATCACTTGACAATCTGAAGGAAAGAAATTTAGAGCAACATTATTGAAAGAATATTAAAAGCAATATCTTTAATACTGTTTAAAAGGTTAACATAAATTTGTTACCATTTAAAGGTTCAGGTGACATTGTAGTTAGAGCTGTCTCATATTTATAAATAATTATAGCTACATGGGCCTCAAGAATATCATGTCACTCACACATTTTTAACTCTATTCAGGTATTAAATACACAAAAAAGTAATTAAGTCAGACCAATAAAGAAACATTTAAGGAAAAAAAAAAAAAACAACCACATGGAGGTCAAACTAGAAGATTGACCATCCGTTCTAGAGACTTCTCATCCCAGCATACAACATATGTGCAGCATATTT
This sequence comes from Nannospalax galili, assembly GCF_000622305.1. Lineage (NCBI taxonomy): Eukaryota > Metazoa > Chordata > Mammalia > Rodentia > Spalacidae > Nannospalax > Nannospalax galili. Next base: position 8,133,315 of record NW_008347536.1, read on the forward strand.
ATTGACTGAGGTTTCATGCATATTACCACAGCTGAACCTGTAACAGAGCTCGAGCCCACAGCAGATATGATGGTGTTTCCTGTTTTTTTTAAAAATAGTGGGTTTCAAAGAAGTTAAGCACTTCTTCAAGACGAAACAGCTAAGAATTCCTGGGATGAGTCATTCATCGTCATTCTCACTATTATAGTTTCAGTTGACAGCTTGACACACCTGGAAAGGGGAAACCCCAACTGGGGAATAAGCTCTGTAGGATGGGCCTGTGGGCACATCTGTGAAGCATTTTCTTCACGACTGAGTGATGTGGAGGAGCACAGCCAACTGTGGGAGGTGTCATGCCTGGGTATGTGGTCCTGGGTGGTAAAAGAAGGCAGGCTGAGCACAGACCAAAGATCAAGCCAGCAAGTAGTGTTACTCAAAATCTGAGTTTCAGCTCCCGACTCCAGCTTCCTGCGGAGCTTAAGTTCCTGCTTTGGCTTCCCTCAAGAAAGAGCTGTGATTAAGACTATAGGTCAAACAAGCCTTTTCCTCCCCTAGCTGGTTTTCATCAGTGTTTTCTCACAGCAATTGAGACGCGAACTGGGGCACATTGTCATCCCCTACGACTTGTATGATCAAGTTTTACCTACTCTATGCCTTTGGTTTCTGCAGTATAAAACTGGCCGTATCACTCTCCTTGTAGAATTATGATACCTCTTAGGAGATGGAGGACATTTTGAACTGGATAAGCAAGGTCTTCCAAGATTGCTCCTGCTGCTTTGGGCTTGACATACATCCTGGGCTTTTTAGAGACCGCTGCTTCCTCCCACTACTTTCTCTTAATTCCTATGCATACAAATGCACATTTACTAGATTAGTCTATCAACTCACTTTTCTTCCCAATCTTATAACCACTCCCAATTTTCTTCAAATGGTAATTTATTATTTCAAGAATATCTTCTTTTCTCAGCTCCCCTCCAGCTACTCCCATATCTCCCCATCACTTTTTGCTGATAACTTCATGTACTCTTTTTTCTTCTTTGATTTGTTTTTTTATGGGATTTTTGACTACTCTAACATTACCCCTTCTGAAGAGGTAACCTTAAAACCTTTTAAGGATTAGATAAAAACTCCCAAATATTTTTGACATTTTTGGCCTTTGGAACGGAGTAGGTTGCTAAGAGGCCAAAGGAAATTGTGTTTTAGCCAAGAAACTGGTTACTTTTCTTTGGGGTCTTTTTACCCTAACTGCCTAGCCAATTCCTACCTCCTATTCTTATCACACCATCCTCTGAAGAGGCTATCCAAATTGCCAGTAGGGAATCAGGACACAGACTGCTCTGGCTTCTTTCATGCTGAACAGGGATGCAGGGTGAGGCAATTGGAGTACCCCTTCAGTGGGTCTATCTAAAAAACTCCCAAATTTCATAACTCTTATCTCGAGGAGGAAAAGAAAGTCTGAATCATGACTAGGAGATGTGAAGGAGAAATAAAGGCAAGAGTAATTAGCATTACAAGTTCTAGACAGTGAACTAGAAAAAAGTCAGGACAGGGATATTTTCAAATGTTCATATGAGAGTCCATTGGAGTTTCTTGACAAGGACTTCCAAAAGCATCCCTCTATTGGGTTCTTCCTCATTTTTTTTTGTCTTCCAAGGATGGATTAGTTGGTTGGGAAGACTGGCTGGATACTCAGGTGAGGGTCCAGTGACCCTGCTTGGTACTCCTTTATTGAATGAACACAACTGTCAACAAGCCCAACTGTGACTATGTTTATCGATCAGGCTCAGACAAAGTTGTGATGATGGTAGTTATTTTATGCAGAAAGGACTGCTGTATAGTATCATCTTATTCAAACAGTGTAGAGAACTCTTAAAAATCTAAAAATGAACCTACCATATTGACCTGGTTATACCACTCCTTGGCATATACCCAAAGGACTCGTTGTATTATAGAGACACTTGTACAACCATGTTGGTTACTGCTTTTTTCACAATAGCTAAGAGATGGAAGCAACCTAAGTATCCCTTAACTGACTAGTGATTAACAAAAATATGGTATATTTGCACAATGGAGTTCTATTCAGCAGTAAAGAAAGATGAAATAATGATATTTGCAGGTAAATGGATGGATCTACAAACTGTTATACTAAGTGAGGTAACTCAGACTCAGAAAAGTAACGTATGTTTTCCCTCATATGTGGCTCCTAGCACCAAATCCTTTTAAATTCCTGGTTCCTTTCTTTTACGAGTTCCATCTATGTGAACATAAGTCAAAGGTCCTCCTCAACCATTCTGGCTTCACTTGGAAGCATGAATGAGATATTTCCTCTGAGTTGATCCTCCTCTTTGTAGACTGGACACTGATTCAAGTCCATTTTGTGGGGCCTCCATGGCCTCCCTGAACAAGAGGACAGGTGGCTTACCACAGTCACAGGACATCTTGAGAGATATTCCGTAGTCTTCTTGAATTGAGTTGACCTTGGAGAGCAAGGGGCAAAAACTGTCCTTTAATCCCTCTGACCACATTATTATAGCCCTCAAACTATGGCTGTTAAACATCCAGTAAGGTTAGTTCCACCAGTCTGGTACTTTTAGTTATCATGTGCTATGTAGTTAGGGCTTGGGAAAAAAACAAAATATTCTAAGATAATCTTTGACTAGATATGTATTTTTTTCTTTAAACTTGTTGACTAAACTATGACCATAGTCGTTTTATGATTATGTGTATATTATTTTTGTCTATCCTTTATATATCATAACAAACCTAAACAGACCTTCATCACTTGCTTAGGCTTTCTCATTTTTTCTATTTTGGAAAATATCTCCATTCCCATATCCTTTAAACATCTTTTACTTTCTCCTTTTCTTTCTTTTTAAAGTAATAATGAGACATAATAGCCTTAACAAATAAATTTTCTACCTGTTGTGAGACTTCTTTTCCTGGGGATGCTAAGCAATGCTTACTCCCTTTCAAGGTTCTAGTGTTTAGCCAGTGTTTGATTAAAGTGTTACTGGGGAACCAGTGAATTTATTGAGCTTAGTTACCTGATAACTGAGGCATTGCTGAGGTGTATGTATGACCTGAGGGTATGCACACTGGAAAGCCTTTACCCAGCATGGGTCATGGCTTCTCTTCCTAGCCTTCCCCAGATTGTATACTTTAGCCCTCCCCAAATTCAGGAGGCCATGCGTGATTAGGGTCACATTACATACAATTGGCTGGGAAGAGTGGCTGGATAACGGGGTGAGGGTCGAATGACCCTGTTTGGCCCTCCTTTCATGAATGAGCACAACTGTCAACAAACCCAGTCGTGATGCTGTTTAGTGATCAGGCTCATCTGAAGTCGTGATGATGGTATATTTCATGCAGAAGGATGTATAGCATCTTGTTTTTTAAAGGACCAGGGATTTAAAAGGACTTGGTGCTAAGATCCACACATGAGGGAGAACATACGTCATTTGTTTTTCTGAGTCTGTTACTTCACTTATCATAACAGTTTCTAGTTCTATCCATTTACCTGCAAATTTCATTATTCTGATATTTCTATTACACAATACCCACCATGATGGAACATGTTTTGATAATACATTTTCTAAGTCTATTTACATCTCTGATTCTTTGGTTAATATCTTGCACCCCTCAGTAGAATATAGTCAGTTTTGACACATCTCAGAATTCACAGTATAATAGGTGCCTCATACATACTGACTGCACATTTACCTTCTTTTTGCTCAATGAAACAGAGCCCAGGTCCTCTGGAAGAGCATCCAGTGCTATTAACTACTGAGACATCTCTCCTGCCCCAGTTTTTTACATCTTTCATGTGTGTGCATGTATATGGTATGTACTTTATGCATGTGAGTGATATAGATGTATGATGCAGGAATTTATAGAATGAACATTCATTTTTTTGTCTTGGAAAAATAGCTCTCTTTGCTGTTGTCATTCCTGTTATGAAGTATTTGCAAGTCCATACTTCAGACATTTTTAGGGTAGCAATCACACACATGGGCATGCGTTTGTTTTTAATATCTTATTCTACTCTATGTATTGTATACAGTATATGTTACCATTCTTTAAGTACAGGTTTTCACAGAAAGACAGGCTTCTGTATACTTACATATACTTCATACGCACACAAAACAAACAAGCAAAACAGCCCTGACCATCAATTTGTAATTGACCTAGACCTTTGAGCTTTACTTCAGCTCAGTGTCTTCAATTTAATTCTGTGTCAGAACAACCAGACTGATGTTATCATCTCCAGTCCAGGGTTTTGAATATTCTGACCAAGTTCAAACCCCAGTTGTTTTGTACATCTCCTTCATAAGACCACAAACATTTTGAAAGTAAGAATGGTATCTGAACACAATATGTTCCCTAGACCCTATTCCATAGATTCCCCAAAAATTTGCTGAAATAATGGCCTTGTGGATACCACAGAAATGATCATTTAGCATTTTCTACTACCCCACCCATGTGTATTACTATTGTCTTAGCTGGCTAAGCATACCTCAGACCACTTTGAGAACGCTACTTCACCTACATAATAGTAAAATAAACATCTCAAATAGACGATTTCAAGATTTCAGCAGTGACTGAGATTCTTTCTTCCCTCCAGCAGTGATGTTTACAACTGGAATTTGGAATCTTGAAGTCAGGTCACTAAGATTGAAGCCTTAGCAATATTGTAAGTCATCTCTGGACAGTTATCAAAGGTCTTTAATTTTTCATGAAAGAAGTATTTTTCATAATTATGATTTCAGAAGGTTGTTAAAATCAGGTGTTACAATCAGTTGAAATGTTATAAATAAAGCCACACAATGAGATGTAAAACATTTTCATGCTAATTATTTTATTTCAGTTATTTTATTTCTAAAGACTAAGTAAATGTGATATCTCACAGCATGATTAATACATTTTTACTGTGAAAGGAAAAAGTGACTAAGTTGAAATTTTTATGTAAAATTAACAATGAAAATTAACATGGTTTGAAACTAAAATGTTCATCAAAGATTCAAGTTTTAATATTTTCTTCCAGTTGGTGGTGTGATTTGAAGAGACTGTGGTATCTTTGGGAGGTGGGTCCTAACTAAAGGAAATCAGGTACTATGAGCAAGTTTTCTCTTTCCCCATTTCTTGCCACAGCGGTCACTGTTCCTATTTATAGGGATGTGAGCAGCCCTTTTCTGCCACACAGTCATTCCACCAAGAGCTGATTCATTATTCCTTTCCTTCCATGGCTTTCTAAACTCTGGACAATGATGAGACAAAATGAAGTATCCCTCCTTACATTGATCCTGTCAGTACTGTAGTGATGACAATGCACATGTAACTAGTAGACCTCTGAATTTAACATTTTAAAACTGTAACACTAGACTTAGCAATGGCAGCCACTTTTAAATATCTTTGCTATGTTGGATAGTATAGACAATAAGCAAAACAATTCTGTACATGATATGACCTAATTTTTGCCTCCACTTAGGATCTATAGACAAAATAACTGTAATTACTTAATTAGCCTCCTTCTCATCTGTTAAAATTAAAGATGAATTCCATAGACTATATAATACCTCTGGCAATAGTATATACTATGCATTTCCCATGTTAAAGTTAGAAAGAAAATAATGCCTTACTTTGTACACAAAGTGTGAATTTAGATAGAGTTCCAATTTATAGACGTGTGTGCTATGAAAGGAATAGGGCACTGAAGACATCACTCATTTGTTTTTTAAGATCAATAAAAGCAGCTAAGTACTTGTGATAGTAATTACCTAAAATCCAGAGACTAGATATGTTTTTCAAGTTTTGTCAAAAGCTCCATTTTTCAACTTTGTAAAAATTTATATAACATCTTCATGAAGATATTTTTACTTAAATACAATAAGATATTTACTTACAATATGATATTTTTACTTTTCATATAATACGTTTTGGTCATTTTAGGCAGATCTCTTCCCATATCTAAATCTCCTTTTTTCTGACCCCCCACCAAATTTCTGTACTCCTCAGTGTGTGTGTGTGTGTGTGTGTGTGTGTGTGTGTGTGTGTGTGTGTGTACATGTGTGCCCACAGAATTAGGGTTGTGTCCCCAGATGCCTTCAGTATGAGTTCTTCCACCAGACTTGCAAAGTAGAAGCCCAGTTTCAGGAATGAATTCCCACTATTGAAGCTGTTGACCAGGGACTAATAACCCACCTAAAAGTGATAATGGCTCCTGCTCTTGCTTAGGGAATTGGGGTGCAGACTGCTCTGGCTTCTTATGCTGAACAGTGACGCAGGGTGAGGCAATTGGGGTACCCCTTCAGTGGGTCAATCTAAAAGACTCCCAAATTGCATAACTCTTAGAGAGAAAAGAAAGTCCTTAACTGGTAAATAGGTGATGTGAAGAAGTAAAGGCAAGAGTAATTAGCATTACAGGTTCTAGACAGGGAGCCAGAAAAAAAGTCAAACAGGGAAAACTTCAAATGTTCATAACAGAGTTCATTGGGATTTCTTGATGAGAGCTTCCACAAGCAACCCTCTATTGGGTTCCTCCTCATTTTTCTTTTGTCTGCCAAGACTGGACTTTAGAATGATGGATTCAGGATTTACTTTCTGGTAATTTGATAACTGTTGGAGGGGCTCAATGCAAAGAGTTCTCAAAGGAAGAAATAAAGATGCCAAAGAAACATCTTAAGACGTGTTCAACATCATTGTTAATTAGGGGAATGCAAATTAAAACCACCTTAAGGTTTCACCTTACCCCAATCAGACTGGTTAGGATCAAGAGAACAAATGATAGCAAATGCTGGTGAGGATGTGGAAAAAAGGGAACGCTCATTCACTGCTGGTGGGATTATAAACTAGTGCAACCCCTATGGAAAATGTGTGGAGAACTCTTTAAAAACTAAAAATGAACCTACCATATGACCCTGTTATACCACTCCTTGGCATATACCCAAAGGACTCATCTTATTACAGAGATATTTGTACAACCATATTTGTTGCTGCTCTTTTCACAATAGCTAAGAGATGGATGCAACACAAATGCCCCTCAACTGACAAGTGATAAACAAAAATGTGGTGTATTTACACAAATGGTTCGCTATTCAGCAGTAAAGAAAGATGAAATAATGAAATTTGCAGTTAAATGGATGGATCTAGAAACTGTTATACTATGTGAGGTAACATAGACTCAGAAAAACAAAAGACATATGTTCGCCCTCATTTGTGGATCCTAGCACCAAATCCTTTTATATTCCATGATCTTTTAATAAGTTGATGCTGTACAATAATCTCTTCTGTGTGAAATAACTACCTTCATCATGACTATGCCTGCTTGCTAAACATCATCACAGTTGGGCTTGTTGATGGCTGTGCTCCTTCATTAAAGGATGGGCAAGCGAGGTCAGTGGTCCCTCACTGGAGTACCCAGCCACTCTTCCCAGCCAACTGTATATAATTTGGCCCTAAAAACAAATGGTCTCCTGGATTTAGAGGGACTAAAGTATAAAATCTGGGGAAGGCTAGGAGGAGAAGGCTTGATCCATGCTGGGTAAAGGCTTTCAGTGTGCATACCCCAAGGTCACTCATACACCTCAGCAACCCCTCAGTGATCTCTCTAAGCGAGCTCAGTAAATTCATTGGTTCCCCAGGAAAACTTTAACCAAACATTGCTTTGACACTAGAACCTTAAAAGGGGATAAGCACTGCTTAGCATCCTCAGGAAAAGAAGTCTCACAACAGATGGAAAACTTATTTTTTAATGTTATTTATATAAACGATGAGTCAAAAGCAATATACACATAATCTTAAAATTTCTAAGGTCATAGTTTAGTCAACTAGTTTAAGGAACAAAACATATCTAGTAAACGTTTATCAGAGAATGTTTGGGTTTTACCCAAGCTTTATCTACAAAGCACATGGTAATTAAAAAAAGAAGACTGATGAAACTAACCCTCTTGGATATTTAACAGCCATACTTTGAGACCTATACTTATCTATTCAGAGGGACTTAAAAGACAACTTTTGCTCCTTGCCCTCCAAAGTTGACTAAGTTCCAGGGGACTATGGAGCATCTCTCAAAATATCCTGTAACTGTGGTGAGTCACCTGTCTTCCTGTTCAGGGAGGCCATGGAGACCCCATCAAATGCACTTGAACCTGTGTCCCGTCTACAAAGCAAAGTGTCAACTCTCAAGAAACATTTCCTCCATGCTTCCAAGTGAAGCCAGCCATGGTCAAGTGGGACCTTTGACTTATCTTCACATAGATGGAACTGGTGAAAGAAAGGAGCCAGGGGCTCCTCCCAAGCCCATGTGACCCCTAAGGAACAGATCCTCCAACGACCTGAAAAGTAAAAATAAATTGGTTTATTTGGGCCAACTGTATGGTCTTAAACACCCAAAAGGAAAGTATAACCAAAGATTAAAGTGATCAGTATATTTCTTTAAGAGTTCAAGGGATTACACTTCCCAGACATTAGGCTTAAGTCCATATAAAACGTTATTTATGCAATTATTTCTCACTGATGATTTTGTTTCTAAGCAGAAATTGCTGCTCAGAACTAAGACTTCAAATCTTGGTCTGCAATACTGCAGTACCCAACTATAGCTAAGGGAGATAACCCACTATTACTCTAAAAATGATGGATAAATTTGTTTTCTCCCCCTGTCTAGAAGCCTTTGAGAGGGAACTGACACTGATACATATTTTTTTAGAAAATAAACCAATATTATTAAAAAAATAAAATGGTTTTCAAAATATCTCCCAACTTTTAACAAAATATTTTTCTGTTTACCATATTGATGAAAGTTACTCTTGGCTATGATACCAACATCTATTATCCTTTCTCTCTGGGAAGAATTAAAAATAAAATAAACAATCATAAAATGTGAATTACTTTAGTAGTTATATGAGAACAGTTTTCTCACTGAAAATTTTGCCAATCTCTGTGAAATCAAAGCATAATTGATATCAACTTTGTTATTAATGTTTACAGAGTCTGATATATTAGAATCATAGACTTAGCCATGGCAGAAACTCTGAGATATTTTGGTTTATTGGAGAGCATACGTATCAAACAAGTCAGATGTGCACATCATATGAGCCAGCCTAAGTGTTGTATAGGATCCAGATGCAAAATTACTAGTGTTGACAGACTGTAATTACATAATTCTATTTTTAGTGCATCCATTTATTAAAATAATGTTTGGTTATTTATTTAATCATAATATATCCTGAACTACAATTATATATGTATTTTAAATATATTTTTATATATTATTTTTATATTACTTGTATGAGTGTATTGCCAGCATGTATGTGACTGCACCCATGGTGTGCAATGCCGCGGAGGTCAGAAGCGAGCATCGGATTCCCCTGGAACTGGTGTTAAGGACAGAAATGCTAGTAGATATTTTAGAATTCATCAGAAATTGGGGGCTGGAGGCGATATACTACATTGGATTTCATTGGATCTTTATAAAACACTTTGTTAATTGCACTAATGCCCTCTGTTTTATACTCATGAAAATGCAGAGATGTACAGAGTTCATACAAATCCCCAAAATACATATGCATGAAGAACCAAACGTGTTTGGCTTCACTTTGGTTAGACCTGACCTTTCAGATTTATGATAATGCACTTGTGTAAGTCAAAGAAGGGCTGGGGATATGTCCCAATGAAGTCCTTGCTGCACAAGTGCAGAGCCTAGAGTTTAGATCCTAAGCCCCCATATAAAGGCTGGGCAGGTCAGCCTATAATCCCAAAATTCATGAGGCAGAGGTGAAGAATTCCAAGGGCAAAATAGTTAGCTAGACTAGTCAAATTGGAAAGCTCCAGTTTAAGCAAGAAACCTTTCTTAGTAAGTAAAATGGAGAAAAATCCAGGGAAACTCTTAGTGTCAGTGGCTTGCTTCCACATGCACAGGCATAAAAGAGTATGAGTAATTGCAGAAATGTGAACCCACACATCAATATATAACACATATGCATGCATGCTATATACACATGCAAAAAGAAAGGAAGGAAGGAAGGAAAAAGAAAGAAAGAAAGAAAGAAAGAAAGAAAGAAAGAAAGAAAGAAAGAAAGAAAGAAAGAAAGAAAGAGAGAGAGAGAAATGAGTAATTGCAGAAATGTGAACCCACACATCAATATATAACACATATGCATGCATGCTATATACACATGCAAAAAGAAAGGAAGGAAGGAAGGAAAAAGAAAGAAAGAAAGAAAGAAAGAAAGAAGAAAGAAAGGAAGGAAAAGAAAATCCAGAGAAACATAAAAGGAATGCCTTATGTAGAAGCTTTAGTTGGAGAGAAAACATGGAAAGATTAGGAAAGGGAGAAAACTTGGTTTGCTTTGTTTCCACTTCGCTTCACTTTATTTGATTTACCTCTGTGGAACAAATAAATATTCTATAGATAGAGGTCAAATAATATGAAGTAGTCTGCTTAAAAAGGGGTATAAAGAATAAAGGAGATTAGAATTAGAGTACTTGCTTCATTTACATTACTAGAGAATGTGAGAGAGAAAATAAAGACAGAGAACATTTAATAAAACCAAATGAACAAATTAGTGAGGAGTTAGAAGTTGTGAATACATTGAAATGAATATAAAAATAGCTATGAATTTTGCTAAAATAGATTACTTAAGTACATTCAAAAACTAGCCATAGGTTTTTGAGAATCCTAACATCCAAATGACAGGAAGCATCATCTCTGAAGCCCATCTCTCATCTCTCTTGGTCATCGCATCATTCAGCAGGATACAAACTACATCCTGGAAGATAATGAACAACAGTTGCTGAATGACTGAACAAATAAATGAATTACACTTTTTTTGTGGTTCACAGATTTTTTTTATCTATTGAAGATATCACAGGCATAATGCCACTATTTATGCTACAACTTTTTTATTGAACCTCGCTAATATGTCACATAATCACTAGTCATTGAAGAAATCATCATTTCAAATAAGAATTGTTCTTCATGGAGCCAAAATATTAAGGATGTGGAGATGTTACAGTGTACCTAATTTCCACTGGATCAGGAGAAGAAAGATCTTCAAGTCATAGAAAAGCACATTTAAGATTGTATAGGTACACAAAAAGTCTCGAGTTATTTTGTATTCTGTCATTTCAGTAGACACATTTAATTCATAAACAGACAAAATACGTAAAAGTAAGAGGGAGATGGCATTAGATTTTTATTTTTATTAGCTTCTTTTCCAATTGCTATGGAAAACTATATGAGAAAAATCAACTTAAGGAAAGAAAGGTTTATCTGGATTTACAATTCAAGGGTATAGTCCACCGCATTAGAGAAGGTATTATAGCAGGACCGTGAGGCAGCTGGTTATACTGAATCTATAGTCAGACAGCAGGAGAAATGAATGATGGTGCTCAGTTCACGTTCTCCTTTCTGTTCAATACAGAACTAAGGTCCATAAAATGCTGACACACACATAGGGTGGGTCTTCCCATTAAGTCAGCACAATATAGACTCTCTGTCACAGATATTCCTAGAGGCTTGTTTCCTAGGCGATTCTAGATTTTGCTAAGTTGAAAATCAATATAAACTGTCTCTAGTCTAGCCCTTGTCAATTTGACACCCAAATATATTGACCTTCCACCTCTTGTCACCATAGTTAATAGACAACTCAAAATGCAAAACGAATTCTGTCCAAATTCAAAAGTCCACAACTGTCTTCAACAGTTCTATTTCAGCAAGCTCTTAAATCTGAGCCCTTGTAATAAATAACAAACAGAAATACAACTTATCGACTTCTAAGAAACAATGACACAGACACATGACAACAGAGTAAACATTCCCATTTCAAAATGAAGGAAAAAGGCATAGCAAGGAAAGTCAGACCAGAGCAAGCCTGAAACCCAGAGGGGAAAATGAGAAGTTCTGGGGATCCATGTTAGACATCTGGGTTTCCTGATGGAATAATTAGACTCCAAAGGGATTGAATATTTCTATCTGTCCATCTCTGCCACCTGCAGGATATAAAATTTTTCTCTTGGGCTGGCTACACTCTATTCACGCAATTTTTGTAGACACATATTCAACTGTCTGGATTATCTAAATCCTGGGGTCTCCATCGGTAACTCAGGCTTCCCTTTCGCAGTTTCACATAATTACCTCTCACACCTTCTTTGCTGGAAAAACAACCTTGTCATACATTAGTCTAAATAGCCTTGAATAAATAGCGCACAAACTCCATGACTGCCTCATTTTTGCATCTATCATATGTGTAAAACCAGTACCACATGGATAATGCTGCCAAGTTCTGCTACTACCTTGAAATATATCCACAGTTGGATTGGCCTCTCTGTGCCTTCCGTGCTGATCCTGGGAAAACACTTCCCTAGGTGATTATTTTCAACTAGGGAACCCCTTCAGCCGAATTCTTAGTTTGGACTCTCTCCTTTCAAATACAATTGTATTTACACATGACATAGCTTCCAAGGGATGGGGTCTTGCCCTTAGAGCATCCTTGGCATTGTCCCAGAGCAGAATAATAGGTTGCTTTTTAATTATGCTGAACATTATAAAATCAAAGATGCCTTATCAGTACCCACCTTGTCTGCAACTTTAAACACCCCACTTTCCAGGAAGGACATATTTTTCGTGGTTTTTGCTCCTCTTGTTCTCTCTCACTGTATATCTGAATGAACGTATTGGGTACTAAACATGATGGAGCCTGAAGGGGATGCCATCATAAAATTTCTTCCACTAAACTGGAGACATGGTCCCAAACTCGGGGTTGTGGTTGTCTTTCAGGAGGCTGGAGCTGTGATTCCCTCCCTTTATTAGCCTGGTAGTGTGATTATTTCCCATTAACATAGAGCTGTGCTTGTCTCCTGTGAATCAGAGCTGTGGGCCCCTCCCATGAGCTTGAAGCTGTGGCCCCATCCTGTGAACTCGAGCTGTAATCCCCTCTTGTGAGCCTGGTGCTTTAGGCCCCTACCCAAGGAATGGTTCCATCTTCTCTGGTGGTAAGCTGATGGTGGAGCAGACTGGAGGATGGGGACCTTCTCAATGCTGCAGTTTCAGCCTTCTCTGAGTGACTGTATTCCCCAGACCTCCTCCTTTAGGTCTCAGTCAGTGCAATAGCAGTGGCTTCCCTGTGGGTTGAGCGAATGCTGGGGAACAGGAGAGGTCTCTGTCATTATTTTCAGATTCTGGTCTTGGGAGGACTGATTATGTAGAATTGATTTCCCACCTCCCGGGAGGGCGAGCTGTGGTCTTGACGCCACACATGGTCCCAGGCTTCCAGGCCTTGATATTGGACCTCTCGCATTAACAGGCACCAAGAGGTTTTCTATTATTTTTATTATTTTTCTATTACTCATTGGCAACCTCATTATGTCTTCACCTTTGCCTTATGGAAAATGTAAAACACCAAAACATCAAATTGAACTCTAGAGATAACACAGTCTTGGGAGCTAAAAAGAAGAAATAGAAAATACTTTATTAATTAAATTGATATAATTCTCAAACTAAAGATATGTAATTGTATTTTAAAATGTATTTTTGCAGTTCTATATGTACTATAATTTTTGAATACTATTTACTGACAAAACTATGCTACCAAGATTCAACAATAATGTGAAATTTGTCACTGTTGCTATAAGTTTCCTATTCATTGTCTAAATTCTACAAAGTTTAACTATGTAATCTTCTACAAAGTTTTACTATGTAATCATGTTCTTTTAATGAAAACAGTGCTTATAAAATACTTTAAAATTAAAATAATATCCTAAAAGCAAACTGAAAATTGAAAATATAGTCTACAGAATATATGAATGTTATGCTGTGGTTTCCTCTTTCTATTACTGTGTCAAAATACCTGATAGAATCAATTTAAAAGGAAGGCATGTTTATTTTGAACCATGGCTTTGCATTTTAGACCATGATCTCTGGCCATGTTGCTTTGGACCTGTGGGCAGCACAGTATTTCATGGAAGAAACATGTGGAGGGAATTGCTATATTCGCCTTAGAGTGTCCATGAGCAAAAAGAGAAACAAGAAGAGGCGGGGTCTAAATATCTCTTCAAAGGCATGTCTCTGAGAACTGATTTCCTTTGCCAGGACCTCTAGTGTTTCTTCCTACATCTCAACAGTGCAATGAGTAAAAATCAAGCATTTGGGTTTGGTGCTTTGGAAGCCATTTGAAATTCAAAGTATAGCAATAATGACCATGTTTTATTGAATGTCTATAAGGATTCCAATGATCTGAAGTTATTGTGAATTTTAATAAAGAAAATGTATTAGGAGAGAAATAAAGATGATAGCAAAACAGAGAGGCTTGTAAGTCAGGTCTGTGAAGGAGAGAAAGACCATGCTTTGCACCATAACTCGTATGTATTTTTCTAAATGAAAAGGAAAGTCAGATTAGAAAATTAAACTCTGCTTCGACCCTCCTACATGGCATACTAAAAAATTGTTCTGAGTGAGGAAAAGAAGCTATTAGAACTCGCTTCTTTTGCAGAAGGATCTAGAAAATCCTCTGGAACGTTGCAACCCCTGCTGTATCAAACTGAGTCGAATATTCCACTACACATTCTAAATTTTTTCCAATTTAAATCGTACAAACTCTACGTGATTTAAAATAATAATTGCCAAACTTAGCAAAGGAAAATGTACAATTTCCAGTTAAAGTTCTATACTATATTTAAGATATCCCTACTGAACAATTATTCTTTATCAAATTTGATCTCTTATGTGTATTTAGCCTGACAACCCTACCTTGAATTAATACTTTTGAAGTGGAGCAGGCATCAATTGTTATTACTTGTTGATGCAAATACAGTAAAATGTAAAGTATATGGGAAATACAGATGCTTCATATTTTAAAAATCTTTGGTGTTAGAAAGAAAGACACAAATTTTAAACTATCTTTCCTCTTGCAGATTTCATGGTCTAGTACTTGGTGACACACTCAGAAACTAAAGATATGTAAATCAAAGCAAAAGCCAGGCATAGTGGTATACCTCTTTAGTCCCAGCACTCAGGAAGTAGAGGCAGGTAGAGATGAAAGCCAGCCTGGTCCACATAGCAAGTGCCAGGCCAGTAAGAGCTACAGGCCAGAAGGAGACCCTATTTCAGAAAAAAAAAGGCCCAAAGCAATATACTAGTGTAGGTATTCTACAAGAAACCTGCTTCAGAGAAGATAGAGGTAAGCAGAATTTGAAAACAGACTTGAAGTCATAAGACTTGAAGAAGTTCAATGGAAACTTAATTATATAAAGTAAAATGACTTCAGTGTTGAATTTTGAAAGGGAAGATGATCTTCATTGGAAGGAAGCTCTATTGTAATAATTATTGGACATGATTGTTTTTATCAATGTATATGTTATGTCAAATGTCTATAATGTGATATTAACTAAAAGTTTAATGCTTTAAATCATAACGTTCCTCTTTAACCATGTGAGATTTCTCTCTATGGACATGATATTCTTTCAGAACAGATAAAGAATGAATAGAATTCAAAAGACTCTAGATACAACATGGTCTGAATCTTTAATACTACAAGCCAAATTTTTGTAGAGTGAGTGAGTCAATAATATATTAATTACTATAAAACTAGCCTACTGTTGTCTATAGATTAGTCTTCTCATAAAGTAATTCATTTGAATTTATTAAATGAATCCTCCTTTTAGCAAGAAACAGGTTATTAAAAGCAATGCCAGTGAATAAAATAATTATCCCAAAGTCTGGCTACCAGCTGAGCCAGAGCCCTGGTTGGTTAACTGTCTGCAGAACATTGGCTGACAAGATGCCTTTATTTAAACCTTTCACATCCCTAGGCAGAAGCACAAAGGAAAAAAATCTCAATTTTCATATCACCTTTATACTGGAAAGTAGACTCTGGTTGATTTGAAATAAAACTAAGCCAGAAAGAATGTCAGGTGAGCAGGAAAGGCCAGGAGTGTGGTGCCGCTGTGCTCTGTATTCTTATATATGTCCTCATTTCAAATGGTGAATGTGGAGCTACAGACTCAATTTAATGGTGTGTGACTCCTTTTTTTAATTGCTGATGCAATAAATTATGAAATGTTAGCCAATTAGAGAAGGAATGTGTGGCTAGAAAGTAGTAGAGTTGAGCTATTTATCAAGTAATCAGCACCCAAATTCCAACATTTGCAGTGTACCAAAGATAAGCAGGCAGGTAGACCAGCACAGCTTTATTATTATCCTTGCTATTATTATATATTGACTTGGATTTTTGAAGAATGAGACTGCCCAACAGAGTCAAACGTTTGGATGATTTTCCCTTAAAAAATCAAAGTTTTGTGACGGCAAATGGAAAAGCCTTATTAAAAACAACATTGCAAAAATATAAACAAAACAATAAACAGTAATATCTCTTAAAATTCTATTAGCCACCTGTCACTTCCTCCATCATAGTGAATATTGTCTATAATTGTGATTTGCATATGGTTGTGGTATATTGTTTGGTTATGTTCTCCAGTAATTAATGGCAAAATTTAATTACCATGGTGAAGTACTAAGAGGGTGTAAATTCAGTCCAACAGTAGTATTTATTGATGTGAGTTTGGGGAAGTGATTAAGGTTAGAGAAAGTCATCAGGATGGAGACCCTTGATTAAATATTAGATAGTCATTGCTTTGTAAGAGGCACATAGATGTATTTCCTGCCACTTGATAGTAAAGCCTACACTGCCCTAGTACTCTGGCAGTGGAAGACCTCAGGTGAAACTGAGGAAGACCCAGGGGCCACAATATTGGCTTACACATTTTTTCATAATAACACAGAATTAGTTTTCTAACTTCTAACTACCTGAGTGTTTCACCAATTTCTTTTCCTTTTTCCTCCCTTCTTGGGAGACCTGCTGCACGCCCACTGAGGCTCCAGGGCTCACAGACTAACGTAAGGCATTTCTATTTGGGTTGTGCATGGTTTATATGATATTTGGAAGGAAGAGACTTACAAAGAGACTGCTTTTCATAACCCTTGCACCATTCAAACCCTGCACCCTGCCATTCAGGCTTCCCTGGTGGCAGTGGCAGCCCCCTTAGCCCTTGGAGTTCCAATATGGCCTCTAAGCTAACTCTCCATCTCTCAGCAGCTAAGCTAACTCTCCTTCCCAATGCACATTCACAGTTGTCATTACCTTGCAAAGCATGGGAAGGAGGTGGGGCCAGTGCTTATCAGAGAAACATTGGAGTGCTAACTCTCCATCTCTCAGCAGCTAAGCTAACTCTCCTTCCCAATGCGCATTCACAGTTGTCATTACCTTGCCATTTAATGCACTAGACTCCCCCTGCAAAGCATGGGAAGGAGGTGGGGCCAGTGCTTATCAGAGAAACATTGGAGTCACACTGAGATTATATCCTGAACTATCCAAAATACTAACACTTCAAAGAGTGTGTTTTAAAGTGTTTTCTCTTCCTAGTCTGACTCCTTGTTTTTAGAGTCAGTTTTTCCTCAATACCAATTACATATATACATAATTATTCCTTAAGTAATATCTAATGTAACTTACTCCTTAACTTAAATTTCTACCAAATTTCATTCAACAACTGTCTTCTTTATTTCTACTGTGTTTTGAACATGTTGCTAGTGTTGTATTTTATAATAATGTATTAATGATACCATATGTGCTTTCATATCAAAATTATACACACCCAGTTCTTTGGGTATCAAATGAAATTTATTAAAAATCATTAGTCAAAAACCAGGTGAAAAGGTTCATGCTTTGGCTTGTAGTAATAAGGGATTTTCAGGAGTATTTAACACATTCTAAGGATGTATGTAATACCTTCAATCACCAAGCAAAGGAGTGATCTCTGTCTTTCTTGGGGAATGGGAGAGAGAGGCAGGAGACAGATTAATTAATATACTTGAGTAGAAGAAGCTTAGCTAGGCCATAAAATGGAATATGAGAAAATCTTGGAAAGTCAAAAGAGGGAAATAACATGTTAACATAGCAGAAAATGACAAATCTCTTGCAGTAGACAGAATTTTATGTGAACACTGAGAATGGAAAATATTTAAAGTATGGAGTTGACATTTGAAAGAAAGCTAACTTTATAAACTAGTCAAAGGATGTGATAAAGCCAGAGATGGAGTACTCTGAATGAGCTAGTCATCACCTTTCTGAAGTGCAGCAGTGCCTCCCTCAGAAAGGACAGAGGCACTGCCCAGCATTAGAAATTCAACCTAGGCTAGTCTATGCATGCAGTTCACATTCGTCATATCGACTATCTTTCTCTTCACTCCAGAAATACTTATTGAGCATTGACTATAGGCAGATTACAGTGTCTTTGGAGTCAGTACCTCTTCTAGTATAAATATTTATGGACTCAGAGTTAAGTTCAAATTAGTCATTATAATAATCCCATAGGTGAAAATTTATAAACCCCACTTTAGAAGATGATAAGACTGAAGGCAGGACAATTTGAAGCCCAGGATAGAGAATAATTAGCCAGTACATATTGAAATCTGAAGCCTCTCATACTTAGACCACCAAATGACACTAGACACATGTTCACTAAATTCACCCTTTGGACATGAGATCCTCCTCTTTCATAAGAGTTTTCACTGCGTCCACGAGATACTGTAGGGTACGGTCTGCAATATTTGAGATCTAGAATAGGAATGAGGTAATAATGGCAAACATACTGTGTATAGTAGGAACTTAGTTGTGATCTTGATGGATATTCTTCCATAATATCAGAAGAGAGTTTATGTTCTGATTGCCTTCTCCAATGACAACAAAAAGCCTCACTTTCCAATCTTAAATGTGGTTACACCAATAATTCCTTATTATGGGGTAATAAAAGCTAGTGTGCAAGTTGAAATTAAGTCTGATTAAAAATATAATGTCTTGCAAGATATGGTGGCTCATGCCTTTATTCCCAGCACTTGGGCGGCAGAGACAGGTGGATCCTCTGTGAGTTTGAGGCCAGCCTGGTCTACAGAGTGAATTCCAGGCAGCTGAAGCTACGGGGAGACCTTGTCTCAAAAAGACACACAAACACACACACACACACACATACACACACACACACACATATATGTATATAATGTCTTAAGAATTATAATGTTTAAGTGATTTAGTTTACTTTTGACAATTTCATACATATATAAGCATACAGATTACTCTCTCTTTCCCCATCCTCTCTTATCTCTCTTCTACCCCTGTCAACCCCCTCCAATTTTTCTGTAAATCTCTTTCTCATATTCATGCCTATTTGTTTTATTTTGTGACTCACTGAGTTTAGACAGGGCCATCTGTATGTGACTGGGATTTGGAACTATCCATTGGAACCTGGTGGGCTCAGCATTGTATATACAATTAAAGACAATTACTTGCTCTTTCCAAGAATTGATCAGTAGCCAATAGTTCAGCTAAAGTCGAAGGGTTCCTTGAGCCCCTCCCTCATCCATGATTACTGTCAGGGTCAGTCTTGCACAGGCTCAGTGCAGTTAATTCAGTTGATAGGAGTTCATGAGGATGGCATTTTAAAGTGCTTCTTTTTGTCCTGCCCCCTCTTCTGCAATGCTCCCTAAACCCTAGAGTAGGTGATATGCTATTTTCTTTAGGGCTGAGCCCTTAACTGTTACTTACTCTGAGCATCTTGAAACTACATTTTCAAGAACAGTAAGCTTGAGCACAGTCTTGCATTCTTTCACCAGAAGACCCATTCCCCTATGCCTGATTGTTTGCATGCATCTTGGAAAACAGAGATTAAAAATTAGTTTGGTGCACACCCTAAAAAATTAGGTTTCTCATGCAGGAAAGAGAATTCAACAGAGCATGAATGCCTTGTGAGTTGTGACCTGCTGGACATGAAGAGGATGGTGCCTAAAGCAGATTGAAGGAGGAGTGGGGTCATGGGCCACCCTGGAGAGGGCACTCTTAGGGGAAATCTTTCAGAGTAAAAGTACCAGAAAACTATGCTTTCCTTCAGGATCTTGCTGTAAATATCTTCTGACCTGAAGATATTTGTGATAAGATTTTATCACAGTTATCTTTAAAAGTACACTTGTTTAAACATGGTTTGAGGAAGAAAATTATCAAGCTCTTGTCCTGAACTCATGATGTTCTGAGGCACTGAATCTTTCCCAGTCTCTCATGGTGCAGGGCACATTTCCATTTATTTGCTTGACATTTTACTTCTAAAGGGAGGAACAAGTCAGGTTTTTTTCTCATCTTCTTGAATATATGAAATGTGTTGCCAATTATCTCCCTCAACCCTTTGTTCTCACAAAAGACAAAACTAGCGTACAAATCCCCCCAGAGGAATGCCAGTGTACACTCCATATTTTATCTACTTTCTGTTTAATGTCCTCACTGAATGGGAAAGAAATGTTCAATTGTCATGAAAACATATTAATTTCAAGTCCACTTTTTCCCTAACAAGCTGTAAGGACACTTCTCATTCACATCAGAATTACGTTTCATTTCTCCTTTTACATTCTTACTTTATTTTATTTTGCTTTTATTTTTTATTAA
Source organism: Nannospalax galili (assembly GCF_000622305.1). Lineage (NCBI taxonomy): Eukaryota > Metazoa > Chordata > Mammalia > Rodentia > Spalacidae > Nannospalax > Nannospalax galili. The sequence continues at coordinate 8,153,771 of NW_008347536.1, forward strand.
TTATCATCCCAGTAGGCGTCCTATAGTGCCTGGATAGTATACATTGTTTCTGAGCAAAAAAGAAAAGTCCTTCTTAGAAAGCAGTCACGCATATCCATTGTGCTGGGTGCTGCGCTTTTACTGTATCATCCGATTCACATACACTGTCTTTGAGGAGACTCGTTGCTGTTTTTCAGATGAGCGATGTGAAAATCATAAATGTGAAACACCTTACAACAGAGTAAATTCCAGGAAAAGTTGGAACTGTGGGACTCAGACTGTTTATAAGATTGAATCCCATAGTCTTTCCTCCCTTTCTTGGTTTTCTTTGGAAACTAAAAAGACTTAGTAGTGAAATAGCTATAGAAGCCATACTGATTTTATTCTCCCCTTTCTGTTTCAAAACATAAATGTTTAGCACTTTGTAAAATTACTTCTCATGGTTCTTTACAATGTTTTTGTGTAACTGTTATTATGAACCAATTTTTATAAGATAAGAAACATAGGTAGAGATAGAACTGTATTATTTTTTAAAAAATGTTAATCCCTGCAAATGCCAAGCCAGCATTGGAGGGCAAATTATAAATCGTAAACTTCATGCTGATCAACATCATGATGGTGTCTCACTACCAAGGGAAATTCTTCTGGGTTTCATGATGCTGAGGAGCTGAGCACTTATTAAATCAGACTTTCTGTTGTTATGGGAACACTTGAAGGGCAGAAGTAGCCAAAATAGATAGTATGCATTTAAATAATTTCTTTCCTTTCTTTTCCCCTCCATCAAAATCTTCTGAATTCCCATACACATGCACATGGGCACACATAGTCACATACATTATGAACACTGTAAATACTTTTGAAGAAACAAGTTAGTAACCAGAGTGTGGCCAAGGCAGTTGAAAATACTATTGAGATTTAACATACATTTTATAATTTGTTTTAGGAGATTTCTCAATACTTCATTCATAATAGCATTTTAAAACTGAAATTTGAGATTTAGAGATTTACACATTTTTGACCCAAAAAAATGCAGCATAATGTTATGCAACATATTTGGTGTTATTTTTATTTGATCCACTATGCTTTAAGTTTCAAAAGTTAAAAATAAAATTTGCTAAATGTTTATGCTTTAGAACAGAAAACTTCTTACGGACTTATTTTATAACTTGAAGGTATATCTAATAACCTCAATGACTTCATAATTTATAATAAAATAATACTATACAATGTAAATAATTATTAATTCATCTATTTAGGGTTATAAGGTTTCTATTAAGTATTGCTTTTTCCAGATTAATTTAATTAAATACTGAATAGCTAATATTACCAACCTTGAGTTTTACATGTT
>NW_008347536.1:8156170-8184889 GCF_000622305.1 Nannospalax galili
AATTTTTTTTTTAAATATGATTTGAATTTGACAGTTTCATGAACGTACATAATGACATTTGGTGTTTTCAGCCCCATTCCCCTGTCACATTCCCCACCCTCTACTGCTGAATGCCTTCCTCCTGTTTTCTTGACCTGTTGAGTTTAATTGGATTTGCTCACTCGCACCAGCATGGTTGGAAGTGCATGTGCAACTTATCAGTGGCTATATGACTAAAGAAAATGTCACTCCCTCCCACCTTCAGGAACCGTTGCTTGACAATAGTCCTTGGGAGGGACTCATGGACTCATGAGCTCCCCTTCAATGCATGATGATATGAAGACCACTTTTGTGTGGATCTTGTGCAGACAACCAGACTTCAGTGAGTTCAGGAATGCAAGGACTATGTCATCTCCAGAAGACTACTTTGTACTGCAGGCTTTTCTTTCTTTTTCCTCTAACATTCTTTTTATACATCTGTGATGTTTCTGGAGCTTTGGGGAAGTGTGTAATTTTTTGTTGTTGTTGTTGTTAGAAATGTTTTTTATGCTTATGGCATTATCATTATTATGCTTACTGAGGATACCCAAAGCAGTGCTTTATGCCCTCAAGAAGTTTAGGATGCAGAGGCTGGAGAGATGTCTCAGTGGTTGAGACAGCTGTCTTCAACTGTAGAGGACCCAGGTTCAGGTCCCAGCACCCACACAGTGGTTAACAACTGTCTGTAAGTCCAGTGTCAGGGAATCTTCTGACTTCTGTGGGCACTGCAGGATATAGGTGTACTTATATACATTCAGGCGATACACTCATACACACAAAAATAAAATATTCAAAAATGAAGTTTAGGATGTAGAAATCTGTACTTTTTTCCCAACTTCTTATTAAAACAAAGTCACTGTTTCAATGATGGAAGAAGGATATCATTTTATTTTTATATAGTCATTTGTTACTATTTATTGATGTTGTTCTGGATGTTGCACATGTATAGCTGATGAATGATAGTTCCAATCACTGTCTAATTAAATAATTCTACAAACAAGTCAAATTTTTAATGGAATAGTTGCTCCATAGGAAAAGTATATATGATTTGGAGCTTACCAAAGGCTTCCAAGGTCAGGAAGTAGGTCACAGTTTGAAAGACTGGCAACCGAGGAGAAAGAGATTTTATATACAAAAGCCTCTCATTGTAAAGCATTTAAGAAATATGAAAGACGTAAAGGAGTAGATGTGAGCACAGCATAAAAGGAAGAAGATAAGGACACGAATCTGAGGCATAGGAACAGGCTATTACTGCAGATGTCAAATAGTTATAAATAAAAAATGGAAATGAACAAGTTTTTATAAGGTGAAACATGGTTGATTTATATTTTGAAATGATCATTCCTACATCAGTCAAACCCAGATAGATACCCTCTGAGCTACAATAGTTCCTGGCTTACCAAGATACGAGAGGCTGCTCCTTCTTCATTACCTGGTTCTGGACACCATGCATATTAGCATCGCTGAGTGGTCTCCACGAGTTTAAAAAATCAAAAGAAGAGAACATATGAAATTGAGAAGGAATTGTGGTAGTGTGCAAGGGGAGGAATTGGAGAGGAGGGAATGGGTGCAAGACTTGATCAAAACATAGTATATGATTTTGTGACATTCTTAATCAATAAAAAAGAAAATAATATAGTTTGAGGAAATTTAAAGATTGAACTAGGTAAAATCGGCCAGATAAACATGACTACAAATGTGTGACTATCCAACTACTCCACTCCCTTGTCACAGCATCCATGCATCAGCAGAGAAGAAAGATGTTATATGGACATCAGCCATTCACAGAGCAGCTGAGTGAAATTGAAGGGGATGGGGTGTTAATGCTAGAAAAAAGTTATCCTCCATACTCAGCTTTATGATCATGTATGCTTTTAGCCAATTAATATTCAGGACTCTCCTCAGAGTGGGCATATGAAAATTGAGAAATGTGGACAAATAGCAAAAACGCAGAAACAGCAAACTAGTTGACGTTCAAATCAGTTCAAAGTCTATGTATAACTGTTGTAAATAATTTCAGTACAAGGTACAGTGACAGAAACAGGAGAGTGATGATAAAACTTCTTTGATGTAAGAAGGAATAAAGGAATGATTTTATTTTAATAAAAAAGAAGCACTATTGCAGGGTCATGAGAAATTAAAATGATTTGCTTAGGGTGCACGAGGCAGCTCAGTGGGTAAGGGCATTTGCTGTCAAGCATCCTGACCTGAGAATAAAGAAATAAGGGTACCTGGACTTATTATTTCCTCTAAACGTTGTGTCATTAGTAGTGGTAAATTAAATGAGTGTGGAGAAAAGGAAACAACTTTGTAAAGAACTTTCAGCATATATGTGGTGGTTTGAATGAGAATGTCCCCTATAGGCTCCAAATATGCAGACATTTTGTCACCAGTTAGAGGCTGCTGTTTTGGAATGTCTTAGAATGTGTGGTCCTTTTGGAGGAAGCATATCTGTAAGCAGGCTTAGAGAATTCTGAAGCCTTGCCAGATCTCCAGTAGCTCTCTGCTTCCTGTGCTTGCCTGAAGATGTGAGCCTCTGCCTTCTGCCTCTACTCTGCCCACCCCTTCCACCATGACTCTCTGCCATGATGGACTCTCTGATTCCTCTGGAACCATAAGCTCAAATAAACTCTTCCTTTTATAAGTTCTTTTGTTCATCGTGTTTTATTACAGCAACAGAAAAGTAACTAAAACAATATAGAAAATAACTATGTAGCCTATGTGCTTTCCAGATGGAAGTTGCCCTGAAAAATACAGTTGTAAATAATTTTAAAAAGTCTGTTTCACCTACCTCCCACACATTTCACCTGGTAAGAAAACTACCTCAGAGAACCCTAGAGTTCTGGAATTCAAAGCTGACTTCTTCCCTCTGGATATCTTCCAAAAGATGCATACTCTCATGGAGGGTCAGAAAAGAGCCAGAGTGCAGATGATAAGAACACAGGCTTCAAAATATGGCAGACCTGTATTATTGAGCAATTCCAATGTGAGCTTGGACCTGTCTTTCTGGCCTTAATATCTGTTTACTCAACCCCAGTGGATAAACTTAAAGGAATTAAAATGTAGAAAAGAGAAACTTTCTTTTTAAAACAAGTGAGTTTCTGAAAAAGGAAGATTTGATGTGAGAGGGCTATTTTGAAAGGACTGCCAAGCAGATGTCTTCCCTGCTCACCAGGCTTTCTGCGGTCACTTCCTTGGTCAGTGGACCCAGCTTTCCCCCGAGGCTGGCTGCCCTGGCATTCTTTCCATCCATTGCTGCAGTTTCAGTGCTATATGTATAAGAATGGTAGTGCACATATGCAAGCCTTTCATCATCCTGCTTTCATTGTATAGTTTTACACAACGGCATTAAGCTTATTGAGGACCAGAGCTATGTAGACATCTAGGGGTGATTCTCAATTGAATTAGTCTCTTAATTCTTGGCTATTCAGATGAAAGAAATGGAATCATAGGAAGTTCTAGTAAAAGCAGTTATAGCAATCTCTGGATATATACACTAGGATGTTATACTGTAGGGTTCACAATTCACCAGGTCACTCAGTAAGATCAGTACTAATGATTGCTTATAAGGGAGAAATTAAAAAGGAAAGCTCATTATTAGGATCAAATTTACATTGTTAGCAAGTAGCAGAACCCAGAAAGCACCTACTATTTTAATTTCAGGGAAAACTATACCAATTTTTATAACAATATAATAATAAGATAATAAACTATTTCTGGGACAATTTCTTTCACATTATATATGCTACTAGATCACTCCATTATTTCATTTACAAAAAAAATAACTTTTAACAATTTTCTTGAAAAGCCCACATGAATTTTATGATTTTTATTATTATAAATTATCATTCCTGTTTCCTACTCTTAATGCATGTGAGTAATACATATTAAAACATTTTTAAAATATGTATTCTATATGGCTTTCAAACATCCTTAGTATATACACACACACACATACACACACACACACACACTCATATAAAATAGTTTAATTGGAGTTACACTTTATAAGAAATAACATTCCTTCCAGAAGCCAGATTTTATAAAATAAATAGCCAGTGACAGGTATAGGATAGTTCCTCTTGAGTTGTTGGTTAAGGGTGTCCTGGACACCCCCAAACAAGGCAACTGTCATTGTATACACACACACACACACACACACACACGTATACACACATACGTGCACACATGCATTTATCAAAAGAAGTTGTAGTCCTCTAAGGACATAGCTCATAGTACCAGGCTCTGCAAGCTGTGAATAACCAAATGCCTTTCTAAATGCTGTTGGATTCCATAGCTCAACCCTTCAACCAAGACACCAGCATTGATTCTCCTGAAGGTTAGAAGTCAAATCTCTTTGTTGGACTTCAAATAATCATTACAATAATTAAATTCTCTCCATTCTAATTTTGTATCAAAGTTTCAGTAATGGTAATAGCAAAGAATGAAGAAACTTGCTTAAGTTGGAAATTCTGCCTAATTGACCAGCTAAAATTTGAATTCAGGAATTTTGACACCTCATCTCAACTCTTATTTGGTCCCATGTCAGTGGTATAGAAGAAAGACAGCCAACATTCAGAGCATGGAATGTATTTGATTTATTTTTTTTAAACTTGTAGAACTGTAGATTCTCTTATTTGACTGTGGCTCAAAAGTAAGCATCATGCAAAATGCTTCAAGACACTTCAGTGTTCTGCCTACGAAACTCTTCGTTTTCTCACTCTGTTTTGTATTTCATATGCACTTCGAAAATAATTGCAACCTGAACTTAGACAATTTCTCTCTTTTTCTTTCTTCATGCTTACATCAAAAATTCCTAACTACAACCCAGTCATTTCTTTAAATGGGTGACAATTTGTCCTCTTTGGACCTGTAAGGCTAGATAGGGTAAGGATCATTTAATCAGCACTTTGCTATGAAAGATGTCTTAGACAGCTTTCAATTTGTATCATGTAGGCTAATTATAGTCTTTTCAAACTATACAGAGGCTCTCTGTGAGCTTACAATTACAGATTCTTTGGTTAGAATCTTAGGGATCCAAGAATCTTAAGACATAAATGTGTGTTCATTGGGTTGCTACCATATGCCAAGTTCTGGGAACACAATCTCAATTGACTGGCTTCAGTGTCACTTGAATTTCTCTATGGATGCTAAACCATATAATTTCTTTTGTGCATGGATAGAAATGAAGAAACAGAATTGAAGATGGATGAGATACTGGAAGAAATGACAGCTTTAAGACCAAGAGATTCAGTGCTACTTACAACACTCTGGCTTGCTAACTCTGCCACCATTGAAGGTCATTTAACCTCTCCCCATTCAGTGTTCCTTCTGCAAATTGAGTATGGTTTTGGTATGTGGTATCCATGGTTACCCTGGCTGCAAGAGTGTACATTACTTACTAAGATGATGCTTATTACCTGGATATTAATGCTGACAGCATGTCTTCATGGTCACTGTTCAGAATCATGAAATATTTTGCTATCATAGAGCATATGCTGTGAACATGTTATCTTTCTTGTGCGATCATTCTTATATTTATCACACTTTCACCAGCCATTTCTTTCTCATTCTCATCCTTGCAGCATGTTACATAAAAATGAAGTATTTTGATAGCCCGTTAAAAGAGAATCTATTTTCTCATTCCTTTCACTTCTATTTCTTCAAAATCTCTTGCGAGATTTTAAATAAAATATTCATGTGACATGAGATTGCTAATAGTTAGCATACAGTAAAATTTGAATATTTTGTATCTAAATTAATGAATGGTGCAGCCTGTGCTCTTCCATATGAATTGTGGTTAAATATAAGCAAAACCTTGGGAAAAAAATTCTATCCGGAAAGCCATTTATGTATCTGCATCATCAGAGATTGGTACAAAGAAGCCACAATAAATTTAGGATTGTTTTTCTAGCTGTCAGCATTGCTTCCTTAAAACCTTTATATATTTTTGCATCAAAGAATCAATAATTATTAGCATATTCTTAGATAATATAATAAAGAATAGGGACTGAAAAGATGACTCAGTAATTGAGAGTGCTTGCTGCTCTTTCAGAGGTCCAAAGTTCGCTTCCAAGTGCCTACAACCAACGGCTTACAACTGCTTATAACTCCAGCACCAGGGGATCTGACACAACCTGCTTTGGTCTCCATGGGCACTAGTATTCATGTACATACACCCATACAAACCACATAAATTAAAATAAAATAATTCTTTAATTAAATTGGTAATAAATACTAGATTGACTTGCAATATGTGTGTGCACACATGCACATGTATATACAGTGTATGCACAAATGTTTCCTTTTATTATTTTTATTTTATGTATATGAGTATATTGTCTCCATGTATGTAAGTACACCCATGTTATGCAATGCCCGTGGAGGTCAGAATAGCATGTCAGATCCCCTGGAACTAGAGTTGTGAATAGTTGTTAAGCCACCGTGTGGGTGCTAGGAATCAAATCCAGGTCCTCTTTGTGTGTCAATTGTCTTAAAAGGATGTATCCAAGCTATACTTTTATCCATAGTGGATGAATGCATTAAATGCAAAGAGAATCCATGAATAGGTTTGTAGTGAGGAGTATATACATTTTGCATATATATATATATTCCACACAAGTAGTATATATATTTACTAAGCCTCTCTGACATGTAAGCCCCACTATTACATACTGAGTATTCAGCACTAAACAAAACATACGAAGCCCAATTAGGGGCATACATATTTTAACTTTGAGAAATATGAATATTTAGCAAAATAACATAAGAAAAATGATAGAAGATATGGAGGTACCCATGGAGATTTCAAAAAATGCCCAAGACATTTTTTCCAATCAGTTACTGAAGGAAATGAATCTGGTGCCTTGAGGGCGTCTACAGAAGATCATTTCAGGCCCAGACTGGTAAAATGTAAAGTACCCGAAGAGGATGTGAGATGCTCAGTGTGTTGAGCAAAGCTACAAAACTAGCACGGCCACTGTGGAGTGAATTGGATTGATGTTAGAGATGAGGTGAGAGGCAAAGGAAAGATCATTGCATACTTTCTACAGAATAATTCAGTATTTTCTGTGAGTAAGGAAGGGAGTTTCTCAAGGGGTTGGTGCAGGTGAGTGGCATGAATCGACTTAAAAGAGCCCAAATCTGATCGAAGCTTGATATGGAAGCTCATCATCTCTGCAGGGAGTTGTTTTATTGTGCAGACTTCTTCCTGATATGCCTTCTCATTTACAACCCCAAAAGGAAAAACATCTATAAAGAAAATAGTGCATGAAAGATTTCTGTTTCGGCCACCTTTGCTACTATGCCTTCCAACCATGATGGACTCCTACCCTCTGGAACTATAAGCCAAGTCAACTCTTCCTTCTATAAGTTGCCTTTGCCTTGGTGTCTTATGCCACAGAAAAGTAACTAATAACACAAGTGTTCTAAGATGGGCGTATGCAAGTATATGATGTGAGCCCAGATGGACACCTTTCTGATCTTCCTCTGTAGTATTTCAATACTTTCACCCTGGAAAATTTCTTCCTATGATTAATTATAGAATGTACTTTGAAAGAGGCTCAACACCAGCTAGTAACTGGTTTAATATCCATCATACAAGGCCTTCTTTCTTATGTAATTAACACAGCCATCCATGATTTGCTGTTGCTAGTGAATGAAAAGACTTCCTTCATTCCTTTGCATATCATACCCACTTAATCACAGTCATACCTAGCTAACAAAACTTACCGGTTTTATTTCCCAAATGCCTCTTGATTTTTATTTTGATAGGATCTCCCTAGTTCTAGCCTGCCTGGAAGTCACTATGTGGGCTAAGCTGGCCTCAGTCTCTCAGAGATCTGCCTGTTTCTGCCTCCCCTCCTAATTACACTGGGCTTCTGTCCTGATTTTACCACCCCATTCTTCTGCTCACCTGCCTCAGCTTAGACCAGATGACTGCTGCAGCTACCTCACTGCTCCCCATGCTTTCAGATACTGCAGTGTATCAATAACACAGCTTAGTTTTTGACAAATGTTTTACAAATTGTATTTTTTGTTTGGTTGGTTGGTTGGTTGGTTGGTTTTTTTTTTTTTTTTTTTTTTTTCCAGGTCTCACTGTGTAGCCATCCCATGTTGGCCTAGAATTTATGTCGATCCTCCTGCCTTAACTTTTCAAGTGCTAGGATTAGCTCTCCCCCTCCCCCCCTAATTATGGGGTGACTTGCTTCAGGGTGTTACTTTGTGTCATCGATTACTCCTGGCTACAAATTGCATTGTATTTTTTTAGAGTAAAATGCAGTTATTCATCTGGCCTGCCTGGTTCTGTGGATGGTCTCCTGTTATTCCTTTCTCTGGTTTTCCATAATTCCCTCAGAATAGCTCTTCTCTGTCTTCACAACAAGCCACACCCCATTCCTGACAGGGTCTACTTTCAAATATTCCATATGCTATCAGGCACTTTTTCCTTGTTGGTTTCTTCTCTTTTTGTCCAGACAGCTTCCTCCGAGGATTTGGTGTAGCTCTTTATTTTTCTGTGTCCCTTCAGGTGTTATTACTTGAAGTCATTGTATTTCTGTGCTCCCTCAACCACAGTTTGTCTATTTCTCTTGAGTACGAACCCTAGTAGAAAGGCTTTCTGGATCTCCCATTCACCACCATGCCCATAGCAAGGGCCCAATCAATATTTCCTACATGATTGAACATTATATATCTGAACTTTTAGATTCACATCGTAGCTTACCTATGTGGCAGCAGCTTCCTGTCCTCTGTGACCATTATTCCTGAGAAAATGGGCCTAGATAAGCACAATGCTAATATGCAAAGCCGACCATATGGATGAGAATGTTCTACTTTCTTATAAGCTTTCTGTTTGACCCATAGATAAACATAGAAAAAAGACTTCTATATTTAGACTACTGTTTGTGCACAGCCTTTGCTGATACTGTAATCACAATCTGCCTGGTTCCTCCTAGGCTAAGTCCTGTTTTGTCAGTATCTTCCACTTCTGTCTCTCACTTTATATAATTACACACGATCCCTTAAGAACACTCTAAGCCGCCTCTATAGTTCTGCATGTTAATGTACAGAATATATGACTCACAGTTTTCATATAGATTTTATAACTTGATTTGAACAAATAAAACATCCTCCGATACAACATGGTATTAGATTGCATATATAAATGTGTTCGTATTTGGAAGAGCAGGCATGTTGATTCTTCTTCCCACGTCAGGCCTTATCAGAAGGCCATTCTCTGACTCAAATGCTCCAGGCAGAGAAAACTTGCCCACCTCCCAGTTGTAACTACTAAATGCAGCTGCTTTCTCTTTCCTCAAGGTTGTTTTTCTTTTTCTTTTTTTTTTTCCAGAGTCTTTGCACTTTTCCTGGAATTGGTCTCTCATTTTACTTCTTTATTCTGACTAAGTCATCTCTAACTTTCCAGTCTTCATTTTGTTATTTCTTCTTATAGAAATATTAGAAAACCCTAATCCTAGCCTAAGAAAAAAGTGTTCCTCTCAGTTCACAGAGGTTTCCACATCGGCAGACCTTGCCTGCCACGTGCACTGCACATTAGTCACTTTCCAGCGTTTGATGGCAGTGGGGCTAAATGCAAGCCTTTTTTGAACCTACTAAAGATGAATGCACTAGATGAAGGCATGAAAGAATGAGCCACTTCTTGTACATCCTTCAGTGAATTGTCCAAAGAGTGAATCTCAAAGGGAAACTCTACAAAGGCAAGAATAATCCTTTCATGATTTCTGTGTGTCCTTTATGGACTGAGAAAAGTCCAAACCACAGAGCAAATGTATGCTCGAAATCACAGTTAACTGCATGGAAAATCAAATAAAGCAAAGTAGTATTACTTTTTAAAAAAATTTATGGGCATGTATGTATCTATGTAGGATTATGTACATGTAAGTGTAGTTGCCAAAGGATGCCTAGAGAGGGCATCTGATTCCCTGGAGCTGGAATAAAGGCAGTTGTGAACCTCATAATGTGAGTGCTGAGAACCAAACTCAGGTCTTCTAGAACAAAAGCAACTGCTCAGGACTATCTCACTAAGCCATCTTTTTAGCCTCATATGTCCTAAAAAAGAAAAAAAAATGAAAAAGAAAAGAAAAGGGAAAAATACCAAATGTATACCCTTTCCTATGCATGTTGTTTTCAATGTATATTTTATATTATTTTAATTTGAATATCTAGAACTGCTTCATGATATTAGAATAAAATAAGACAATAAGATTTCTGCATTACAAGTAATAATTATCCTAATTGAGCTTTTGGGAAACAGATATTAAGATCGGTAGATACATGAGAATAAGTCAAGAGGACACAGGCCATCTCCACAGAGGCAGGGCCCTTGCAAAGGTTCTGAGAAAAGAATCCAAAAAGCAGCAGAGATGGGAGGTGGAGGTTAAGCCAGCGAGGTAGGTACGGTGAGGCCACAGAGTGCAAAGCCCTGAGGTGAGCGGACCTGGGGTCAGCGCTGAGAGTCTGCACAGTTATTTATATCAACAGGGAGCTGCCTAAAAGTTTCAAGCTGTGAAAAGAATTCTCTGGCTTTAGGAAATGAGATTTGATGTGGTTCTTGTTGAATTGGGTATAATTATGAAAATATAAAGGAGAAAGAAGAGGCAAAGAAGAGGGAGGAAGGGAAAGGTAGACTTTTGTCATATATAGGATGTACACATTCAGGATTGTCAAGATTCCTCATCCTTATTTCTTTAATCAATTATAAAACAAATATTTTATTTTTTTGGTGATAATTTTTGCAAGAGATGTTTATGTTCTGAGCCTTTGTTTCTGTATGGTAGGGATCTGCACAAACTTTCTCTCACTGTAACCTTCCTACCTCAAAATCATGAGCATTATATTGTAAAATCTGTAGATACACACCTATGATTCTATCATTGATTAATGAGCCACTTTAGATGAAAAGTTGACTAAATTATTTAGTATAATATTAGTAATTGATACAAAGAATGTATGTTTCTCTCATATCTAACAGACAGAACTTTTCATTATCTGCATTTTCTGCCTCTGTGTTCAGTTCATAATATCTCTACCTCTTCAAATGTCTTTTTTTGTTGCTGTTTTTTAAGACATGGTATTTTCGTAACTATAGCTGGCCTGGAATTCCCTTTGTAGACCAGGTTGACCTGGATCTCATGGAGACCTGACTGTCCCTGTCTGCCAAGTGCACCACCATACCAGCTTCCTCAAATATCCTTAAATCACAGAGAAGGCCAGGTTATAGCTCCCAAGTCCTATAATGTCTAGTAGTTCTTCTTTGTTCCTTTCTTTGTTTTTCATAGAAGGAAGAGTCTATTTGGGCTACAGGTGCAGTGGGAGAGTCCATAATGGAGGGAGATGTGTGGAAGATTTACAGCATGGAGTCAGAGCTGAGGGCTGAGAGTTCACATCTTCAACTGCAAACATGAAGCAGAGAAGGCAATGGGAAGTAGGACAAGACTATAAACTCTCAAAGCCCACTCCCAGTGGCAAGTGTCCTCCAGCAAGGCCTAGAAATACCAAGACTTCCCCATACATTCTACTCACTGGGGACCAAGTGTTCAAATATCTGAGCTTATAAGGGCTATTCTCATTCAAACTACCACATTCTGCTCCTTGGCCCCCATAGGATAATGGCTATATCATAATGCAAACTGTAATTAGTCCAACTGTAAAATACTCCATACTCTTGAACAGTCTCAACACTGTTAAAATGCCCAAACTCTCTTCTGAGTGTCAAGGCAATCTGTTTACTCTTACCCCTTATAAAATTAAAACACCAAATCATATACTTCCAACATACAATGCAATCAAATATAAATTCCCACTCTAAAAAGGAGGAATGGGGGAGACTGAAGAAGTATTGAACCAAACACCAAAGCCTGTAACTCCTTGCTTGCTATTCTTGGGGATATCTGAATATCTGTTATGTGGGATTGCTTCACTTTCTGTATGTATGTCTCTTTGGCATATTGTTCATCACTGCTCTGGTATGGCCAACATCTTCAGTCTCCACAAAGACCCTTGTTTCACTTTCATAGCTTTACACAATGGCCTCTCAGAGCCTCCACACAGGGATGCCCCTGGCATACATTGCCTGGCCTCAGCAGCTGTCTCAACTCTGGAAGAACACTTCATGACCCCTTCACTCTTGCATCTTTAATTCTTCCAAAGCCAGTGTAACATGAATGACACTGCCAAGTTTGACCGGCAGCTTGGGATGGACCTCACCCCCTTGATTCACATTTACAGCACCTTCTTTAGGTTGCTGTATTCTAAGAGCAGAAAGCACTTGGGCTTTCTCCTTTCACAAGTCTTAGCACAAGGTTCTTCTTAGTGCTTTGCATTCTTTCATTTTTCAACATGCCTGATTCATGATCAATGCTCAATAACTGTCTATTGTTGCTGTTGTTATTATAGGAAAGGGACATAATATTTAAATGGAGCAATGTTGAATTTAGGAATGGTATTATAGAAAACTTGTATCTGAGGAGTCATAGAGGAAGACAGTAAGCAGTAAGAAATCTAGGGGAGGAAAGATGACATTTAACACAAAGTTGTATTCAATGGAAATGAAGACAGGACAATGTGCCAGGTGAGCTACTCACTATGTAGAAGCAGAGAAAGGTAGAGACATTCAGATGAACAAGTTTAATGTGACTCCCTGCCTTAGTCTGTTATGTGGGTACTGGTAACTTTCACTTGAATAAACTGTGGACTCCCACATAACGTGCTCAGCTTTGTAAGTATTTGATTTTAGTGTCTGTGAAGCAGCAAACAACGCCTAGGAGAAAGGTAAACAGAATGATATGTGAAAAATTCCTGCCAATTGATAATTAAAATGGGCAGGTATCAGAGAATTGGCTGCCAAACTGTTCTGCAAAAAGGAGAACTATTGCTACATATAATCCTGACAATGAGGATGTCAATTGAATTAGTCAGTTTTGACTGCATAACAAAATGTCAGAGACCAGGAAGCTTAAGCCACAGAAATTAGTGCCTCATATTTCTGGACGAAACCCAAGATCATGGTGCCAGACGATACAGTTACTTGAAGTGTCTAGTCCTGGCTTGTATGTAGTTCTTTCCTAAGGGAAGAGCTGAGAGGAGGGAGGAGGAAAGGAGAAAGGGACAGGAAAGATTAACAGGGAAATGTTAATTCTCAGGAATAACTATTTCTTCAAAGAACACTAATCTGATGAGGAGAGGCCCACCTTCATGAAAATATGTGCTTCTGAACATGAAGGATTAGGACTTAAACATATAAAACTGTGAGGGCTGCAGAAATGACTCAGTGGTTAAGGGCATTTGTTAAGCGGTCATGAGCACCAGAGTGCGTACCAGCACCCGCTTAAGAAGTTGGGGATCGCAAACTCCTGTAACTCCAGTTCTGAAGGAGCTGATACCCTCTTCTGGCCTCCATGTGCATACATTCATGCAGACACAGACACACACTAAATAATAAATAAATAAATAAATAAAAAATAAATAAATAATAGATGATAGATAGATAGATAGATAGATAGATAGATAGATAGATAAATGATAGAATAAATAAAACCTAAAACAAAACATATAAAGGTGTGATTGTATAATTCAGTTCCTAGGAAGAATTTTTATTTTTTGAAATAAATTGATCAAGTCTACTCAGCTGCTAAGTACAAATCTTAACAGATTAGCTTTATTTATCTACCATGATCTTTTTTTGTTTTTTGAGACTTACCTCTTTATATACGCCAAAGGAAAATTTGGCATGAACAGGTTAGCCATTATCCATATAGATTAAATAACAGTTCAGAACAGCAAATATGTACTAAATATTTCCTACATACCAGCTCATAGGCTTTGTGTCTGGATTATGACAATAAACAAATCACAATCTATTTTCCAGTATGCCTTTCAAGAAGCATGAATTCTAAAAGAGGTTGGAGAATAGTCAGGTAAACTGGAATCTGTTATTATCCATGGAGGAGCCTTTTAGAGTTTGATAATGGCAATGAAAACAATGCGTTTTTTCTTTTCTTCATTTATCTTGTTATACAGGGTCACCTGCTTAACATATTTTCATCAATTACCTCACTACTTGAGGAAAATTACTAAAGAGAAAACAGCATGATCTTTTCTCATATTCTGAAGGGGATATCAAATTCAGGGGAACAGGCTAGGAAGGTCTTTCGATACAGCTTTTCTAGATTTCCATTCTTTCTTCTGCAAGATTTAGCCTGGGGTAACTTTGTCCTGAGTATACTTTGATACTGTATCAGCTGCTTCATATAAAACTCTTGCATTTTAATACCCAGCTCAAAAATATCCTTTCATCAGCTCTAGATATGAAAAATATCAGAAAAATAATTTCAGAGCAAATATTAGTAAAATGGCATAAAGTCAGATTACTATTGAGCTTGTACAGTAGCCTAATTCTAGGTCTTGGGTAGTTCTAGGTAATGAAAAAGAACAGAACAGAAAAAGCTATTTAGTATGAGAAATGTGTTATCCACATATTTCGTGTATTCAGTTGTTACTGAAGTCCCTTAGCTAAGTGCCACTATTGCTAATTATAGTAGAAGAAAACAAAAATCATGGAAATAGATGTTACTTGCCTATGTCATACAGTCAGTAAGTTTCATAGCTACATAATTTCAGAATCCAGTGTAGATGGAATGTTTATTACAATGTGAACACTATTTAAAGAAATGGTGAGATCATAAGGTCAGGGCATGCAATTCAGTGGAAGGCTGGTTGTACAGCATAAGAGAGAGAGGCCCTAAGGTTTTATCACTAGCCACGAGGGAAAAAGAAAATATGAACTATAGTTGAAGAACTCAAATGGACACTCATAATGCAATATCAAAACTAAGTTTTTCATGGGAAGTTAGTAAACTGTTTGGTTTAAGCCCATGCAGTGCCATTAAGCATGTAGAGCTAGGGGCCAGAAGACACACACACACACACACACACACACACACACACACACACACATAATTAAGGCTTTGAAAATCAAGGAGACCTGACAATAAAATAATTTTGGTGAACAGAATTCAGAGTCTTCACAGAGGTTTAAACTCTGAGAAAAATGAGAAGCCTCAAATGAGTGACATGTTAGCAGTGAGGTTCCTTGGCCAAAGATAACATTCCCAGGCTCACAAATCTCACTTAGGTGATCAAAATGCAATCATAGATTGATTTTCTTGGCCTTGAGGATTTATTTCACTTCAAGTTCTGTTCTGAGCCCATGTACCTCCTCAGAGTCATCTTATCTAAGAATAGGGGACTTGTGGTCATTAAGTTCATATGGTATCATCAGGAACAGATACCCATCATGAAAGAAACAATCCATGCTTTAGAGTTGAGAATATCAGCATTGCTTGCTGGTGTATTACTGTCTTCGTGCTCCAATAATTACCCATATAGTCAGAAAGGCTTAGGCTAAGGCTGCCCTTGTCATGCTAAGGTTTGCTACAGCCATGCCCATGTTTCATTGCTGGTATCATACTATGTTTAGAGGTCCCAGTGAGTTCATTCATTACAGTGTTTCGAAAACCTACAAATTTGAATTACAAATTGATTTTAAGATAATTTTGTGTAAACTAAAATATATTCATGGCAGCATAATGCTCTTAAGAGATGATACTGGCTTGGCAGATAATATTACAGAAAGAGTGTAGCCATTTAACTCTAAATACTGATTGATTATTCCTTAATTGGTCATTTGTCTTTTAATGTTTACACACTATCTGCATCATCAAGTTAATTTTCAGAAATGTATTTTGAATAAACAATTGCATGACATATTTGTCCTGTGTTGATACTGAATACTGTGCATTAATCCCAAAAGTATATAATATTAAAATAAAAATAATTAACCACATCCCAATAAATATGTTGATGTGGTCTAGGTAGGTTTCAATTCCTTGCAGGAATCAGGGTGCTTGTTCAGATTCGTTTGGCTTGGTTTTCATAAGTGAACTTCATTTGACTGGGTTCTTCCTCACTAAGAGAGAGCAGAGGGAATCAGCAATGAAGTAAGTACTGACTCCTGGCTAGGCTGTTTGCTGAGTGAGGTTTTATTTGTTTAATTTATGTTTTTAAAGATTTATTATTAGTTTTTTATTATACATATGGAGAGTATGTGGCAGTGTTAGTGCTGGAGGCCACCAAGGTATCAAATCCCCTGAAGCTAGAATTAGGAGCCACCCAATATAGACTCCGGGAACTGAACGCATATCCTCTACACGATCAGTAGCCGCTCTTAACCACTGAGCCATCTCTCCAGCCCTACTTATTTATTTTAATAAAAGCTTCTAGAAGGGCACAAGTGACCCCAAACTTTCAAGAGTATACAAAACTGGTGGTACCTTGCATCGAAGGCATAGGCTCCTTTCTTCTTCATGGAAGACTGCATAGACACGATTGTCAGAACACCAGGGGACGCTGTCCTGGTTCACCATCTTGTCCTAAGAACTTCTCCCGAGCGCACATAGGTATCCAAGGACTGAGGTGTGAAGCACACATCTTGACTGAGCTTGAGTGAAAAATTAAACATGAACCTTTTCCTTCTGTGTCTTCTGCTCTGGTTAGGGAGTGGCTGGTGACTCCACTTCATCTGGCATACAAATGTGTGTAAGATTTGATTAGAGCAGAAAGACTAATTTAGTAATCTCATTGTGTGATAAAAAAGGCATGAGAGATTTTGTTGAAAAGACAGCTGCAAGTCACACTTTAGTGCATCTCAAAATGCTGGTCTGTTGGACTTTATCGAGTGGTACAGATATAAGTTTTAAATAAAGGGAAGAGATTGTTATAATAGTCACAGTATCCTTTCTTTTTTCTTTAAATTTTTTCTTGAGACAGGGTCTTGTTATGTAGCCCTGGCTGGCCTGGCCTGGAACTTGCTATGTAGTCCAGGCTTGCCTCAAATTTGCACTGCTTCTCCAGAGTCTGCTTCTTGAGTGCTGGGATTGCAGGCATGCACCACCAGGCCCTGCATGCAATATTTCATGAAACTCAGTATATTTATTATACGTTATAACATATGTCAAGTCTGAGATGTGCTTTGTCTATATGATAGAAATCATATTTGGTCTCTCTTTACGAGGTTTACAGTCTTAGGTGTGGAAGAGTATGGTGCACAAACATGTTTACTCCCACACCTAAGCACGCACACATCAAACCTTTCAACATTTCTCCATCTACAAATCCCTGTTCCAAAACATCGACCTGTTTTTTGACAGCTCATATGCCATCTTCCTGAATCTCTTGATTGGAACTTTTTCCCTTCCCATCTCCTTAGAGTAGCTAGTTATAAAACTTGCATAATCTCTTAGATAAAAAAATATTTGCCATATCTGTAAATAAAATCCAATTCCCTGACCCTAGCCTAAAGGGCATCCAGTTGTCCAGATCTTGCAAACTTCACCAGCCTCATTTCCTATCTACTGCAAAGTCAATTTCTGGAGCTTATTCTCCCAGACCTCTTTATAAATTCTAAACCACTACTATATTTTCCACCTTGAATTAATTGTACTTTTCTCCTCCTGCATTGAACCCTGCCTCTGTGGTCCCTGGCTCAGTTTCTATTCGTTTGCAAACATGGGGGTCAAAACCACAGAGAACATTTCTGTGTTTATCTTAAGAGTGTCTCCCTCTAGCCTTTTTATCCTCTGCCATTGAACAGGTCTAGTTCTCACATTACAATTTACATTTCTATGTCTGCTTGTCTATGTGTGCCACTAGTTTATAACATTCCTAAGCCAAAAAGTCTTTTCTCCTGTCTATTTCACAGTGTTTACTTAGGAGAAAAGACTTAATAAATATTCATTAAATTGATTTTGTTAGGAACTGATCATTTAGTGAAGATGTCTCTTTGTCAAAAAAGAAAAACTCAATGCCCAGTCTACCATCTCTGCGTTATTACTCTTTCATGTCTCCATTCAATCTTAGGAAAAATGAGGGATCAAAGAACTAGAATGTTTGGTTCATTCCTTCAGTAGATTTGGGAGAATGGCTGAGGAAATGAGCAGTACAGAGTATTACTGATTAATGAAAACATAATTGGTGAACACTGTGTTCCGGGAGACACCCTGCCTCAATATGGAAGGCAGAGGCATCTGATATCAACCTCTTGCTTCCACAAGCACATGCACACATGTGCATACACACATTTCTACACACATGTGTGTATGTATGTGAACATGCATACCACACACATATACATATATAAAAAGAAATATAATATTAGTAATCTATGTACTTTTATATTTTATAGTATTCATATGAACAAATAAAAAAACCCAAATATTTAATGTCCATACATTTGATTTTACTACTTCCAAAATATCATGTTAATAGTAAATGATCAGGAAATCATTAACAGAACAGTTTATTGTTTTTTTTTTCTTATCACATCTCTGAAATCCAGTGTGTGGTATGTTCTTGTAATGTATTTATGTTTACATGCCACTTTTTAAATGTATATGTATTTAAATCTCAGAAAACTTGAAGTTGAAAAGTAAATTCATGATGGGTCTGGAGGCTCCATACCAACTCTGAGGAGGCCAAGATGGGAAGGTCTATAGCTCCAGCCCAATCAGGTTATAGCTTTTATCTTAAAAGCTAAATGGATTTAAATCCTCAGCTGATCCAAGTAGACTTGAAATTTTTCAATAACTTAGTCAATTATTATAATTTATGTTTAAATTAGCTAATATTACATGAGATTACTCTAATATTCTCATTCTCACTGTTCACTTTTCAAATGTTCAGTAGCCACAGGTGATTTAGTTCTCCTGTAATGGACAACAAACTGAGTCTGTGTACGGTTTGTTTTCTGAATTTACAAAAGGTAGAATTTCTGATAAAACTATTTATCTTCCAAACATTCCTAATAACCAGGACAATTTTCTTCTCTGATTAAATGCCCAATGGATGCAACTGTGACGATGAACCAGCACTCAAAGGGTTACACTCATTACAATCGGAAAATGATTTCCTTGAAAAGACAATTGCATATAGACTGATTCAAATCAAGTGTTTATGCCCCTGCCACCCAGATAAACACTGAGGTTTTGTTTCCTGAATTCTGTGCTGTTGTCTGCTTAACTGCCACTGAGTGTCACTGTGGGCCGAAAAGCCCAGCCAAAACCAGCAATGGGAAGAGACAGCCTGGAATGAGAGAAGGAGGTGAGCATGTGTGATAATCAATTGAATTCCCCAGGGTTTCTTCGCTCGTCTCTTCACTTCTCACACTAGTACACTTCAAAATCCATAACAACCACATGAGGAAAATTAAATCAGAGTGCAAAACCACTAAGGGGCAGCCCTGTAGATAAATATCATCTATCTTCTGCAGAATCTGAATTTTCC
Organism: Nannospalax galili; assembly: GCF_000622305.1. Classification (NCBI taxonomy): domain Eukaryota; kingdom Metazoa; phylum Chordata; class Mammalia; order Rodentia; family Spalacidae; genus Nannospalax; species Nannospalax galili. The sequence continues at coordinate 8,175,545 of NW_008347536.1, forward strand.
CTATTAGTCAATGCAGAGTTGATTAATGTCATGAAAGTAAGATTAACTCTCGTAGGCCTGTATGGTCGGCACAAAGAACAAGGACTTGTCTTTGAGGGTTTTTTCCTTGCTAAATGGCTGGTATGTTTACTTGTTTACTTCATTTGATTTGTTGTCTAAGGATGAAAGTGTGGAATTTTGTTATTGTTATTCCTTTATTAATATGCACAATTACCAACTGGATTTGAGGCAACATAAGAAAGACATGAAGTTTGGGAATTTGTGCTGTTGACAAGTGAGGAATGCATATTTTACATACAGGCTAATTTGTGAGTGAGCACTGGTTACAGTTCTGTACTTTCTATTTGTTGGTTTTGAGAATGGGTTTGGCTATGTTGCCCTTGCTGGCCTGCCACTTATTATACAGCACAGGCCGGCAGTAAACTCATGGCAATCCTCAGCCTCCTAAATGCTGGGATTATAGGTTTACCCCATCATGCCTTACAATTCTGTACTTTTATTCCTTCAGCAAATATGGAAGAAATTGTCATTCAAAGCTGCTTTTGCAATTAGATATGAATAACGACCATGTAAGTTCAAATTTGCCATTAGTTTTTGTTTGTTTAGGGAGAAAGGTTTATTTTGGTTTACAGTTTTACAAAGGATTCAGTCCACTGTGGTGGAGAAGACAGGGAAGCAGGAGCACAAGGCAAACCATCTCATTGCATCAGAAGTGTCTATGGATTTGGATCTGGTACCCATGCACGGCACTTGTTTATTAGAATCTGTGTGAATTCCTTTAGTATAACATTTTGTAATTTCATCCATTCACCTACAGATTTCATGATTTCATTTTCTTTATCACAGAGTAGAACTTCATTCTGTAAATCTGCCATATTTTCATTTAATCTTTAGTTCTCTAAATCTAGGAATTTAGTCATTAGATTCATAATGTACAAGGAAGATTGTTTTTGCCATAAAATGTACCCAAGAATAACCTTCCACTGATATTTTACTTATTCTATGAGACCAAAAGTATGACTAAAATAAGTGTCCATAGAGGACTTTGTGAAGCATGGAATTTAGAAGTTTGGGAATCTTTCGTTGTCCTTGTTGATTTGTAATAAAGTTGTGAATGTATAGTTTTAAGCATTTGGAACAGGTACATAATGCCTAATTGCTTATTCAGTCAATAGATATTATCCTTAACTTGTCCCAAAATAATTGTGTTAGTAAAGATTAAATTTAAGGGGCTGGAGAAATAACTCAGTGATTAAGAGCACTGGTTGCTCTTACAGAAGACCTGGGTTTGATTCCCAACACCCACATGGTAGCTAGCAAATCATTTTTAAGTCTAGTTCCAGGGAATCCAATGCTCCCTTCTGACCTCTATGGGCTTTGCGTGGTATGGGTGTATGTATACTAAAAAAATGGTTGAATTATTTTTTCTTTTATACCTCATGAGTGTGGGCCCCTAGAAAAGTAAAGAGGCTGTCAGTCCAAAATCTTCAGACTTGGGAGATAACAGAAGAAAACAGAAGAAAGGTTTCCTTTACACAGCAACAGATGACTATTGTGTCTTGTTTAAATTGTATCTTTGTTCAAACTAAAGATGAGTAAAGGTGAATTGACAATGAAGAAATGGCGAATTTCAGAATTTTGATCATTTGGCACAGTAAGAAACACTCTCAGTTTTCTGCAGCTTTCTAATGAACACTTACTATATCCTAAACATCTCCACATTCATTAGCTTGCTAATCTGTTATGAGACAGTGTCCTGACTAGCCTTATCAACTTGACACAGCCTAGAGTCATGATACAAGAAGTTGAAGAACTGCAGGGATCAAATTGGCCTGTGGAAATGTCTGAGGGGGGTTGTCTTGATTATTAATTAACCTAGAAAGGACAGTCCAGGCCACTGTGGGAGGTACCATCACAGGGAAGGTGGTCCTGGACTGTAGAAGAAATCTTGTAAACAGAAGCTTGTGAGTGATCCAGTAAGCGTTATTCTTCCATGGTTTCTACTTCAGTCTCTACTTAAGTTCCATAGGTGACAGAGGATGACCTGAAAGTGTAATCTGAAATAAATTCTTTCCTCCCCTAAGTTAAGACATGGTATTTCTCACAACAACAGAAAGCAAATTAAAACAGACGAGTATGGCTAATTATTTCATACATAAAAAACAGAGACCTAGAAAAGTTCTATGATCCAACATCTTAGTAAATATTATCTAGAATTCATTCATCATTCTAACAGCACAGACTTTTATGTTAGCCAATTTCCAAATCTAGTTCCTGGTATTAATTTAGATTGTTCCACACAGGAAGGCAATTGCCGCATGCTTTCAACCTCTGCCTTTAAAATATATTACAATGTTGAACCAACCTAAGGTAATTTATGTTAATTGGCTATAGAAGAAAATATTATCTCAGTTTTCTCATTCATTTGAGTATTATCTTTAAGCTCATATATTATCTAGCTTTCCCAATACTTAGTATTTCCATGTAGTATGCAGTGTATATATTTACATATATATTAAACTTAGCACTTATCAATCAAATACTACAATCTACCACATGAAGAGTTCTCACTAAGTGATGGCTATGTACATTGTGAAACTCTTCATGAAAATTTAAATTGATGAAATATTAACTAGAAATGTGTTGCTGATTCCTACTCACAAATGTTTGACTTTACATGTGTCATGCCTGAAAAGGGATAAGATCTGGCTTATTCTGAAGACAAATGTGAATGACCTTGGTCCAGGAATACAAATCTAGGTTACCTCAATTTCCATGTTCCAATGTGGTAACAGCTTAATGAAGCTTTTAAAAAAACAGAATAAAATCATAAATCAAGGCACTTTCAGAATACATTGGTGGGAGCAACAAGTAGGTGGTTACATCAAAGCCCAGAACACTCACCGCTAGGTTTCAGATGCTATCTTATGGCATTCTCAGCCTTTTAGATGCTGAAAACTGTGGTTTTGTTAAAATACTACACTTTGAAATGTTTTATCTGTAGTCGCGGGACAATAGGTAACACACAGAGGTGGGCAAGGAATGGCTAATCAGAGTTCTAAAGATAGCCCAAAGTGAATTGTTATTAGACTCTGAACCTCCATAATCGTTGAGGTTATAATCAGTTAATCAACTTCTAGAAGGTTCAGTGGAAAGTGCCGTTTCTCTCCAGGAAACTTCATTGACACATATGCAATGCCATAACTACATTTTTCCAGGAATGTCAATCTGTCTCTTTGTGTGTTAATCGATTGCCCTAATCTACCTGTGTCATTGTTCAGGAAATCTTGTATTGCATTTGAGGATTGAACATTTTCCCAGCTAGGACAAGATGTGTTTATTTTGTTGCTTACATTTAAGATATATGAGAGAATATTTTGATGTTACACGTAGTAAAATGATAACTATAGTGAACTTAAGTTAAATGTATATTACACACATAATTATCCTTTTGGAAGCGTGAGAAAAGTAGCTAAATTTTAGGGGATTTTCAAGATTCAACTATGGTTCTTATTCTGCATTTTAGGTCTCTAGAGTTATAATTCCTGTGTGACTGCAACTTTGTGCCCTTTGAGGATGATAAATAAATTTGTTTGCTCATTTAGTTTTGTTTCAGTATTTGGTGATTAAGAAAACGCTATAGCTGAAATGATGGCTATTAGATGCCATGGGAACTGGGAGGAACTGGAATGGGAATAGGCACTTGCAGAGGAAAGCTGTAGTGGAAATGGAGTGACTGTGCCCACGGTGTCGCCCAGTGTCAAGGCTGAAGCCGAAAGACTGCCAATGGTGAGGGGTCACATCGAAGACTTCTGCTTGGAACTGAAGGCACTATCACAGAAAATTCATATCACCTTGACTTTCAGTATGCTTGTAGTATAGGACACATGATAGGAAGTGGGTGCCAGTCTGGATCAATACATTATACACTTTTACTATTATGTAATTACTTCGTATGATAGGAGTAGTAAGGCTGGGAGTAAGACATTTGTAGCATTTTCTTTAGATGCTGGAAACTAGTAAGGCTAGTCTAGATATTATTTCCTTTCTTTCTCATTCATGAGTCTTTCTTTAAAAGCAATTGGAATAATCCCATTTTGTAGATGAGTAAAATAAAGTTGAAAATCTAAAATACCATCATAGAATCATATTATTAATGCACAGTATAGTTTCAATATAAAACCTCAGTCTATTCTAGTCCATAGTTTTCACACTGCACTAATGGTTTTCAAATACATATTTCAACTTAAGACCATTTTTGTTTTTCAAGTGAAATGCTTGCACTAGAAAGATGTGTTGAAATATAACGCAAAAATCTCAGTTTGCTGCATGGGTAGGGCCCCGTCAGGTGGCCCCTCTCAAGGAAGGTCTCTCATTTCCACATCACCCTTGACCTGTGTCTGTGGATATGTGATATCTGTGGACCCTAGTTTTAAACAAGAAATTATTCCGTGTGTCTTTATTATATTGTCATATGGTGTTAAATAGTCAGAGTTTGTCTAGATTGTAGGATTATATAGTCTAGAAAAAATTAGTTCTTAAAGATTTATTTTATTTTTTATTGTCTGTGTATGCCTATGTACATGTGCTTGCAGGTGCCTATGGAGGCCAGGCGAGAGTAGTAAAATCCCTGTAGCTGAAGTTACAGGTGTTTGTTAACTAACAGAAATGGGTGGTGGGAGTCAAACTCTGTTCTTCTAGAAGAAAAGCAAAGCAAGCACTCATAACTTCTGAGCCATCACCCTAGCCACCTAAAGAAAATAATTTTAAGTGCAACAAATCAACATAAATAATAAAAACATTTTGATTTTGGTATATTTGAAAGATTGCCAAATGTGACCTGTGATACATAGAAATACTTCTGAGGATTTGTTTTTTTGAGCCAGGATGTAATACAGTGCAGTAATGATCAATTCTTTCTCTTTTGAACTAGCTGGTCCTTTTTATTCTAAGAACTTGAAATAACCTTTATATCTTTGTATAATAAAATAGTGAAAAGATTTTCTGTTCCACACATGAATTGAATCATGGTGACATCTAGCTTTCTTGGATACTTTCATTTACAAAATGATATAGGCTTCTTACAAGTGCATACCTTGTATTCTATATGGAGGAAAATTGTATCCCAACCAGCTATATCCCACTGCTCATCTCTGATCTGAGCAGATTTCTTTGCTGTCTGGAGAAAAGGAGAACTCTGGATGCCCTTTTGTCCTGAACAAAGGAGACAGCACCACCGTCTTCAAAGGAGTTCCTAAATCTCCAAGGATGAATTTATGGGCTGTCCTTTCTCACCTCTGTGTTCTCCCTGGTGTGTTCAAGGCTTTTTCCCAAATAGAAGCTCAGGGCCTGAGTATGTCGAGTAGAGTACCTTTCTAATTACCAGGCACTCCATAACACCTTAGGGTTTGGCTATAGATTTCTTTCTGGCATAACATATTTAAGCTTAATGTTGACCACTCTGTTGTAAAAATGCATTCAGTTACTATGAAAATAAACAAAATTATATAATATAATAAGGACCTTACTTTGATAGTTTCATTGAGACTGTATGTATTCCCCTAATGTGTGAGAATAAGCAAATCAATTTTGCTCAATGGGGATAAAATAAAATAAATACAGTGCTAAAATTTGTTTATTTTATTATATTTATTTATTTTGTGGCCTTTTTGAAAAAGGGTCTTTCTGTAGTACCAGCTGGCCTGGAACTCGCTATGCATTCCATGCTGGCCTTCAACTCACAGAGATCCACCTGCCTCTGCCTCCCAAGCGCTGGGATTAAAGGTGTGTGCCACCATGTCCAGCAATTTATTTAATTTAATATAAATATTATATGGGATTTAATATAATATAATTTAATATAATATAAATTATATTATAATATAATATATTTAATATAATATAATTTAATGTATAATATTATAATATAATATAATTTAATTTAATATAAATATATACGGAATATGGGCAAGAGAGAAGGTGGGAAACAAACTTAGTTTGAATGTCTGCAATGTAGGAGACCTGTGACATACACAGTAATTGTGACAGTGGAGGAGGCCTCATCAGAATGAAGGCTGTCAGTGTTGGATATATCCCTGCCTTAATGCAGCACACCATCCTGTTCTTATGTGTTTTGCAGTACCATTATTTCAGTCACATTTATAAGAGTATGCTGCTAGCCTTCAAGGTTTAATCCTCATATCTTAACTGAAAAGCTAATATTGCACATTCTCTTACTCTGAACCCAGTCAGAAGCCTTTGGTAACCTCCTTGTAGCACACCTTCCCCACCCCAGTTACATACAAACACAAGCACACACTCCATAAAGATGACAGGCATTTCATCTATATTCCCGTACAAACAACCCGCATCACTCATCTCGGTCACCAACAGTGAGGTCTCACTTCCTGTGTATGAAATCTATGACCTATTCTTAATCAATCTAGATTTTGTTCTGAAAACAAAATTTCTTGACCATAATTTTAAAAAACCCGAATTAAAAATGATCTGAAATCTTATTTGCTGGAATTTTTTTCATATTTCAAATTGTATGAAAATGTTTTAAAATTCCAGTTAGCAATAAAATATTTTATACATCTAAGAATTTTTTCCATATTTTAAATGGTACAAAAATGTTTTAAAATTCCAGTCATCAATGAAATGTTTTATACATCTAAGAATTATTTAATGATATTTATTCACTGGACAAGAGTTTACTGAGTATATAATCTTATGCTTCTACTAATCTTTGGGAATATTAGTAAGAAAATACCCTAGAATTCTGTGAGTGCTATGATGTCGTAAAATTACCCTGACAAAATATTTAGTGTATATGTATAGTAGCTACTTTGTGGAACCAAGTAGCAGCATGTATATTGGACTACATGTTTTGAATAGTCTTGGAGAAAGAAAAGGAGTTTAATATAAATTATAAGCAGTGATTACACAGATGTTCTAGATAAATAAATTTACTAATTGTTCTAAATGACTACACAAGGGATCACTATTTTGGAAACTTTCCCCTTAGACATAGCTCATAAATTTTTAGAGATGCTACCTAAACCTTACATTTACACTTCAATCATGATTGTACCATCTTCCAACCTGATGTTATAATGCCATTAAAGCATACATTTTGAATATTTGCCCTAGAAAAATTAAAAAGCATTACCATGAGAACAGCAGATTCTTTTAGTTTACCACAAAATTTTCTAAAATATTTACGTATATGAAAATGTGCCCTGGGTGTATGAACTGTTCTAGTTTGATGTTCCTTAACAGGAGGATGTCTTGTTGACGCATAGAAATTCTGATATGACCGTTGTATTGAGGCAGGAGATAATCACTTTAAGAAAAAAATTGAGTACGTAAAACAAAACCATGTGGAGACTGGATCTCACCCCAAAATGACTGTCATCAAAAAAACAATAATAAATGCTGCTAAGGAGATGGGGATAAAGGAACACTTGTGCACTGTTAATGAGAATGAAAATCAGTGTTACCAGTGTGAAAATCAGTATGGATATTCCTTGAAGAACTGAAGGAAAATTACTATAGGATTGATGTGGTTATTTCAGTCCTGGTCACATACTAGGATGAATGTGTCAACATACAGCAAATATGCCTGACCATCTGTGTTCACTGTGATACTGTCCACAGTAGCCAAGGCATGGACTGAGCATAGTTCATGAAGAGAAGAACGAATAAAGAAAATATGCCTATGTTCTCAGCTTCATGTTTTTATATATGCAAATATTTTAGAAATTTTTGTAATAGACTAAAGACTCTGATGTTCTCCTGGTAATACATTTTAATTTTTCTAGGAGAAATATTCAAAATGTATGGTATTAATAGAATTGTAACACCTGGCTGGAAGATGGCACAATCATGATCGAAGTGTATATCTATTCACCCATAAAAGAGAAAAATATCAAGCATTTGCATGATCTTTTTCCCTAAAGCAGAAGTAGCATGCCATGGGAACTTAGTTCATATTGAGGATCACTCATTCTCTTCATTCACTTACTGCTTTGGGGTTTTTTGAGACAGTTTCATTTTGTAGCCCAGACTGGCCTAGGACTCACTATGCAACCTATGTGGGTCTTGAACTTCTAGCAGTCCACATGTCTAAGCCTCACAGGTGCGGGAATTATGGGTGTAGGTATGAAACTTATGACTGACTTCTTTCATTTTAAAATATTTTATTTATTTATTATTATTATTATTTTATGTGCATGAGTGTATTGCCTGCATGTAAGTAAGTGCACCCATGTCATGCAATGCCTGCGTACGGAAAGTTGCTACTGCCATGTGGGTGCTGGGATTCGAACCCGGGTCTTCTGCAAGAACAGCCAGTGTTCTTAACCGCTGAGCCATCTTTCCAGCCCCGTTTTAACATATAAATTTACTAATTAAGATTTTTCTTGGTCAATAAAGTGTCTGGCAATGTGTTGAAATTGATGTTAGTGCTTAGTGGGGAGAAAATCGGTAGATAGAGAAACATATGCTTTTAATTTCTAATCATATCAGTTGCTCCAACACTATAAATATACTTTATTAATAAACAGCCATAATATTTATACTCATCAAACTCAACTAAATGTGTTACAAGCAAGTATCAGTTTTTAAAAATCTGTAGCTTTATGGTCAGTGTCAGTAATTTCTTCTTAATTTACTTGGGTTTATTAATGAAATTAAGATAACTTAAGTATTTTAAATGCCCCAAGAATTCTGAAGCTTCACACTACCAGAAGATAATGGCTATCTAATCATCACCTTCTTTGTGGGCACTCTAATCTTAATTACATGTTTCATCCATGTACTCATCTAACTGGATTTTATGATTCAAATGTGATTTAGTTATAAATTAAATAATTGTCTATGGCATTTTCAGGGCTTCTGGGATTGGTGATGTGAAATTTGATCAATCTTGTGCAGCTTAATGTGGCCTATGAGTGAAAACCAGTTCAGGAATTCATAGCCTGTTTTATTGTCTCCTGCAGCCTGGCCATTTAGATCAGGAGAGTGAAAAATGAAGAAAACTTATTATCTGTCTCAACCCTGTGGCAGCCGAGTGAAAAGATTTAGAAAGTCATAAAAATTACTTGTGAAAAAGAAGAGTATGGAAACAATTTGATATGGGTGATTTAAAAGAAACGGACCAGAATAACTCCTGTCCGGCAGTGCAAAAAGCATACCGGCCTAGATCATACCTTTATGCAACTGCACAGAGAGGACCATCTGTTACTTCAAATCTGCTAACAAGCAAAACTTTTAAATTCGTCCGACACTCCCACTCCCTCACAGGAGCTTGAATTATTATAGTCCTGAAAAGGAAAAACAACA
>NW_008347536.1:8185088-8261926 GCF_000622305.1 Nannospalax galili
ATATATAATGACAAGGGCAAAAACAATATGATAGCACTTATTACAGAAGTATATAGAAGGAGGTACTGTGGAAGCACAGGAGAGAAGCTGTATTGTTAAGAGGTTAGACTGGTGTTACAAATCACCTATTTCTAAAGTCCTTTCTTTAAAGAGTAAACCCAGGCCAAGGTTGATTGATATTTGCCCTAGATGCTACTTGCCCAGGTGATGTCACTTAGCAATGAAGCAGAATTTTAAGGTTATTTTCATAAGAAATTTTCTCCTTCCATTCACTACCTGTTTCTCTATGTAACATAGCCAAAACTTCATATTTCCTACAAAGAAATTCTGCATTATTGTCCAAAATTTATGCTGCAATCAAGAGAGAATCTTGTTCTATCGTCCTTCATTTTTCAACCTACAGTCCTTGGTAATTTTGACAAATACTTGCTGAGTTCTGTATTATTTATTCATTCATTTAGCCATGTGTTTAGCCATTTATTCAATTTATTAGATAAATATCTAACTAACTATTTATTTGAAATGGCATCTAGCAACATTACCAAAGCTGTCCTCAATTTCAGTGTCTTCCTGTCACAGGCTCTTGAACTCCTGGAAGTACAATAGTGTCCCACCACATCTGGTTCTGGAAGCCTTTACATATTGCTGTAAGCAAGGAGTTCAATGCCCCTTTTTTCCTGCTGAACCAATTAATCGTTTGAAGGAAACGATAATAAGTAGATTAAACCACAAATAAAAATATTTGCACATGTCGATATATAGGAAACAAGTAGAGGGCACTGTACTGACGTTTTGCACAGCATGTAGAATAATGTTCATCTGGGAAGGCTGCTGGAGGAAGGAGGCCTTGCTAGAAATGGCATGCACCAGAAACTGGAGGAGGGACTGACTTTGTAGCATCACATACCCATTTCCTGCATCATGATTAGAATTCTCTCTAAGGGGATGGAGAGATGGCTCAGCAAGTAGGAGCACTGGCCAGCCTTGCAGAGGACCTAGATTTGATTCCCAGCACCTACACAGTGGTTCCAGTTCCAGGGGATTCAACATCCTCTTCTGACCTCCGTGGGCCCCTGCCTACCTGCAAACAATACACTCATGCACATAAAAATTTGTCTTAAAAGTATTTTAAAAAGAATTCTCTCTAAATGACATAAAATAGAAATCCTCAAATGGAAGCCATATCTGAAAATGAAATGCACATACACCGTTAATAGTCTTTCTACTGATCTGTGACTATGGAATGAGGTCCCACCTGCTGTCAGACATTGTTTCATAAAGGAAAGACAAATGCTATTATTACACAATGACCAACTGCTGTTGTATTTTGTCTACTCTGCTCAGTCTAACTGAAATCCCTGACCAGAACCGAGAAGCTCAGTGCACGCCCACATTTTGTAATGTCCTTAGAGCTCCCTGTTCATTCAAGACACACAGAGGAAGCACACAGTGTGTCTGAGTGTGAGAACTTGGCATTTAGTGATGGAGCGGAGCATCTGAAGCTCTGTCCTCTGCCATCTTCTACACATTTGGGAATTCATGGGAAGCTCTTTTCTTGTTTACTAATGACAGGAGAATCTCTTACCCTGGACTTGGCACCTCCTATTTTTTTTAATATGTAGAGAAGTCTTAATAACCATTGATGGCTCATTCTAGCATGCTTTTCTCCTTAAATAATCTACACATAAAAATATTATCCCAATCTCAAAATTTGTGTATTTTACGAAAGCCATACATGTAAAATAAAAGTTCTGGTAATCTGTTATTCAAGAGTGGCATTCCAGTTCTTGATAATGTAGTAGTGTAGCAAAACCATTGTTTGCCTACACTCAGGAGAAATAACTGATTCTCATTACCAGCAGCAGTCACTGAGTGTCACCTACCCCCCACTAGTTCAGCTCTGTGTCTAGCTTTCTTTCCAGGGAAGCAGAGGTTGTCTTGTTATGAACTGCATTTTTCATAACTTTTGTGGAAGCAGAATTGCATCTTCTATATTATCAAATCAATGTTAGACAGCAAGGACACTCAGAGTCACTCAAAACACAGAGACAGGGTCTTCCCTGTATGTTTTAACTTTATTATATTCTAGATAGATATATAGTTTAGCTTTTATTTACCTTTATGAATTGTTTCATACAAAAGCAGATTATAAAGAACCTCCCAGGTTTTTTTCCTGTTTTCTATTTTTCTCCTGGGTAAATAATGTATCTTGAGGGATATTGCTTTTGCCAAGAGGGGAAAAAATCTAATTCTCTCCAATAAGAGGGAACAAGATTAAATTGGGATGTGTGTCAGTAAAGTTTAAGCTTTATTGACAAGGATGCTATATCATTGTGTAAAATTCTTGCTAACTGTCTCTCGAGATACCCTAAAGAGATAGCAAACGCATTGTGGCGTGGAGAGGCAGGCCTTGCTTCTCCTCCACGTGAAAAGTGTTCCAGCAGTGCTTCCTCCCGCCTTCAGTATCCAAGAAACTTCACAGAGACTCACGACAAATCTTCTATCCATGGGTCCATTTGTGGAACTTATGGCCTGAAAGCATAAAACCTAAGCTACAATCAACAAGCTCTGTTTCCCTACTTTTTGTCATTTCTAAGAAACACATACTTGTCAGTTCATCATCCAGCAGGTTAAGTATTTAAAATAGCAAGCAGCAAACTATCTCCCACTTGAATAAAGTCAGATCCAGGAATTTGACACTAGGATATGTTAAATCAAAATTTCTGCTAAGATGAGCTGAATTAAATTGTAAGTAAAAGTTTCACACAATTGATTTGTATATACATTTTCATGAAAATATAATATTCGTTATTCATCTTAATAGATCTTAAGAAGCTATTCACATTATGGTTCTGATTTGTAATAACTGTAATAGATATTTATGAATAATTTTGTTCTCATTCTCCTTGGAAATCAGTATATTAATCAAGAAACACCTAAGAAGAAGTAGTGTACCTTCTAGCTACAGAGTTTACACCCAGAGTATTCCTCGTCTCTCCTTCATGTTCAACCATCCCGGTTAACTTGCCATCCCATCCCTTGTTTTCAGACAGGCTTTCTGTCCCTTGTTCCATCCTACACAGGGTGACCCCATCAGTCTCAATAAAGCTCAGAATAGAGTGTCACCTCCTTAGGCTAGTGACAGATTTCTCTGCAAACCAGTATGATACAGTTCACAAAGCCCCTTCATTAACCCATCTCTGAACTAGTGAGTGCCCTTATTCTATTCTTTACATAAGCACATGTTCTGTCCATTCATCAGATGAAAGTCTTTCCCATTATCTCTACTTCTGAGCATATATAATTGAATCAGCAGAGTGCAATATGTGTGTTGAAAAATACTGCTAAAAACATTCAGAGTAGGGGCCATTTGACATCAAATTATTGTACAAACTAACTCTGTTCATGTCTCATTCCTCATTCTCAGATCTTGACAGTATCCATATGTAATTGCTAACTTTGATATTTCTATCCCAAGCCTTTTATGTGCTAGTTCTATGCATACATTTGAATGAATAAAAGATCTATGCAATCATAACAGTGTTTGGATCTTTCCATACTGTCATCTAAGGTATGTATCTCTATCTGTATTTCACTTCTTACAAAGATTTTCATGTCTTCTCTTTAATTTGAATTTTGGACAGCATTTTCTCTAGCAATCACATGTTAAAGATCCTTTGACAGAATTGGCAACCCTATGGTATCAATAGTCACTTACATTTGTGTCATTATACTTACCTTTAATTTTTGTCTTAACATCCACATTTGATATTATTTTGAAACAGGGATTCTTTCATATAAGCATTGTCGGTGCTAAATATGTTGTTGTTTATTAAATAAGGCATACAATGTTTATCAAAATGTTAATTTATGTCAGCTTTCTCATTGCAATGAATCAAGATCACATATTTCCTCATTGCAATATGATTGAGATCACGTATTATATTTTAATAAAATCTTCTCTGCTATTGGTAATTGGACAAAGGCTTTCTTTTCTCTGAACATGAGCATCAATCATTTCCTTCCTTTAATGTGTAATTTTATGCCCTTTGGTCACTCAATTTATAGAAATATTTATTCTTTCATATAAAAATATGAAACACTTAGATAAGGAATTTATTTAATTTTTCTGTGTGTTCTTCTATTTATTTTGTCCTGGAACAGAATTTGAATCCTGGCAGACATTTAGAAGACATTGGATCATCAGCTCGTACATGCTATTTTTAACATATTCCCTGATATGTGCTTTTCTGTTGGAGTACTGGCAATCATTCAGCCAAATACAACTTGACACTAAGGTCTTTGCCTTTCCTCTCATAGGGAAGTACCTGGGAGCATTCATGTCACTGGCTTGGTGGTGGTGCATGTGCTGGTTGTAGGCTGCTATTTACGTTGGGATGGCTCTTTCTGGTTTTTCTGTAACTTGAGCTTAGTGAAAACCCTTCAAATTGAAATCAGAAGTGTCCCTATAACACTGTATTTATTGTCAGTTTATTTACCAAATTCCTATGAAGTGTCGGGCACCAGAATAAAAACGGTTGACAAGGATAAATGTTACAAAATGGTGTGTGAGATATAATACATTTCAGTGATGAAAAATCTAGTGTCTTAAAGAAATTATTTTATTAAAATGGGGTCAAAAAACAAGTGGATGGAGAAATCCATCATTAGAGTTTTCTATCAATTAAAACAAAATAAATTAAGAGGTGAATAAAAAAGAAAGAATGAAAAAGGAGGAGGGAGAGCTGGAGAGACGGCTCATTGGTTAAGAGCACTGGTGGCTCTTGTAGAGGACATGAGTTTGGTCCCTAGCACACACATGGCAGCTAACAACTGTGTATAATGGTTCTAAGATATCCATTACCCTCTTCTTGGTTTCCACAGGCATTTCACACGTTTGGTGCACTTAAACACATGTGAGCCAGACACTCATGCACAAAAATAAAATTTCAAATAAAGAAATTATGAAGGCCTGAACTGCCATGTATTGTATTTGGGATTCATCTTGATGATATTTCCATCCAACCAGAGGCAGAAAATATATGCCTAAAATTATTATAATAAACATAAATATTTTCTAGTAAAGATCAGGAAAGAGATTTCTTGACAGAAAAGTTTTACAATAAGTACCAGATAATTTTGTAAATGAATAATCAATGTCCATGCAAAATTAAAAAGCATTTGTGGTGTTTAAGGACTTAATCTTGTCAAGATTTATTTTAGGAAATGGCAGCTTTTGAATCCTAAACTTCAGTCATTAAACAAAATAAACTGTACATAGGAGATCTATAGACATAGCTCTCTCTCTCTCACTCGCTCTGTGTGTGTGTATGAGTGTGTGTGTGTGTGTGTGTAAATTTTGTCTGTAGTTATACATGAGAATACACACCTATAGTACCGAAACTTTTGGGGTAGAGGTAGGAGGAACAGGAGCACCCTCACCAACATAAAGAGTTTGACAATAGGCTGAACTACAAGAGATGCTGTTTCAAAAAGAAAAAAAAAATATTTTTTAAAGGCTATTAAGAATGGGAGGGTTTCCCTGAGTGCTTTTTTGGGTTGTTTGTTATTGGTATATAGAACGGCTACTGATTTTTGTAGGTTTATTTTCTATCCTGCCACTTTACTGAAAGAATTATTTTAACAGTTTCCTATTGGAAATTTGGGGATCTCTTATGTATAATATCATATCACCAGCAAATAGGGATAATTTGATGTGTTCTTTTCCAAATGCTACTCCTTTAATTTCCTTCTCTTGTCTTATTGCTCTAGCAAGAGTTTCAAGTACTATATTGAAAATGAGTACACATAGTGGACAGCCTTGTGTGGTTCCTGATTTTAACGGGAGTGCTTCCAGTTTTTATCCATTTAGGATGATATTGGCTATGGGTTTGTTGTATATACCTTTAATTATGTTGTGATATGTTCCCTCCAGACCAGTTCATTTTAGGACTTTTAACATAAATGCATGTTGGATTTTGTCCAATGCCCTTTCTGTCTCTATTGAGACAACAATGTGGTTTTTGACTTTTATACCTAACCAAAGATATTAAAGATCTCTACAATGAAATTTTTAAAACTCTAAAGAAAATGATAGAGGAAGACACTAGGAAATGGAAGAACCTACCATGCTCACAGACTGATAGAATCAATATTGTGAAAATGAATATCTACGAAAAGCAATTTATAGATTCAATGCAATCCCAGATAAAATGCCCATGACATTCTTCAGAGAGCTTGAAAACATAATTCTAAAGTTCATATGGAATCCCAAGAAAACCCAAGATAGCCAAAAGAATTTTGGGCTAAAAGAACAATGCTGGGGGGATCACCATACCAGATCTTAGATTATAATGCAGAGCTATAGTCATAAAAACTGCATTGTACTGATACAAAAATAGATGCATAGATCAATGGAACAACAGAAGATGCAAACACGAGTTAATATAATTTCAGCCACCTGATGTTTAACAAAGGTGCTAAGAACACACAATGGAGGAAAGATAACATCTTCAACTAAGGGAGAGAAAGGAAACCCACTGTGTGGGATAAAATCTTCACAAGCAACACTTCAACAGAGGATTAATATCCATAATATAGAAAGAACTCAAAAAAGAAAAAATAAGGACATAAATGACCCAATTAAAAAATGGTGGTAGATCTAAATACAGAGTTCTCAGGCAAAGAAATAAAAATGGCTAAGAAGCTCCTTAATAAGTGCTCAACATCTTTAGTAATTAGAGAAATGCAGATAGAAACCACTTTAAGATTCCATCACACCTCAGTCAAATTGGCAAAGGCCAGGAAAACAAAAGACTCCAAATGCTAGAGGGGATGTGGAGAAAAAGAAATGCTCATTCACTGTTGGTGGGAATGCAAATTCATGCAACCACTATGGATAGCAGTGTAGCGTACCCTCAAAAAACGAAAAATGACCCTACCATACTAACAAGTGATACCACTCCTTGACATATATCCAAAGGACTCATGGTACTGTACAGATTCCTGTACATCCATGTTTGTTGCTGCTCTTTTCACAATAGCTAAGAAATGGAAACAATCTAAATGTCCCTCAACTGATAAATGGTTAATGAAAATGGGTTGGATATACTTAATGGAGTTCTACTCAGCAGTGTAAAAGATGAAATTATGAAATTTGAAGATAAATGGAAGGAGCTAGAGAGTGTTATAGTAGGTGAAGTAACACAAATCAGAAAAGCAAGTGACATATGTTCTCCCTCATTTGCGAACTGTAGCACCAATCCTTTATATGTGAGTATATAAACTCTGATGTAACACCAGGAGCCAGTAAAGGGAAAGGATACATAGAGGAAAAGACAAGAAACGATCTGAAAGGTGACAGATGGGGAGGTACTGGGGGGATGGTGGGGAAAATGGGGCACTGTAACTAGAGCAGGAGGGAGGAGGGAAGTCAGATGGGAGATAAAAGAGTTGAGGTAAATTAATCTCAGGGGCCTAGGAAACCTAGAGGGAAATATGCACCTAAACCCTAGGAGAAATGCACATAAAGTGTCTGAGCATTAATGCTTGTGTATACCTGGGAGCTGCTTGGCAGGGAATGCGGTACCAGATAGAAGAGACCTCCCTTAGAATGACAAGCATGCCATACAGCACTCATCAAACAGGTTTCTTTTGCTACAGATGGAGGCTACTGCAGAGTCGCACATCTGATCAGGCACAGAGTACATACACCTAGGGGATGCCCAGTATTAGGTCACATATCTGCAGTTGAAACTCTACAACTAAGCCTTATGGAACATAGCAGAATAAGGGGCAGAGAGAGGGCTAATACACCCCTCCACTCTCCAGTGAGGCTTCCATGAGGCAATGCACACAGAAGGCCAGAACTGGCCAAGTATTGGAGAATAATAAACTGTAGAGTATAGTTTGGGACTCCTATATGGAACCTCACCCACTCATGGCTCATGGACCATTGAGGAAGAGAAGACAGAAAGATTGTAAAAGCCAGGGCTGGTTGATGAACACAGGGAGGCAGAGGTCTCCAGGCCACTGGAGTCTTGCTCATGTGGCAGCAGTGGTATCAAGCATGGGACCCATGTCAGCTCAATTAAACAAGGGCCCAAAGGAGAGGTGAGAAATAAGTGGTGGGTTAGCACTGGTTCAAGAACTATTTGAGACTGGTTGCTGATGGGCGAGGGAGAGTTTGACTTATATATGACCACTGGATGGGATGACTAGACTCCAGTGGATACATTTACACTGACCGACATTTGGGCAAAAACACCTGAATGAATAGGACACAGCATGTATGGCAGAGTGCACAGGGTTCATTGGGAGGAATGGGGGAGGCATGGATGTGGGAGGGGGTCTGGATTTGAGTGAGCGATATTATATGAAATTTAAAAACTCAATAAAAATTCTTAAAAACATAAATTGATTGCTCCTAAAGATCACTGATATAATTTGTCTCATATTCATATTTGCATTACTCAAAAATTATACAATATATGATGTAGATTCTATATGGTGCTTGGATGCTGATGCTGTATTGTTGAAAAAAAACCAACTTTATGTGGATTGCCTAATTATGAAATGTGGCAGGAAAAGAAACTCACACTTGGATGCAAATATGCTGCATATATACCAGAAATAGAAGAAGGCACATGTGGAATATCAGTCACAGTAAACATCTGTCTAAGGAAAAGATGTTAACTGCTATTTTGAGAAAAGAACATATTAGTTCACAGCAATTATTTCAAATTGTTGGAAGACTCCACATGGATAAGGCACATTTTTTTTCTTTTACCTTTTTATTTTTTTGAGCCATAAGTTATTCGATGGAAATATGCAAGCAATTCACTGTGGGAAAATGGAGGAGCCACCGTACAGAACACTGCCTGTGATTCTAAACATGGTCAGATGATAGCTGTGAGGCCATCAAGCTGCCCAACCTAACAGCTGATTCCAAAGGGGTATGAATGTGAAATACCACAAAATGTGAAAAAGAACTGGAAAATAATCATTCAAACTACCATTTTATAGAGGTTATTTGTTCTTTAGATTAATATATTTTATTCTTATATCATTCTAGTGAGATGAGTATTATTGTGACCTTCATATTATAAATAAAGATGATGAAACACAGTCATGTTAGTGAGATGAATAAACATGGTGGAACTAGGAACCAACACTTATGGTCTGATTCCAATTGCCTGTGTTCTTAGTCACTACAGTGTAATGTGTAAATGTATATATGTATATGCATATAATATATACAGTTGGATATTCCTATGACTCCGCATATAGATCCCAAATAATTGTGACACAGCATCCTTTATATGCCTTCTTATTATACTCATTATGTGGCCACAGATATTGATAAATATAAATAATAATTTACTCATTTATTTAGAATCATGCAGTTTTTAATAATGTAAAACTATATTTTCAGTAAATGAATATACCAGTAAATGACCAGTGTATGAACCAACAGAATGTAAGAATAAAAAGCAGAAGCAGGGGCTGGAGAGGTAGCACAGCGGTTAAGAAAACTAGTTGTTCTTACAGGAGACCCAGGTTTGAATCTCAGCACCCACATGGCAGTTAACAACTGTCCGAAACTCCAGCTCCAGGGGACCCGGCAGCCTCTTCTGTCCTCCACGGGCATTGCACGACATAGGTGCACTTACCTACACGCAGGCAATACACATATGCACATAAAATAAAAATAATAAATAAAAATATTAAAAAATAGAAGCGATAATGAAGTAAAGATAAATCCATTCATTCATATTCATTAATATTCAATAAATACTGGTTAACGATCAATGTCGGGCCAAGTACTGAGAAGAAAGAAAACAGGCAGATACCATAAACTCTTCGATCTTACAGCCGCTATAAAAGGCAAAATTCACAAAGAACCCAAGTCCAGGAGAACCTTCAAAAAGAAACTGAAGTATGGAAGTGAAGTATGAACACAAACTGACTCCCAACCCTAGCTGCATGTGAGTCAAATAGAATCTTTAAAAATCAATCTACTGCTAGCGTTCTACTCTGGATGAAATAAAAATCTTGGGGACTGACTCTGTAGTATGTGAAATTGTCTCTGATGATTCTAATCTGCAGACAGGTTTGAACACCACTTTTCTAGTTGAATCTCGATGGGATATGTCTTTGCCAGGCTAGAACAATGTGGGGACGGTAAGTGTGGAGTCAGCATCAGAGACAGAAGAGCAAAAGGATGCAGATCGGGGCAGAAAGGAATGCTGGGTACAAAGACAACTTTTGGGCAGAAGAATTTTAAATCTGTTCTCTGATCGGAAGCCCTCTGAGGCCGTGGGTCCTTTATTTTGTGCAGTCTGCCTTCTCTCCCTTGCCAGACAGGGATTAAAATACTCAGCGGCAGCTTGTGATGTTCTGGACTTATTTAAGATAATGGCCTTTATCGATTGTGGTTCTCTCCCTGCAGCCCTCGTAGGACGTCTCAGCTTCAACTTTGACTGCAGACTCATACTTCCCTAAATAGCTTCTAAATGGACTTTAAAATGCTCCATCTGAATTACTTAAAGGCTTACCTCAGTCACCCCATCAATTTCCAGAGAACAAGTTCTTGCCAAATGTCAAAATCTTACAGTACTTCTCAAACAAAGTAAAAGCCACTGTCCTTGCCCTAAGGAGTTTACCTCTGAAGAGTAGGTGAGACTGCCTTCTGAAAAATACATAAAATACTGGGATTTGAGATTGGGTATGAAAATGCTGACTCTGTCCCTGAGTGGCCAGCTGTTAACTACTTTACTGAGCATTTCACACTATTTCACTCTAACAATACAGTGCATATAACATGTAAGGGAATTTAGAACAAGGCACTATACAAGGTTCAAAATCAACTGAAGAGTGCTTAGATACTTAATTCAGTAATAAGATGCTAGCTAATGCTTTGTATAAGTAGCTCTGCTCACAGTACGATCTTCCAAGTATGAATTTATGAATGCTCTTAACTATTGGAGACAGACCACTTGTAATGTTTAGCTTATACATGAAGAATCCACACCAGAGAGTTTATGTAATATAAAAGGGCTCTGGGCTTTTAACGTCTAGACCAGGGAACACACTCAAACAGTTTGGTTTCAGTTTCTACACATTTAATAGAAAACAGACATGACTGTCTTGTTCTCACACCATTATTTCTTCAAATTCCATAGAAACTCAGAGCTTTACCTAAAACTAGGTTAATTTCACAGCTAAGGACGTGAAACGCAGGGCAACTAAATGATTAATCTAAAGTCATGCAACACAGAAATATTTGAAAGGGAGTTCGAATCAAGGGCACTGCCTCCTTGCTTCTGGCAGACTAGTGGTGAGGCGCCACCATCAAACTGACAGTTACCTGGATGCATCGGCTTAAAAAGTTTTGTGCTCTATAGTCAAGGTTATCCTTATGTGTACAGTAGACAACATGGAAAGCTTATAGAACGCCCAACATAATAGTGAATTAATGTAAAGGATAAAGTAAAAAAAATCAGACTTCTAAGCGTTTACCCGGAAATCGCTTGCTCTCTCCACGTATGTGCGTGTGTGTATACACACACGTTTCTATGTTTCCTTCTTTCTCTTCCTTCCTCCATTTACCTCTCTCCTCTCTCCCTAGAGCTTTGATCTTTTTTCCTCTCCCTTCTTTTCTTTTCTTAGTATGATATTCTAATTATTAAAATGTATGAATGCCACCATGACATTTTCACACGTGCATATAACAGAACCTGATTGTGTTCATTCTCTCTCGCTCTCCCTATATTTTCTTTTTTTAAATTTTATTTATTATTTTTATTTTATGTGTATGAGTGTATTGCCTGCATGTGAGTGTGTCCATGTCATGTGATGTTGTGGAGGTCAGAAGAGGACTTATATATTTTTATATCCTCTAAAAAGTTAACTTATGTATATGACAAAATATGTGATGGTAGACATTCTGTCTAGTATACTTCACTTAACATGATGATTTTTCTATTTTCCTGAAAATGACATAATTTCACTTTTTCATGGCTGACTAAAACATAGTATATATACATATATATGTATTATATATATATATTCACATGTATGTGTGCATGTGCATATGTCCAGCATCCCTGAAATGTGTAGTCCTCTTAATAGAATTCCCTGAAAATTGGGATGTAGGTTTGCACCACCGTCTATCTGCTTCGTATTATTTATCCATTCATTGATGGATAGACACTCGCATGTGAATATGTCTCACTTGCTGGCATTGATTTGAGAATATATTTCAACATAATTCATGATAACTCAGAGTCTACTTTGGGTCATCGATATTTCTAAGGGCTACAAGCAGTGGACCTTAGAAAACTTGTCCTATAAACTGTGTTTGGATTAGAACGACGCCAGGCTTCCTGACGCTTTCAGAACCAAAACTAGTGAATTATACTAGAGTTGGTTAACTAGAAAGCATTTTTTTTTTCTGTTTGGTCTGATTGGATATCTGATTGTGATTTTATTTTCTATTTGTCAGCTGCTTTTTGAGATATTAGCTCCATTTCCAGTCCCATTACTAAGAGATTCTGATAGGAAGTAAAAGTGATTCTAAAAAATGTATATTTGTAAAAATGTCCTTTCGCCACTCTGGTGCAAAGTGTCATTTGAGAACTAAGTGCAGACAAAGATTTATATCCTTAACTAAACTATGCCACACATGACTCCCAAGAACCATTTCCCCCTGTGTGTGGAACAGTGTCTTCTTCCATTATATATGGATAAGAACAAAGGGATTTCCAATACCCAGAAACTTCATTTGGCACTTTCTGCTATAAATGATGAAAACAGTTACACGAAAACAGCCAGGTCATTTTTAAAGTGTCAGGTCTTTGCTCTCTCAGGATCCTTTACTGCAGGAGAACATTCATAATTCTCCTCTTTCACCCAATAACAATAATAAAAGTAAAACAAACTAATAAAACAGACCCTTCATGTCTCTAGTCTATTGTCAAATTTAATTCAAAACAGTCAGTATTAATTCAGGCCTGAGGCTCCTGGGTATGAACAGACACCAGACTTCTCTTCCGTATTTGATTTTCTCATGTTCTATCAAGGTTTGCTAAACCTGCTTAGTCCAGATTCCAGCCTCAGGCAGCTCACTGTGCTGGTTTAATACTCAGTCATCACTGCTTGGCATTCTTCATTGAGGATAAATGGTTTTATATTATTAAGAAACCACAATAAAGTGTTTCATGACAAGTAAAAGATTGATTCTGGGAGCCTCCATCAAATGTACAAAATTGATTTTTATCATTTTCTGCTGAAATAGTAGAATGCTTGGTGAAACATAATATTTGTAGGATTTCCCCTTTAGGGTTACTTACAGGAAAAGGATGGTACTAGAATGTTTCTTGCTATGTCTCATCCTGTGAGGCATAAAATTTACAAATTACTGTATTACCATTAATCCACATAAGAAATGTTAGAAAACACCAGAAATGTGATGAAGTGCTATCAAAAATACCAAGAACAGTTTAAAAATACCTGTTTGGCCAGGCATGGTGGCGCATGCCTTTAATCCCAGCACTCGGGAGGCAGAGGCAGCTGAATCTCTGTGAGTACAAGGCCAGCCTGGTCTACATAGTGAGTTCCAGGGCAGCTGGGGTACAGGGAGATCCTATCTCACAAAGACTAAAAAGAAAAAAAGCCTGTTCGTTCACTTCAGTGTTGCTTGCATAAAGAATACTGTGGGCTGGAGAAATGGCTCAGCATGAAAAAGTGCTTGCAGGGAATGCTTAGGACTCGAGTGCACTTCATGGAACATATGAAAAGATGAAAGGAGAGAGACCAACTCCCCAAAAGTGCCCCCTGATCTCACACACACACCATAGCACATGCGTGTCCACATACACATACATACATACATGGGACAGTAAATGAAAACTTAAAAGGAATATTTCAATGAGATAATTAGGTTAAATGATTAATTTCATACAAGATAATAAAATTATCATTTTCAGTGTACTGTAAAGTTCGCTTTTCAGTTTACAAGCTAACATACTGCAGAGGTGAAAATCAATTCTATATTTGCTAACTTTTTTATTGAATTTCTGTATATTTCATACAGAACATCTCAATCAATCATAATCATCTTTAGAACCCCTTTCCCACTGGAACTCTCCATAGCCGCCCCCACACTGGAATTCACACATTCTGTCATTTGTCTTAAGGCCTATTGTGTCAAGTTAGTGTCCCCAGATGTCCCTTGGTGCAAGTTCATTTACTGAGGTGTAGTCTACCTATCTAAAGTCTCTCACTTTAGGATGATCAGCTCTTCCTCAACCAGAAGTAACCAGTTGTTGATATTTCTTCAACTAAGATTGGGGTCTGCTGTCCATTTCCCAGTTCTATGCTGAGTTTTTGTCTGAGTTTGCATGGGTCTTGTGCATGCTGACACAATTGCTGTAGGTTCATATGAGCAGGGTCCTAGGAGCTTGTCGGACTCCATATGGTCATTCACCTTCTCTCTGGCTCTTACAGTGTTTCTGAGCCCTCTTCTCTAATGGTCCCTGAGCACCGGGTGGGTGAAGTTCAACATAGGAGTCCTGTCTAAGGATCCAAACTCTGCAGACTCTTAGTTGCTATGCTTTGGCCATTTGTGACCTTTTGTGTTCCTGGTCCTCTCTTTCATGAGGGAGCTTCATTAATGAGAACTGAGAATTCATTATTGTCTTCTTTACCCCTTTTTCTATGTTCTATGAGCCTTAGGTGTATAGTTGCATTGTAAATGTGCCACTTAGACTTGGACAATTCACAGACAATGTCTATGTGTGACCAGTTGTGGTAATCTGTAATAGTCTTCTGGTGCAAAAGAAGCTTCTTGGATGAGTGGTGAATGGGATATTTGCCTGTAAATATAAGGATACGTATTTTATGCATGGGAAGAAATTAAATTAGTCTAGGGATATGACAATTTGGGGGTTTTCTCCAAGATTTGACCTTTCCAGCCATGTGTATTTAGCTATGTTTACAGTACCACATATGAGTTTCCCCCCACTGAGTGAGCTTTTAATCCAATTACGTAGATGTCGATTAGCCCTAAGAAAAAAGTGCCACTAATACACCAATGTAGTGTGCTTGTTGGCAATTTATGGGGTTATTTAGTCTTGAAGCTGGTGTTGGATACATTGATGTTAGCACCTCGAATAGTGATTTCCAAAGCTATGATAGCTAGCCTTCAAGGGAAGTAGTTTCCAGGTAAGTTCCAGCTCCACTACTCCAAATTATGTGTCCGAAGTATGCTCTCTCTTCAGCAGTAGGGTCTTACCTTCAAGTTCTGGGAGGCCATCAAGGGCTGTAGCAATAGCTTGTATAATTTTTGAAGTCTCTTAGATGACCCTTGCCAACAACTCAATGAAAAATTTCTCCTGTCTGGCACTGTTTCTTCTTATGTAACCTTTAGCTATACACAAAGACACATTTAGAGATACCGTATGTGTAATTTGTCATTAGATTTTTGGACTAATATGATTTCCTCTGATTTTTTACACAGCTAAGCATGCTTCATCTCTCCTCACTCTCTTCCTGTCTAACCCTTGAACCATGACTTCTCCATTTAAAGTGTCCCCTTTTTCCCCACCTCTCCCTTGATCATATCAGTCTCCTATAGTCTCACCTCTCTTGAGTTCTTTCTTTCCCTTCATCCTCAAATTCTTTGTATAACCCCCCCCCAATTTAAGTACCCTCATTTTCTTCATTTCTCCCTTATTAGCATATATCTCCTACTGTTCTCTCTCAGGTTCCTTCTTTATCTTTGCCCCTGGTTGCTTTTCATTATCCTGGTCCCTGCAGTTACAAAAGTATACATAGGCACACATAAGGATTTGGTGCTAGGATCCATATATGAGGGAGAACATAAGCTGTTTATTTTTCTGAGTTTGTGTTATTTCACTTAGTATAATAGTTTCTAATTCCATCCATTTATCTGCAAATATCATGATTTCATCTTTCTTTACTGTCGCGTAGAAGAACTCCATGGTGTAAAGGTACCACATTTTCATTACCCACTCATCAGTTGAGGGGCACTTAGGTTGCTTCCTCTTTAGCTATTTTGAAAAAGGCAGCAACGAACATGGATGTACAAGTGTCTCTGCAATAGGACGAGTCCTTTGGGTATACGCAAAGAAGTGGCATAACCCAGTCAAAAGGTAGGTTCATTTTTAGATTTTTTTTTTTTTTGGTCTTTTTGAGACAGGGTCTCCCTGTAGCCCCAGCTGTCGTTGACTGACTATGTAGACCAGGCTGGCCTTGAACTCACAGAGATCTGCCTGCCTCTGCCTCCCGAGTGCTAGGATTAAAGGCTTGCGCCACCACGCCTGGCTCATTTTTAGATGTATAAGAGTTCGCCACACTACTTTTTATAGGGGTTGCAGGGGTTTGCAATCTCACCAGCAGTGAATGAGTGTTCCCCTTTCTCCACATCCTCTCCAACATTTGGATCTATTGTTTTCTTGATCTTAGCCACTCTGGGGTAAGACGAAATCTTAAAGTGGTTTTAATTTGCATTTCTCTAATTACCTATGATGTTCAACACCTTTTAAGATGTTTCCTAGCCAAATTATTTCTCCTTTTGCGATATCTCTGTTTAGATACTTAATTTATCTTTTAATTGGGTCACTTGCTTTCTTGATTCTTGTTTTTCAAGTTTTTTACATATATTCAGGATGTTAAACTTATGTTAATGTGTCACTGGTGAAGATTTTCTCCCACTCTGTAAGTTTTCACTTCCTTGGTTGTATATTTTGATGTACAGATTCCTATTAGTTTAATGAGGTCCTACTTGATCATTCTTGACCTTAATTCCTCCGCAATTGATGTTCAGTTTAGAAAGTTATTTCCTACACCTATATCTTGTAGTTTATTGCCAATATTTTCTCCTAACAGTTTCAGAGTGTCAGGTTTCATATTGAAGTCTTTAATCCATTTGGAGTTGACTTTTATGCAAGGTGAAAGATAAGAGTCTAGTTTCATTCTTCTAAAAGTGGAGATCCAGTTTTGCCAGTTGAAGATGCTGTCTTTTCTCCGTTGCATGTTCTTGGACCCTTTGTCAAATATCAGGTAGCTGAAATTGCATGCACTCATGCTTGGATCTTCAGTTATGTTCCATTGATCTACTCGTGTATTTTTGTGCCAGTACCATGCTGTTCTTATGACTATAGCTCTGTAATACAGATTGAAATCTGGTATAGTAATCCCCCAGCATTGTACATTGTACTCAGGCTTGTTTTGACTATCTGGAGTCTTTTGTGCTTCCATATGATTTTTGGGGTGTTTTTTCTAATTTAATGAAGAATGTCATGGGGATTTTGATTGTCATTGCATTGAATCTATAAATAAATTTTGGTAAGATGGTCATTTTCACAATATTAATTCTTCTAATCCATGAGCATGGGAGATCCTTCCATCTTCTGGTGTCTTCCTCAATATCTTTCTTCGAAGATTTAAATTTTTTATTGTAAAGATCTTTAATGTCTTTGGTCAGGTGTATTCTGAGATTTTTTTTTTGAGGCTATTGTGAATGGGAGGGTTTCCAAGTATCCTTTTCTAATTGCTTATTTTTGGTATACAGAAAGGTTACTGATTTTTGTTGATTAATTTTTTAGCCTGCCACATTACTGAAAGTATTTCTAGTTTTCTGTTGATTTGAGCACCTCTTAGGTATAATATCTTAACATCTGCAAAAAGAGATAATTTGACCTCTTCTTTCCAATTAGAACTCCTTTAATTTCCATCTTTCATTGCCCCAGCAGGATTTTCATACACTATATTGAAAAGGAGTGGAGATAGCAGACTTCTTTGTCTAATTCCTGATTTTAATGAGAATGCTTCCAGTTTTTCTCCATTTAGAATGATGTTGGCTGTGGGTTTGTTGTATATGGCTTTAATTATGTTGAGGTGTGTTTCCTCCAGTCCAATTCCTTTTAGGACTTTTAATATTAATCTAGGATGAATTTTGTCAAAGTTGTTTTCTGCATTTATTGAGATGACCACATGGTACTTTGAGTCCATTTACATGATTGATGACATTTATTGACTTCTGTATATTGAACCATCCCTGCATCTCTGGAATAAAGCCCATTTGATCATGGTGGATGATCTTTTTTATGTGAGTCTATACGCAGTTTGCAAGTATTTTGTTGAATCGATGTTCATTAGGATTTGGGTCTATAGTTTTCTTTTTTGGTTGTATCTTTACCTGGTTTTGGTGTTAGAGTGATGCTGGCTTCATAGAAGGAATTTGGAAGTTTCCCCTCTGCTTCTATATTTCTGAATAATTTAAAAATAGAATTTGATATAAATCTTCTTTAAATGTCTGGTCAAATTCACCTGTGAATCCATCTGGGCCTGGGCTATTTTTAGTTGGTAGCTTTTTTATTACTGTTTCAATTTCCTTATATGTTATGGGTCTGTCTAAGATGTTGATCTCTTCTTGGTTTAGCTTTGGTGATTCCCATGATTTTAGATATCCATGCATTTCTTTTAAGTTTTGAAATTTGATCACTTAAATTTTTTTTAAAGAATTCCCTTATAATGTTCTGGATATTTTTGTTGTCTGTGTGCTGTTTCCCTTCTCATCTCTGATTTTTTTGATTTGGAGTTGTTCTTTCTTTCTTTTGGTTAACTGAGCTAAGGTTCTGTTATCTTGTTTATCTTTTCAAAGAACCAGCTCTTGGTTTAATTGACTCTACATTGTTTTGTTTCTATTTCATTACTTTCTGCTCTAATTTTTGTTATTTCTTCTTGTCTGCTGGGTTTGGGTTTCATTTGTGGTTGCCATTCAAGACTCTTGAGTTGCAGTGTGAAGTCATGTATTTGTGTTTTTTCTGATTTTTTAATACAAACACTTAGAGCTGTAAACATCCCTCTTAGGACTGCTTTGAAAGCATCCCAGAGGTTTTGTTGTATTGTATTGTCCTTTTCATTTAATTCCAGAAATACTTTCATTTCTTTCTTAATTTCTCCTGGGTGAGTGTCCTTACTAGAGCTTCTTCTGGTGTTGATTTTTGGCTTTGTAGCATTGTGGTCTGACTGAATGCATGGATTTAATTCTTGTTTTTTTTGTGTTTGTTGACATTTGTTTTGTGCCCCGATATGTGGTCAGTTTTTGAGAAAGTTCCATAAAGTACTGAATATAACATATATTCATAGGTGCTTGGATGAAATATTCGATAGATATGTTAGGGCCATTTGATGCATGGTATTTTTTGATTCAGATATCTTTCTATTTATTCTTTGTCTAGTTGACCTTTCTAATGGAGACAGTGGGATATTGAAGTCCCCTACTTTTAGTGAGTTGGGATTAATTTCTGTCTTAAAGTCCTGTAGTACTGTTTTAATGAAATTGAGTGCACCATATTTGGTTCATGATTGTAATATCTTCTTGGTTAATTGTTCCTTTGATCAGGAGTGACCCTCTTTATTTCTTCTGATTAGTTTCAGTTTGAGGTCTATTTTGTTAGATATAAGAATTGCAACTCCCACTTACTTTTTATGCCATTTGCATGGAATATATTTTTTCCATCCTTTTACCTTAAGGTAGAGCCTGTCCTGTAAAGTGAGATGCAGCCAGCAAAAATGTGGCTTTTGTTTCTAATTCATTCAACTAGCCTGTGTCTTGACTGGGGGGGTTCAGTCCATTGATATTTAAAGTTATTATTGAAAGCAGGGCATTGCTCCCTGTACCTTTAATTTCTGTTTGCATTATGGTTATAACTCTTGTGTTTCCACAGTTATACCTTTGTGGAAATAAATTCTTTCAGCCTATTCACGCCATTGATGTTTTTCTTTCCCCTTCAATTATAATAGATATTTTTTCTCAGTAAAATATTCTGGGTTGGCATCTATGGTCATTTAGAACTGTTAATACTTTGTTCCAGGCTCTTCCAGCTTTCTTAGTTTGTATTGAATAGTCAGCTGTAATTGTGATGGGCTTTCCTTTGTATGTGACTGGTTTTATTCTTTTGCAACTTTCAGTATTCTCTTTTTGTTTCATACTTTTAGTAATTTTACTATGATATGCAATGGGGAGTTTCTTGTCTGGTCCTTTCTATTTGGTGTTCTATGTGCTTCTTGTATTTTTATGGTCAGGTCTTTCTTTAATTTTGGGAAATTTTCTTCTGTAATTATGTTGAAATCTGGTCTATAGCATTATCCTGAGATTCTTTTCTTTCCTCCACGCCTATGATGAGTAAATTTGGTCTTATTCATGGTGTCCCACATTTCCTGCATAATCCATTCCTATGTTTTTCTAATTTTTCATAATTTTTATTTGAGTGGTCTTATTCTTCAACTTTATCATCGAAATTAGATATTCTGTTTTCCATTTCATTCATTCTTTTGGTGAGGCTTTCTCCTGTCATTTCTAACTGGCTTATTGAGTATTTCACTTCCTTCTTCATTTCAACCTGTTTTCTTCAATGTTTCTCTTTTGCGAATTCAGTCAGAAGTTTATTCCTACCTTCTTTTAGTTATTTGGTTTGTTTTTTTGTGTGTTCATTAAACTTGTTGAGTTCTTTGATCATGTTTATGATTGCTCTTTTAAATTCTGTGTCCTGGGTTATCTTTAGGTAGTTCTCCTTGTAAAAATCTTCTGTAGCACTGTTGGTGTTTGATGGGGACATACTATGTGGATCTTTCTATTATTTTTTTCATTGTAATTTTGGCATGTGAATTTCTTTTGTTGTTTTGATTCTGGTGTGAGACTCAAGCACTCCTTTGTTGAAATGAAGTTTGTTTCTGTTTGCATATTTGATGTGCCTTGGTTATTTTCTAATGGGGCATGAAAAGCTTGTCAGTCTAGGCTCATGTTCTTCCTTTCAATTTTATATTTGTAGTACCAGACTGGGCTCCAGTGCAGCTACTCAAGAGTTCCAGCAGAGGCCCAAGTCAGGCAAGAATAAAATGCCTTCACACTTCCTCCTAAGGTCTTGGCACCTCTAGCCAGCAGGCACAGACAATTTGGGAAGGTTGTTAAGCAACACTGAATTCAGGTGATCTTAGGCAGTTTGCCAAAGTCTGGGCCCCTACTAAATGGCAGGGAGCCTTAGCCCTGCAGCAGTTTGAGGGGCTGCAGATCGTCCCAGTGTGGGGGATGAGCATGGAAGTATTTGAAGAGCTCACCAACATGTTCTTCCTCTTGATTTTATATCAGCAGGACCAGATGGCTCTAGTCCAGCTACTCAGGAGTTCCAGCAGTGGCCAAGTCAGACAAGAACAAGATGCCTTCAAGCTTCCTCCTAAGGTCTTGGCACCTCTAGCCAGCAGGCACAGACAATTTGGGAAGCTTGTTAGGCAAAGGCTGAATTCAGATGGTCTTATGCAGTTTGCTAAAGTCTGGCCCCTACTAAATGGCAGGGAGCCTTAGCCCTGCAGCAGTGTGAGGGGCTGCAGATCGTCCCAGTGTAGGGGGATGAACATGGAAGTGTTTGGAGAGCTAAGAGGGTAGTCCAGAGATCTGGAGTGCTATGAAAAAAAAAAGTCCCGTGCCCAAGGCTAGAAGGAGAACAGGATGTGGGCTCCAGGAGATTGGAATTGTTCAGACTGTAGAGGAGTCAATACAGAGTGGGAGGATTCAGATTTACTAGGGAAGAAGGCTGGTGGTGAGAATTCAAGACAAATTGGGGATGGGGACAGTGTGTGAAGGCTCTTAGAAACTAGACTAAAAAATTGAGCTGATCTGAGTGTAGGGGGTCAGGATGTAACGGGCAGGTTGGACTAACAGTGTAGTCCAGAGATCCGAGATGCTGAGCGCGAAAAGCCGGCTTGCTCCCGAAGCTATAAGGAGCATAGGATGTAGGGTACAGGAGACTGGAGTACTTCAGGCTATTGAGAAATTAAGGCAAGGTGCAGTCTAAGTTTTTTTCATTTTAAGAAATATCTTTCCTTTAGGGAGAGGTGTGGAGATGGAAGTGAATCTAAATACCATCAAACTATATTTTATGAAAATTGTAAATATTCAATAAAAATGAAAAAGAGAAATACCTTTCTTTATAGAAAGAGGCGATTTATGTTAGCAAACATAAATATTATCTTTCTTTTTCTTTTTTTCCTTATTAGGTGATATAAATTGTAGAATATGATTGGTGTCACTATGACAGTTTCATTTTCCACGTGAATGCACCATACTTGAATGACGTTCACCTTCACAGTATTCCGTCTTATCCCCAGGCCTCCCTCTTATTCTTCTCCACCTTGTTCCCAAATAAACTCTGTTTTTAGTTACTATATTAAGTCTGCTATGGTTATTTAACATCAATTATTATTTATAAATTACCAACTTAGATTAGTAGTGTAGTTAAAAAAAAAACGTGTATCTAATCCACAAATATATAATCCTTTCTTGGATTATGAGCATTTCTTACGAATATAAAGGCCTCATGAGATGAAAATTTGAGATTTCCTGTCCTTCCAAATGAAATGAAGTTGAAATATCCTGAAATCTAAAATGTACAAAAATTTACTGATACGTTAAATAAATGTACCTATTAGATACTGGACTAACATGTTTTATTGTATTTTGCCTGAATTGCACATTTTGGGCAACATTTCTTGACAGAATTAAGGAGATTAAAAAATGAAAAAAAACTTTACTATCAATATTGTTTGCCCATGTATTCTTCTAGATCTTCTATAGTATAGTTACATACTGATTATTATTTCTGAACTTAGAGTAGAATCAAATTATATAGGCTCTATGATATTGACAGAACGTGAGATGATCCCAGTTATTCTGTCCTGCTGGCTAAATTTCCAGTTCCTGGGTAGAGGCCCTCTGCAGACTTTGCATCCCTGAAAATACACATTGAAACTTACTTTGTTGTCAGATTCTTTTGTTTCCCATTCAATAACTATTATTTTAAAACCCATGTAACCAATGGTTATTGTGTTAACCACCTGCTGTGGGAGACCCTCCATAGTGCTGAATTCACCAAAGCCTTCCATAACTTGCAGTTTCTTTTCTTCCCAGAGCATCAACCTCAAAAGCACTATAGAAATACGACTAGTATCTCAGGCTAGGTTGTGTATTTGCGTTGTCCACTTGGATAGCATCTTTTGCTTTTTATTCAGAATGCAACTGTGTTTCATTAAATAGTTGTGTAAATATTTTTTGTTCTACCTTTCTATTAGTGATTTTGAAAGTGATCTCTTTAGTTCCCATTGAAATCTTTTCTCATTCAAAGGTGCCTGATGCAAAATAGGGAATTCTAACTTCACAGAGGGAGTAGAGAAAGTCATGACAGAGTGAGGTAAAGGAATATGTGGACTCTAAACTCCCTAGCGAGTCTGTAGCATTGTTGTTGTTGCAAGGCTAACTGGAAACTGTCAGCAGACAGTGACAACAGAGAACAGAAAGAGAGAGAGAGAGAGAGAGAGAGAGAGAGAGAGAGAGAGAGAGAGAGGTCTTGAATGCGCCCATGCTGTTCTACTATTTCTTTTCATTGAGGCTTCTGTAAGATACTGCTCATATTCAGTGTAGGTCTTGGTCTCACAGTCACTCTCTTGTACATGGTCTTCTCTGGAGATGCTCCCTCAGACATGTGTTTCACCAATCCTAGAGAACTTTAAATGCAGTCAATCAGACAACAAAAACAACCATCATTCAGGGGCATCTCTAAACAGAGCAACTCATTCACACCTTACATGACAAAGAAATTCATGAGAATGAGGGGCTTAATATTCCTGTAACTTGTAATATTCAGTATGCAGAAGAAGATGGGTAAAATTCATATTTCACCCATTTAAAGACATTTATCAATTTAAAATTTAAACCATTTATCTATTTTGTCAATTCATTTTCATTCTAAATTACTGTTTGTCAAGTATTTATTCAAGTGAGGGATATGTAAGCATTCTAATAACTAATAAATAAAACTGTAATTTGTAAGCATTTATATTTCAGTTAAGGGTATAAAATGTATAATATTTAAGCATAAGAAAGTAAATTATAAGATAGAACTTGGAAGTTTCATAATAGACTTTGTATAAATATGAAAATGGTATATTGAAGCTAGTACTTTTTTTGGCAAAGATGACGTTTCATTCACTTTTATGTGCTAGAATCTAACAGAATATCAGGAGAAAGATCATTGAACAGAAACTAGCTTCTGTTTTCAAAGTAACAAACATAAACTCAATAAAAACGAGTAGGGATAAGAGTTCAAGAAATTTTTGTACATAATCAGCAACTGCATTTTTTTCACAGTGATCATAATCACACGGTGCTGAGTAAATTTCGCATGGCCTCTTGGTACCAGGCATTGTGATACATGGTTTGCATAAATTCACTAATATTATCTACATAGCAATTAAGAGTAGGACAGTTTCCATTTTCAGATGAGAAAACTCATATTTAGGGACTTCAAATTACTTTTCAAGTTCAGTAAATAGTGAGGTCAAGATGGGCATAAAAATGGAAATTTTCAGGTAGAAGTGGCTATTTGTTTCCACTAAATTATGCTAGAAAAGCAGTTATATACCAACTATGGAAAAAGATTTGTTGGTTGAAAAGTTTATAAATGCACAATGAGCAAGGTAGTTCTATTTTAATGAATGTACAGAACAGATATTTCCTTCAGATACACAAGACTCTAAATGTTCTATATGCGTATATCAAATTTTCCATATTATAAAAAAGCAACATAATTATATGCTAAATATGTGTGTGTTATTGAATGAGAGGAGGTGCATATGGATGCATGTTGGTGCAAATGTATGCCAGAGATTGATGTTGGAAGAGCTCACCCTGCCACTTCTCTACTTTTGAGACACAGTGTGTCACTAAATCTGGAGGCTATTTTGGCAAGACTTCTGCCAAAATGCCCGTTTATCTGGGATGGGCACTGTGATTACAGATGCATTCAGTTATGCATGTTGAACTCAGGTGCTCATGCTAACACAGCAAGAATGTTATCCCCTGAACCATCTTCTCAGTCCGAAAGCTGCTAAATTTAAGTATATAGTCACAATGATTCTTAGGGGGAAATGCTGTATTATATTTCTAATGTCAAATGTCATAGACCAGGGTTATGGCCATTTAAGGAGTCAATAATCTTTCTAAATCATGTTTTTAATATTCCAATCAAATAACCCATTTTAGAAAGTAAAATCAGTGTCATATCTTTATTAAGTCATTAAATATAAAATGCAAATCTTCTAGGATGGATCCTTGCCTACTGTGCATTAGCACTGGGGATTATTCTCATCATATATTTTTAATAAATGAAGCACTAATTTAACAAATTGATAATCCTCTAAATTGTAAAGAGACATAAATAATCTTTATATATTAGTGTGGTGATGATTAATAGTCCTTCTATTAAACTACATAAAATAATGTGTTAAAATAAATTTTTATGCTCGGTTTCTAACTTCTCCTATACCTGTCATTAAAATTAAGTATGGAAAGAAATATGTAACTATATCAGAAATTGAGGCCAATTAGGAACTCGTTATGAAGGAACAGTGAAATTGATTTGCAACTGTATTTTTTGAGGCTTCTACATTCTAATGTTAATAATAAAATCTTAAATCTGACAAGGAACTCCATTAAAGTACTTCACAGGGAGGGTTATTCATTACTTCATCAGTGTAGTATCTGAAACTTATTTCTTTCTGCTAAGCTTTGTCATGTCCAAGAGATTAATGGCATTGAATATAAACTAGTTGGCTGACATCAGTTACCATGATCCACATTCTCAGTAGATTTATGTGCTATAGTGTTGCTCTTTTATCCTTAAAAATGTACCTCTACACACAAAAAAATCAATAAATTTAAAAAATGAATTTTATTTGAGGAGGAAGCATAAAAATTTACATCATGTTAATTAGTAGAGATTATAACATTACCATTGAAATCTACCCAATGACTTTATAGCCATACACAGGTGCCAAAGATCCGAGTGCAACCGATTATGACTAGTAATAATCAGATACATACAGATGAGAGACGCATGCGCCAACATCTCAGTGTTATTAACAAAAACTAAAAGTCTTTCTGTAAGAAACAGTATATTTTAAAACGAAATAGAGATCTTTTTTAAAGGTTAAAAACTCATTCAATTTTATGTCTTACAGGGCTTATACTGAGTTCAATAATGTATAACTATATTAATACAAAAGCGAACCTAAAATTTTATAGCCACTTTTGAAAGAGATATATCTTTGCTCTGGAAAATGTTATTATTTAGTATGTTAAAGCTGTGATGAAATGCTTCTAAAATTTTTTTTTAATTTTTAAAAAAAGTTTACCTCTAAAAAGTGTTCGCTACAGAACATCCATGCTGTCTATTGTGCAGGGTGTTCGATATAGATGGATATTAGTCCAGTGTGATACCAGGAGGAAAGAGTTCTCATGGTGAATGAACAAAACACAGGTTCCTATGCATATACAAATGATGCGTGCAATTCTGGTGGAATAGCCGGCAGACGAACAAAATAACTTTGAGAAAACCAGTCAGGACACTTTCAGGTAGCATTAAATTTTCAGTAAGCATACACAGTTCATTTTCTACACTGTGTTACTGATGCAAATACACTGGTGGCCTGTCCATCATCTCTTCCATCACCAGTATGGTCAGTTTCTATTTCCACAACAGAGAAGCCATCAGGTTAAAATGAAGCCTTGTTTCTAATTCATAGTTTAATGGATCAGAAGTCAATGTGGATAGATTTTCTTCTCAGGATTTTAAGAGGGGAAAATAAAGATGTAGGCCGGGCTGCACCTCTCATCTAGGGATTGCAGGTTTCTTTAAACTTGCTGTCAATTGGCTTAAGTAGGTTCACTTGCTTTTCACATGTATGTCCAACTTCATTTTGAAGTACACAATGTTGTATTGAACCTTTCCAGTGGCTTGGCTCCCTCTGCCTTCTCCTGCATTTTAAGGACTTCTGGGATTACAATAGACTCACCTACATAGTTAAGGATCATCTCTCTATTTTAATGAATGTTGGCTAGTAATTTTAATTCCATATGCAAAGTCTCTTGCCTTCTAAACAAACTTAACCAGAGACATAGCATCACAGTGCAGAGCTAATTTGATCAAGGGTGGTAGCATTCTACCTTCCACAATGGTAAACTGGAAAGAAATGTGATTTCTCTAACTCACTGAATCACAGTACTTAAAAATTCAAAAATTTTAAAAAGAAATTGCCAAATTATTTCACAAGAGTATGCATGACAGATTTGTATTGATTGAATATATAAAAAGGGGAGATCTCATTTGGAGGACTTTTGTGAAACCAGAGACTAATGTCTATTCCTCTCAGTAGCAGAATGCCTGATTCAAAGTTGGTCTGATCACTAGTATAATCAAAATGCAATGGTTAGATTCTTAAATAGTACATGTTTTGTATCCTTCCAATGCCTGGTTTGGGGGGTTGTTTAACTTAATTCTTTAGTTTCTTCAGTGCATATCTACACTATTACAAAAAAGTAATTGAAAGATTAAAACTTTTCATGCATGAAATTCCATTAAAAAGAATAAAAAGTAATGTCAAATTCTAGATTTATTTGCATTTTATTCAATCTGACAACTGCAAAATGAATAAAAGACTCTGAAATCTGATTAAACTCTAAATGTCTGCATTCATTATTATCATCATCACTGTAAGTTGTTGACTATGTACTCAGCACTGCTTAAGACAGG
Source organism: Nannospalax galili (assembly GCF_000622305.1). NCBI lineage: Eukaryota > Metazoa > Chordata > Mammalia > Rodentia > Spalacidae > Nannospalax > Nannospalax galili. Next base: position 8,212,760 of record NW_008347536.1, read on the forward strand.
AAGGCAGAATTTCTACCCAAGGGCTTTTAAATTCACTCTGTGATAAGTAGATATAGTATAGAATATGATCCTTTTCAACTTTTCCAATATTTTTCTTTTATAGAATTAGATACACTTTAAAAGTACTCTAATGTGACTTTATTTTCTTTTTCTTCTGTCTCTCTCTTTCTCTCTCTCTCTCATTCTACAGGATCATACAATGTAACTCAGGCTAGTCTAAAACTCTTTATCCTCCTGCCTCAGCCACCTGTCTGCTGCAGTTACAGCCATACTCAATCATGTCTGACTTTGTAAATTCTTCCTTAAAGCATATTACAAATAAATCAGTTTCCTTCAATAGATGGGTTCCATGGTTTTTAAAATGAAATCTTAATTCCAGATTTTCCTATAAGACGGGAAAGCCAGGGTGGCTTCAGCAATTCCATTTAAAACCTTCCAGCCTTTATATGGAAAATCCATATAAAGTTATCATTGGGCTGGAGAGATGGTTCAGTAGTTAAGAGCACGGGCAGCTTTTGTGGAGCACCCACATAGTTGCTAACAACCCAGCCATTTGTAACTTCAGTTCCAGAGGATGTCACTCTCTTCCGACCTCCTCAGGCACTGTACACAGGGATGGACTTGCATACATTCAGGTAAGATATTCATACACATAAAATAAAATAATAAAGGTTTTTAATTATTATCACCATAAGGTAAAGACCATTTATTTAGTCAATGGTTCTGAGATTATGTATTGCTTACTCCAAACCATTTACTAAATTACATAATTTCTTATATCTTTGGCTTAATCACTCAATCAAGATGCCATAACACTTTTTTGGTTTTTTTTCCCTTTTATAGAAGAAAAATTAGGCTTCAGGATAAAATAAAATGTCTTTTTTGACCTTACTCTGACCTTTGTTTGTTCATGAACACTTCTTTCTAATATGAAATGTCACTGATCTAGGAGTGGTGGTGCGAGGCACTAATACCAGAACATAGAACTTGGAGGGAGAAAGATCAATGGTTCAAAGTCAGGCTGGACTACATATTGAGACCCCCATCTCAAAACAAATAAACAACAACAAGAAAATGAAGAATTATTCATGAGCAAAATCATGAGAAATCATAAGACTTTTCTCATTTTACATTAGAAACCTGAATAAGATGTCCATGAAGTTATTCTAATTCACTTCTTGAATGTGCTGTTAATAATGAAGATAATTGAGTACCCAGAAACTGATTAGACTTCTGAATCATTGAAACAGTTGAGATAGTTATTTTATAAATCTTATTGATCATCATACTGAGTTTGTCAGGACAAGCAGGGACGAGGGCTCATGTCCACACAGAATAGGCTGAGAAGTTCCTCTGTCTTTTCCGGACGTCCACTCAGATAAAGTTAGATCATTGACTTCATTATAACATATAAAATATGATTTTAAAATGAACCAGTATGAAGTAGAAAGCCTTTTTTCTTTTTTATACAAGTGACAGACTCTCCTTGTAGCTCTAGCAGGTCTGAAACTGACTATATAGACTAGGCTGGCCTCACTCCCATCTGCTTCTGCTTCCAGAGTGCTAGGATTAAAGACATGTACCACCATGCCCATCTCTAAGTGTTTCTCTCTCTCTCTCTCTCTCTCTCTCTCTCTCTCTCTCTCTCTCTCATGTTTTGCCTACATGCAACTAAGTGCAAGCATGCATTCAATACACACAGAGACCAGAAGAGGGCAACCGATCTACCATGTGGGAACTTGGACCCTAACCTGGTTTCCCTTCAAGAGCAGCCAGTGCTCTTAACTTCTGAGTCATCTCTGTAGACCCTAAAAAATTTTTTTAAAATATTTTAAACCAGGGATTACTACAGCAGCAGAAGAAGGAAGGAAGGAAGGAAGGAAGGAAGGAAGGAAGGAAGGAAGGAAGGAAGGAAGGAAGGGGGAAGGAAAGACAGAAAGCTTCAAATGAAAGATTGTGTGTGGGCTTCTCATAAGAATCACCCTTCATTGTCTTTACAATAGACAGAAAGGGGATTTTGATGTTTTGGGTTATTGTCTTTGGAGTGTTACTGCAGAATATAAATGAGACTCATATTATGCACCTGGCAGGATGACAATTGATAAAGTAAAGCCAGATCACAGGGATGGAGGAAGTTAGGGCATCTTCACTGCGAAAAAAGTTTATAGTATTTGTGAGATTCCCAAAAAGTATACTGTAGAGGAATAAGTCTTTACCACAGGTCACATACAATAAAGTCTTAAGTCTTGTTTATATCTATTTTAATATTCTTATTTTTAAAAGTTTCTATGTAAAAGAAAATCTTCTTTTTGTTGGCAACCTTCACAGCAAATGTCAATTATGGAATCCATGATTTTCTTCAGGAGGGAGAGTTCAACCAGACTTTGGGGTGAGGAAATCGTCTCCTTTCACAGGTTCCCATACTTTTCCTGTGTTTCCATTCTACCTCATGTTGCCTGGAAAGGAATTTCTGAGTCAGTTCTGAATTTAAGAGACATAACTTCTTAATCACATAGTTATCAGCTATAAGGGAAGTTAGGAAATACAGTCTAGATAGGAAGAGAGCAAAAAGGTAACCGTTTTTTATAACTAACAGCATCTCTAGTATGACCTCTTAGAATACTATGGTTCTCCTCAATAAACCCATCCCCTTTTCAGATGATAATCTTTCCCAGCCCTTGGAGATCCAGGGCACCTGTGCCCATTTCCCAGATGAAGAAACTTTTTTGAAGTTTGATTATATTTTGTGAATATTAAAATCGTAGGAATTTTCACACAATGCTTGAATCGATTTTCCTAAGATGAGCTACTCTATGTTTCCAGAATTGGGCATAATACCTAAATTTCAAAGTTGATGAGTTAGATTAGAACCTCAAAAATTCCAAAAGTTAACTTTTCTCCAGATTGTAGAAAAATAACTACAGAACATGTTTCTTTGGATTCCTCTACTATCATTTATATTAAACCATTCTTATAATTTAATATGGAACACATGAACAACTTGATTTTATTGAATCTTAAAAGTTCTACTTAGTCTTTTAAAGTATCTGAACAGTGTAGAGTTGATATGCTATGGAGGAAACATTTTTGCAGTCTAATATACTTGTGAGTCTTTGCTTAACATTGATAAAGAGCAGGTCTGGAGAGATGGCTCAGCAGTTAAAAGCACTGCTTGTTCATGCAGAGGCCCACTCTCCATTCCCAGCACCTTGCATGGCTGCTAAGAACCATCTGTAACTCCAGTTTCAGGGGAATCTGACACCCTCATCTGACGACATGGACATTGCATGACATGGGTGTATTTACATACGTGCAGGCAATACACATACACATAAAATAAAAATGAAATATGTAAAATATGTTAATAGAGGTATAACACTGTTGCTGGTACTATGTGTTAGAAAAGGAATGAATGGATAAATGAATGTGTAATGGCATTGCCAGATGTTAGCAATAGCGTTACAGCAAATGCTTCAGATTCTATTCCATACTGAATGAGAAAATACATATTTTATTGTTTTTATGTGTGTTTTTAAAATTTTTATTTATTTTATTGAGACAGGGTTTCTCTATAGCCCCAGCTGACCTGGAACCTTTTATGTAGGCCAGACTGGCCTCGATGAGTTATATTGTTTAAAAGAAGCTATTGTATTGAGGAATGGCTCATCTTTGTTAAACTATTAAATATCAAATATGCTACTAAATTTAATTATGTTAACTATGAAACTGGTGGCCATAAATATTTCAATGGGCTCTAAAATTTTACTTTCTATTTGCAGCAAAGGTATCGGTATCTGAAATATATAATTTGACATATTACTTATGTTTATAATTAAAACTGATATTTCGTATTGGGAAATTAGTGAGAATAAAGTTTGTTTGTTCTCATTCTTCTTGATGTCTATCTAAGTCAAAGTTAGAATTCTGACTTAAATTCTAAATTATAAGAACCACAGATTTTATCTGATTGAAGTTAGTAATTTCCATTGTCTTTAAATGAAAACACTTCTTTCAGAAAAGAAATAGATTTATATTTCTGGAATGTTTTCATGAAATTTACTAGAATAACTTCACAGTACTGACTTCAGCTTTCAGACCAGGAAGCAGGCTTTGTGAAGTCAAACAACCTAAGATCACATGGTTGGCAAGTGGGGACAGAGATACGCATATGTGCATGCTGACGTTTCAGTCCTGACATATTTGGACAAACAGTATGATAATATCAGTGACTCTGGATATAAATCCTACCCTGTCTCTGTCATAGTAGAAGTGTATAAAATTCCCTCTCTCTCTCTCTTTCTCTCTCTCTCTCTCTCTCTCTCTCTCTCATCTTTCTCTGTTTGTTTCCCCCCGACACACCCCCATGCTGTCCTCCTGAGTAATTAAGATTGAAGTTACACATCTCCATGACCTGCTGGGAAAATCATTTTCTGTCACTTAAATTTAGCTTTATTTAGCTTTATATCCTTTTCTTGAAAAAAAAATATCAAACTAGTTAAGTTATGTAAAATCAATTCCAGCCATGAAATCACAATAAAAAATAGAAAAACTGAGTGTGAAACAGTCTTTCTCCACTTTTTACCCCTGAATTAATATTGTAATAGAAGCATTTTTCTTTGTTGTTGCTGTTATTTATTTGTTTTGTTTTGTTATTGTTTTTTGAGACAGGGTCTGCCTATATCCCCATCTGTCTGGGAACTCACTATGTTTACCAGGCAGCCTCCATCTCATATTATTACAATGTATTATTATTATCTACAATAATTTTGAAATTATTGTATTTTTTATTTTATGTGTATGAGTGTATTGCCTGCATGAGTATAAGTGCATCCGTGTTGCACAATGTGGAAGTCAGAAGAAGGCATTGAATCCCCTGGAATTGGAATGATAGACAGTTGTTAGCTGCCATGCGGTGATGGGAATTGAACCTGGGTCTTCTATAATAACAGCCAGTGCTCTTAATGGCTGAGCCATCTTTCCAGCCTTCTCCATTTCATTTTCAAGGTCAAATACCTAAAACCTAACTGTAAAGATAAAGTATTAAAGCAGTCACTGCCTTTAACCCCCAAAATATAGCACAGGTTCTTAGGATTATACTTGGGTTAGAAGCATTGATTACAATGTAATCACTTTCCTACATAAAATTCCATGCCGTTTCACAGCATAATTAATTCCTCCTCAATTCTTCCACTGAGAAAAGTCAAATATAATCCCTGAATCTAAGCGATTTTCCTAAGTAACATTCTACCACAAAATTTAATGACCTAGGAAGCTACCACCTTTTCCCTCACTATACCCCATGTGGGCAAGGTCTTTCTGGTCACAACAGGCTCCCTCTCCTATCAGTGGACCTGAGGGGGCAGGCCAGGGTTTGACTGTTCTGGGATGTCTCCACTCAAAAACCTTACTTCTCCTCCATGTGGTTCTTCAACTTCCAGAAGGCTCCATGCAGCTGGTTTTATTAATTCATGATAGCCAAGAAAACTGTCAAGGATTGCGCAGGAGTAGAAAGGACCTTGTGAGGCTCAGAATAAAAACTAGTGCAGTATCACTCCTCCCAATGTCCTATATATCCACTGAAGCAATGTCAACCTTGATTTAAATACAAATAATCTTAATTCCTATCAGGAAAACCTAAAAAGCCAGGGTGCAAAGAAATACATATTTACAGTGAATGAAAAGGCTGAGACTTTCCACAAAGATCTACAACAATGCCTGCCTTTCATGTAAGGATAGGGTAAAATCATGTTATTTGACTGGTACTCTAAAGAGTGGACGAATCATTTAACTCCTTGTCTTCTCTATCCAAATTCATTCTGTTCTAAGCAAAACACCATTATTATCATTCTTACCATATACTCAGTCTTCTTTCTTTTACGATGCATATGTATTTTTATAACATCAATATCTATCATCTATCATCTATTTATCTGTCTATCTATCTATCATCATCTATCTATCTATCAATTGATCATCTATCTATCAATCATCTATCTATCTATCATCGATCTATCATCTATCTATATATCTATCTATCATCTATCTATCTATGATCTATTTAGTTCAGGAATCTGAAAATGAAGGGTGGTTCAAATGACTTTTGATTTCATATATGTTTTGCCTTCTTGATTCAGCAAGTTCTAATGCAGAGTGTGATGTAAAAACAACATGAAAAAATATACTCTTTCAAATAACGCATGATTTTACCATGACTTGTTCTTACATTGCTATATCAAGAGACAAACAGAGAGTGGAGGACTAGGGGATGATAGTGAGTATGAAGTACTCTACTGACCATCAGAGAATGGTAATAATAAAATGGGGTATTGTTCATGTCAGGTGAGTATAACTATCAATTTCAGAAAAAAAGGCCAGGGAAGATATGAGAATTTAGTCTAATCAATGTAATGCAAAGAACTAAGTCAGTGACCTGGAAAGACATGTTTAATAATAAAACATTGTACACTAAAAACTTTTAAAGTGAAGTTTGAGACTGATACTATTTTACTATATTTTATAGCCAAGTGATAGGTATTTTTTCAGGGAGTTTCACTCATTTTGTTAAGCTTTTCCAAGGGCTGATTGACTTGGAATCATCATCCATAAGTGATATGTATTTTTAAAAATAGATGACTTAGCAGTTAAGTACAATGACTACCCCTGCACAGCACCTGGGTTCACCACATGGCAGCTAACAAGTGACTGTAACTCCAGTTTCATGGGATCAGAAGCCCTTTTCCAACACCCATGGGCATTGCACACATGTGGTATACTTACATCAAGGAAAAACACTCATAAATATAAAATACACAAAATTTCAAAATGAAAACATTTAAAAACTACATGGCATCTACGAGCTGACGCATCTATATATTATGTGCTTATTTATTGCAACCATGTTACTGATAGGACCTTAGACAATCTCTACAGTGTTTGTGTATTCCATATGCTCAGCATTATTTTTTCTATTTTATTTTGTAGCATGAAAAAATTGAGACTAATAAAAGGTAACTTTCCTATTACTTTCTCATAGACTCATTTTAAGCACTTTCGAAAAAGCAAATATAATCTGTATTAGTTATTTATCTGTTGCTGTGATAAAACACTGTGATCAAGACAACTCATATAAGAAAGAGTTTATTTGGCTTATGATTCCAGAGGGGTTAGAGTACATAATGGCATGGTTGCTTAGGTGCCTGAAGCAAAAAGCCAAGGGATTACATCTTCAAGTCACACAGGAAGCAGAGAGGGACTAGAAAACGGGCAAAGTTAAGGAACTCTCAAAGCCCACCCCCACTGATGTGCTTCCTTTAGCAATCCCTTCCATTTTAAATCTCCCAGAACAGTGCTACCATCTGGGAACAAAATATCAAAATACTTGGAACATATGGGGAATATGCTCATTCAAAATACAATAGTCCACTCCTTGGGCCCCATAGTCTCATGACCACATAAAATGCAAAATGCATTTAATCCAACTTCAAAAGTCCCCATAGTCTTTATTAGTCTCAATACTATTCAAAAGTACCAAGTCCAAAGTCTCTTCTGGGACTCAAGTCAATCTACTGAAACGGGGAGAAAGGGGGTCTCCTGGAGGGTTCTTAGTCCCATTCATAAAAGAATTAAAGAATGGACCCAAACTTTATAGAATCTTAAAGAAAAATCCTCAGGGCAGGTGAACTGGTAATCTTGGCAGCTGCCTTGTGCAGATGAATAGTGGGAAGAAGGAAAGAAAGCCATGGAGCCATGCAGGTTTAGAGACTGTGTGGGAGGTCAGACATGTGGCTGACTCACAGCCACATGGCTGGAAGAAGGAAGCTTTAGAAAAAGTGAAGAAATACAAGATGCTAGGGACAGCCCAAAGCCTTAAAGAAAGCATGTTTAGTAAGAAAGGCATGAAGAAGAAAAGGAGAAATTATGCATTCCTGAAGAGTTCAGGAAAGCAGACAGACTTACGGAAACGTATATGGCTGTCGCTGGTCTGGAAGTTCTGCAGGGTCTGAGCTAGTTCCAGGCAGAAATATTCTTTACCTTATTAACACACTAGGTATTCTGCCCATCTAAAGCAAACTGAAGTTGACCCAGCCTTCCTGGGAGTGGTTCTATCACCAGGCGATTGACCAGTGAGACTGGAAAAGTAGGTCCTCCAACAGATTGACTGGACATTTTTTTTATAGTCTGGAACAATTCAATTTATGGGGTATATTGATACCCTAACACTACTTATTGTAAGCCCCTGTAAAAGTAAAAGATAACTTACACACTCACAACATACAAAGAAACCAAATACAAATTCCCATTCCAAAATGGAGGAATGGAGGCATATTGAGGAAATATTAGATCAAAACAAACCCAAAACCAGTAAGGCAAACACCAAATTCAGTAGCTCCATGTCTGACTACTGGGACTTTACTACCAAAGGACTTAGATGGCTCAGTCCCTCCAGCATTGCTGCATGCGACATCTTTCTCTTGGGTTAGTACAATTTGCTGTATGCACCTCTCCTTGGCAGACGTCTCATGGCTCTAGCATTCAGTGTCTTGAGGTCTCCAGTCACCAGGCTTCACCTTCACAGCTTCACACAATGGCTGTCAGGGAATTCTGGCCTGTCAGGGCCTTCTTTATGCAGGGACACACCTGCTGAACACTCCCTGGCCTCAGCAGCTCTCTGAAGCATTGAGGAAGAACCAATAACCCCTTTGTTCTATCTTTCATTCCTCTAAAGACAGTACCAGGTGAACAGCACTACCAAGTTCAGCTGCAGGCCTGGGTTGGACCCCTGCTCACTTCATCCACATTACTAGCAGCTTTTTTTCCATAGCAATATTCTAGGAGTAGAAACTTCTTTAGGCTTTGTCCTTTCACAAGTTGGAGACTTACCTGGGTGTGGTTTTGCTCTGAGGGGAATCTTTCCATCCTTTAAGTGCAAATCTCTAGGCCTCCCCTTAAGGGCTCTAATCTCCTTATTAAAGGGACCCTCTCCTGCAGCACACGCCTTGGCTCCAATGTTAGTTTCCTTGGCTCCAACATTAGTTTCCTTAGTGCTCTTTTTTCAATCCAAATTTGAGATTTAGCATTTCTTTGGGCCTCACCTGCTCTTTTTCTTTTTCTTTTTTTTAATAGGAATGAAATAAACTTCATTTATCTGATCCTGAGATGACATGCCCAACAGTCACAGAGCTTCATACAATAGGATTATGTTCTGACTATTTAAAATTTACAGTAGTATTTTTATTCTCTGAAAAATATAAGTACGAAAGCTAGGTAAACAACAAGGTTCTGTCTTTTGGGACTTAAAGAATTAGGCTTAACTCAAAAAAAAATCAATCTGGATAATAATCAAATTCTCTAATTTATCAGAAAAAAAATTCACTGTTTCACCTCAAAATGTATGGCACAAGTCTTTAAAAAAGGAAAAAAAAATTAATCATTCTAAAAATAAATCAGAGAAGCAGTTCTTTAAAAAGGACAGAAAGAAGAAAGGAACATCAAATGAACTGTTTGCATTGTCACCATAGTCACTATTAATAGCCACACCACCATTTCTGTTAAGCTGTCTTGAAATTTCCTCCAGCAAACAAATCATTTCATTACTTTTCAACTTAGCCTCAAACAAGCTTTTAGACTGTCGGCATATGGCAGGCAGATGCTTTGCCAAAATATCCCAGTTGCTGCTCAAGTCCTTATTTCCCTCTGGTACTACTTTGTTCTCAGCACTTCTGGAATCCTCCAGGCTCCTACAACATGCTCTAGTTAATTTCTATGGTGATAAACACCAACTTGAGGAGGAAAGGGTTTATTTCACTTTCGCCTTTCATCATGGAGGGAAGTCAGGGCAGGCGCTCAGGGCAAGAGCTGAAGCACAGACCGTGGAGGAATGCTGCTTACTGGTTTGCTCCTCTGGCCCATTCTTAGCCTGCTTTCTTACACAACACATGGCCGTCTGGCCAGGGGTGCCAATACCCACAGTGGCCTAGGCCCTCCCACATCACTCAGTAGTTAAGAAAATGCCCCATAGACATGACCACAAGGCACTCCAATGGGAGAAGTTTCTCGGTTGAGGTTCCCTCCATCCAGGTGTGTCAAGTCAAAAACTGAAGCCATGCAGCAACTGATGCTATCCAACACACAGTCAATCCTTAGTGAATTCAAGCATTTACACATCAAAAGTGTTTGGGAAAAAGTGCGTGCATATTAAATATATACTATTGTATTGCTATTATTCCTTAAATAGTACATTATTATAACTTTTTCCACCATATTTTTGCTGTGGCTAGTACTAAAACTAATTAGAGATGATCAAAAATATCAACTTGTTTGTTGTTGGTGGGATGGTGGTGTATGTGCAGGTTACTTGAACATCTACAGATTTTGATATTTACAAAGGGGCATGCAACCAATCCCCGTGGATGCTAAGTAATGACTGCTTCCTTCTTACAGTTAGACATAACATTTTGGCTGTCACTTAATATAAATCTATACTACAACATATATTCACATTCTTTCTCTTTCATTCTCATATTCACTATCACTCTTTCTAATGCTCCAGGATTAATCTCAAGAAAAAGAAAGAAAGCACAGTTTATTGGCAAGACTTGGGATTGAGTGAATACAATGTATATTACTTGTCTTTTGAAGGAAGTAAGAAAATCATGGATTTTGACCATAGATACATATGAGTCCAAGACAGGGAGAAAGTATCAATAAAATACAAAAACCAAAAATGTAGGCATGTTCTAGCCCAGGTGAATTCAATGATCTGCCCTTATTTTTTTCAGAGTTCTAACCTTCTTCTCTCTCTCTCTCTCTGGGTTTTGTATCTCCCAGCTGTTATACACTGATGTCTTTTGGAAAATGTGACCAAATTCTCAGTGGTCTTTTAATTCTATACTTCGGATAATTTATATATTTTTGTGACTTTGTTTCTGTTTGTGTTGTTTTTGCTTCTACTTTGCTTTGCTTTGCCTTGCTTTTAATTTCTTGGGTACTCAGCAAAATAATTTTATTATTAGTTTGCCAAATTTTTGCACTAGCCTGACATTGATGTTTATTGTGGAATAGCTATTATTTTACTTATGAAATGGTCAAGAATGACATTTCTATGCATGGCCTGTAAAAGACTTTAAGGTTAGACAATTTATATTTTAAAAATACAAGGCATAGAGAAAATTAAGGATTATATACATAGAGGAATGGAAAGAAAAACAGGATCTCTAGAAATATTTTACACAAGAGCGAGGGGAAGTTTGTCAATTAAAATTTGTGGGATAAAATAGATACTCTTAACCAATAGGTGTCCAAAAGACATGTTTTAAAGTTTTAATTATTTCATAATTTTTCATAATCATATCTAACTTATGACAACTCAAAATAAAGTCTTGATATGAACTTGATGAATATAGGCTAGTTTTGGGGGAGTAGAGAAATAGCTGCTTAAATTTAGGTAGGAAGTTTCCAATGTCAGCATAGTATAGAAAACAGAAATAAAATTAACTTCATGTCAAGATCTTAATAGAAAATGACATTGATGTCATGATGTCTGAACTAATACCTGAAGGATAATAATGAACAATCTCACTAAAATAAATCATAACTGATAAAGGAGAAAGTAAGGCACTGTACAAATCAGACAGAGAGCCGTGTGGCTGATGATGAATGATGGGGTTATATTCAGACATGTAAGCTGTTTATGCTTAGTTTTGTAAGCCTTAGTCAGAAGTATACACTTCAAAGTATGAACAAAATGAACCAATATGTCAACAAGGCTCCTACCAGGCTCTACTAACAGAGGAATGCTAACATTTAACTTATTTTCCAGTGTAGATGAGATTGGCTTGGTCATGGGTAGATAGACTGAGGATGTACTTAACAGGCATCACAGGTGGCTCTAAGTCAGTAAAGAAAAACAAAGTTACTTAACCTTGATCACATATTGAAACCTCTTAGTAAAATTTTGAAATTTTCCAGATATCCAGGCCTTACTCAAATGACAATTAAGGAAATTTGCATCAATTTCACACTGATGTCCTTATGTCTGTGGAAGTAACAAAATGAAATTTCATCTGAAAGTGATGGCATCAGGATCAGCTAGGTTTTGAGCCAATTATCAAGAGAATTTTGGAAAATTCCTGGGAATTAGGATTACTCTGAGCAATTGCATTTTAAGTCACATTCAAACAACTTGTTCTTTTTCAAGAGCAATGCTGGATGATTAAATGATACTTTCAGTGTAATCCAGAAACTTAAATTTACTTTATACTCATTTATGAAATCACTAACCCATTTCAATATTTTATTTGATGGCAAATTTGGTGATAAAGTTAGAGCAGATCTATAAGATGACCATGAAAATAGAATCTAGAAATGTGCCTTAGATTTTTCATTCTCCAAGGATACAGGGAAAATATTAGTTATAGAAGGAAAAAATATACACAGATGATTAGATGGTTAGAGAGACACATTAGATGGTTAGAGAGATAAAGATGAAAATGATAGATAATAGATAGATAGATAGATAGATAGATGATAGATAGATGTTTGATAGATAGATGATAGATAGACAGATAGATGTTTGATAGATAGATAGATATAGATAGATGATAGATAGATAGTTGATAGATAGATAGATAGATAGATAGATAGATAGATAGATAGATAGATGATAGATTGAAAGACCTGAAAATAACCATGGGCACAGGGAATGCTTATTTCAAAAATAGCAGAGGGCTCAGTACCTCTAGGGAGAGAGCCCTGCATGCCCTTTGCTTTTCCTTTTATTGGTCTTGCAAAACAATAACAGCATGAGAAGCAGAAGCACAGTACATGATTACTCACAGGACACAAACATTTTTCCCAGCTACTTTTCCCCAGTTACTATCTAGGCATAAAGTCCTGCTATGACAACTGACTATCTTCAAGGACATCCTGGGCTTTAGACTAACAAGCTCAAGATGAAAGTTGTGGTGTTGGTCACTGTGCTGGCTGAGACTTCCACACAGCTCCTTGTGTGCAAGACTTTGTGGCATTCCTCCAACTTGCTTGTGACCTTCCAAAGCAGCTTGTCCAGTTAACTCTATGTTGCCCAATCTCCTCTTCATACTATTTGGTCCCTTCAGCTAGATAGATAGATGATAGGATAGATAGATAGATAGATGATAGATAGATAGATGATAGGTAGGTAGATAGATAGATGATAGATAGATGATTGATAGATAGATAGATAGATAGATATAGATAGATGATAGATAGATAGATATGATAGATACATTGGAAGATTGATAGATTGATTGATAGATAAATACATTGATAGATAGATAGATAAATAGACAGAAAGATAGATGATAGATAGATGATAGACCAAACGATGATAGGAAAATTTCACTTTCAGGATTGACAGGAAAGAATAGCTCTTATTGTAGATAAGATAGATGCTTAAACTGAAATTGCAGTTTCTATGTTCTTTTGTTTGAAATAGAATTTTTGTCACATAGCCCCAGCTAGCCTTACAATTCTGAATATACTGTCTTCTCCTCCCAAGTGCTAAAATTACAGGAGTATGCTACCACACTTCTGTACTGCTTGAGGATAAAGCAACCAATACATTTTGCAAAATTTTCCCCCTAATTTCTCTTTCCTTCATCACAGTAGAAAAGAAAATGAGCTTCCTTGTTTTGAAACTAGAGCAGAGATGATGAACCAGTGAAATTAAGATGTCAGGAATTAGATAAGAACTAGAATTTCAAAGAAATTAAGAGAGAAGTCTTTCAATAAAATCAGGAGTTAAAGAACATCATCCATTTGATAGACAGGAAGGTCTGTCTTTCCAGAATGCAATACTTATTGAGAATATAAATCATTAAATGATAAACACATACATGAGACACTGCAGAATACTGTGCCTGACAATCTATTAATTCATAACAAACATCATAGTAGTGAGACTCTTTTTTAATATTATATTTATTATTTTTATTTTATGTGTGAGTGTATTGCTTGTATTGCATGCATGTAAGTACACCAGTGTCGCGCAATGCCGGAGGAGGTCAGAAGAGAGCATCAGATCCCCTGGATCCAGAGTTAAGGAGGATTGTTTGCTATCACATGGGTACTGGCAACCTGTTACTAAATTTTACTTCTGGGAGGAGTGTGAAGATTCTGGCTCCCTCCTCCCACTGTCCTTATGACAAACCAAGATAATATTCCTCCAAACTTTAATTTAGAGAACAGAAGAATTTATTGGGCTTACTAACAGCATAGGTGGGTGATGTGGGTTACTTATAAAGGTGTTGGCATACATGGGCCTCCTTCCTAAATTTCAGCCACAACCCCCTGGCCCTTGGCGGTGACCCAAGATGATGAAGGTAACCCCTCTCGCTGGCTTCCCCTGTCCCTATCCTTAGACCCTCTGGTTCATGCAGCTAAGGCCAACTGATTAGGTGGAAGTGGTGACTGACTCCCTCTGCCCCTCCCCTCCTGTTGTGCGGGGGCGGTCTATAGTCAAATTAGTTTGTGGTGATTGAAGCAAGTGGGTGAATCAGTCTGCTGCTTGCTGGTCTAGCTTGCTAGGTAGAGGACAAGCCCATACAATACAACTGAAACTGAGTCTCAGCAAGAGCAGCCAGGACTCTTAAATGCAGAGCCATCTCTCCAACCCCTGCAGTGAGACTCTTTAAGACCTGAAAATCTAGAACTATTTATCCAAAAAGGCACTTGGGAAAGAAATTAGGAAGACATGTTCCAACTGAAGGGAAAACAATGTATCTTAGCTATGAAAGAAAGTCAACTTAACAAGGATCTGCAAGAAGTCTGAAATGCCTAGAAAAAGATTGAAAACGAAGGGGAGGCTGTTTCATGAGCATAATAAAGGAATAGAACTGGGGAAAATGTTACAAACCTTGTTGAGGAATTTGTAATTAATTCTAAAGAAAACTGGGCAAAATGATTAGTTTTAAAAGTAGAAGTGAGATAACCAGATTTTCATTTCCTGAGAACTATGTAGCTGTGATGTTCAGGAAGAATTAGATAGATGCATTTTACACACTTGGAATGGGCTGCTGGTTAGGTCCAAAGCTAGAAGGATGGGTAGATAAATGTATATTATTCAGGTAAAATTGGCTATCTACTGACTAAGTGAATATTAACAAACAGACTAATGTCATGTGTAATTGAAAGCTATGATCAGAGCCCCTAGAATACAGGGACTGCCTGGTTTAGGAAGACAGATTCCAAGACCCCAGATTCACTAAGTGGAGGTTTTTCCTTTTCCTGAGTTAGCGAATAGCTGAGAAAGTTGCTGCTTCCTGGCTTTGCCCTGACTTCATTATTGAATCATTTGAATTTAATGGGATAAAGAATTTGAAAGAAACAATGGCCAAAACCATTCCAAATTCAAGGTTATCGTTAATAAGCGGTTGGGTAGAGGAATCAAGGATCTACATCACTTGTGTTAAATATAATCTTGTGAATAGAATTACAAAAACTTGAGTTTTTACCCCAAAATAGAAAACTAATGATTGGCTTTGGATTTGATTTCAATTACATCAAGAACATGGTTGCTACACTTGTAGTTTTGGAAGTACCATCAGTTCTAATAGGAATTGAGTTTTGAGCACTAAAGTCATTTTTAGATGCCAGTGACTAGAGGGAGAGGATATGCTTAAGAATAACTTACATCGATGTCAATCTGTTACTGTGGACTCAGCATCTATTGTGACTTAGAGAGATTAGAGAAAGGAAGAACTAGACAAAAAGGTCATGTGGTTGAACTTTTGTTCCAAGCAAAGGGAGACTGCATCATAAAAACACAGAAAACATTCTAGATATTCGGGAGTGACCATTGCTAAATTAAAGAAAGCTAACAGCTTCTAAATACATGCAAGATAGTTATTAGGAAAATGATGATTAAATTCAAATTTTAAAAGAGCAGATTATCCTAATACCATTAACCAGATGTCTGTCTCATTTATTTATTTATTTTATTATTGAACAGAAATAGCACAAATTTATACTGAAAACAATTTAGTGTGTCCAGTTTGCAAATTAAAAAAAAAAAAGAAGAAGAACTGCAAAAACAAACAAGCAAACAAAAAACCCTAAATACTGGGAAGGTATCAAATATAAAAATGCATTGTATTTTACATATGATTAAAAAAATCTCTATAAGGCGACAGAGGTAAATATCTTAAGGAAGAATCAACATTTATCCCCAAACAACTCAGAATTATCCTCAAAACCATTACAACCAATGAAAATTGAAGGCGATGAACACAGTAGCAATGAAAGGAGATCTGTCTCACTGTCTGGGGAGACTGTAGAAACCTCAGTCAGGTGCTGGAGATCAGGCTCATGCAAGATTCAGAACACCAGGTAGACAGAAAAAGAAACACCATTGCTCTGCCATGTGTACATAGTGTTGGTGTTGGAAAAGGACTGTGGGTTAGACGATACTCCCGGCATTTGAGGGTTTGGGAGAGAGGATTTCAAGGAATGTTATAAAAAGCTTGTATGCCTTGTTAAGGAGATCCAACTTTACATTATAGAAAATGGGGCCTAAGTGGGAGACAGCAATTAAATGGCTGGTGTTCTTGATGAGATGCTGAGGTGAGCCTGAGGGGTGGAATCAGAGGGAAGGAAGGGAAATGAGTAGGGGGATTAGGAGGAAATTGTCAGCAATATACAACTGAAAGAGACTAGACATTCAGAAGTATAAATACACAGAGGAGAAATCAGGTCAGAGCAGATGCTCTTTACAAGTACCTCCTAAGTCCAGAGACCCTCATTATCCATAATACTGAATTTGATCCCCTGAATGGGAGGGTCAGAGCTACCCCCAGAATTTGGCTTGTATTTACTTGAAGAGGTCAGTTCTTTTGATATCTGCCATTTTTATAGGGATGAAACAGGCCTCTTTATTGCCCTTCCTACCATTAGTCCCCAAGGTCTCCTCCTGGTGTTTGAAAGAGGGAAATCTACATATCAAGAAAATGGATGGAATTATTTTACAGAACAGTTGAGTCATCCAGAACAACTAAAAGAAAGTGGCTCCAGACCGAAAGCAGCAGGAGTTTATAAATGAAAATTCATGGTAGAGAAGCTGAGTTCATTCCTTTGATAAATTCTTAAAATTAATGGATAGAAGGGAAACTGTGATACATTTAGGCATTAGCAAAACATCTGATACTGTGTCTGATGGTATTTTACTTGCAAATTTGTTTTAAATGAGCTTAGATGACAAGAAAATCAGTCAGATTAGAATTGAGGCAAGGCTTATAAACAAAAAGTAACAAATGCTAGGTCTGGTCTTATTTAACATTTTTATTAAAGGTCTGGATTGGGAGACTAAATGGCGTATTAATAGGAATGCCAAATGACAGGACATTTGCAGGAAGGCACAGTATGCAGATTGGAAACCCTGAGAAGACGGCAACACAGTCCAGATAGAATGAGAATTTAAGCATGAGCAGATAGAAAGGATCAAATACAACTTTCTCTCAGTAATCAGCCACAGAAACATTTAAAATGGTGCAGAGGGCAAGGGCAGAGGGTGGGGCACTGGAGATGAGGTTCAGCCTCCTCACCAAATGAGATGATGTTGGATGAATGATGAGCACTATGATGTCCTGATTTATGGCAGGTGTACATGGTTCAACTCCTTCGGAACCTTGGCTTTCCCAGGTCTAAAGTTGGGACATTGTTCAAGTGCCTACAGTTTCTTCCATTCCTAAAATTTAGTTTGTTTACTCTTTTCTCCTTTCATGCAGCTTATAGCTTTTTCTTTTAGAATGGATATTTGCTGTATAAAAAGTCTTCTAGGGTTTCTCTGTCTAAGCAGGGTCATTACCATTGTTCAGAGTTCACAGTTTCACTCTACAGATTCATGCAGCATTAATCACAGCAGCCTAAGCTGGTTTGATGACTGAGTGTAGCAGCAACTCAGTGGAGTGCCTGAAGTGGTCTACCATCCACTGATCCCACCAAGACAGACACTGTCAGGTTCACATTGAAATGGCAACCACATGTTGTTGCAGAGGGACAAATTGGGCGCCATCTAAGTGTATACACATCTTTAGAGATTGTGTATATTATTCCCACTAATTTCCAGGAAGCTATTAATCATCTAATAGTGTGAAAGATGACAGAATTTTTTCAATGAACTTATGGTTTACTTGTCAAATACCATTCATATGTATTGACACATGAAAGTATGTACCAGTCCTGAGTTAAAAACAAAGTAGGTAGTACTGTTGGCATGTAGTATCACAGAAAATAAAGATACAATAGTTAACGATGTACTAGTGTCATGAAGGCAGTTAACATAAGAGTATCAGCTAGAACTTCAGCTACTCTGACTTTTTTTTAGCTTTATATTTTTATTCTTCTGTATCCCATCATTGATTTAGTATGCTTACATAGTATGATGTGGGCATGTTTTTAGGGCCTTCAGAACATTAATTTGCTGAATTAAGGTATTTAGTAAATTATTGAGGACAATATTTTACTGCTATTATAAGTATGTGTTGACATACTAAACTATAGGAAAATTAAAAATAAAATGAATGATTCAAGAACACTTCATTCGAAGCTTGAGATGGAGAACACCTTGTAGGTCAGTTTCTAGAAACACATGAGTGGTAGGAAAACTAATGGACTTGAAAATGTTCTCATGATGGAAACTCTATTTATTTATTTATTTATTTACTTTATTTATTTATTTATTTATTTATTTATTTATTATTTATTTTTACACCCACTTCCCAGGTAGCACCCTCCCATAGCCTCCCTCCCTGAACTAGAGCCCTTATACTCTGTTATTCCTGCCACTGTCTGCTGTGTTGTCAGCACCCCAAGCCATTCCCCACTACTTGCCCTTCTAGTACATGTGGTAGCATACACATGAGTGTGCATGTTTGTGAATATATTAGTGTTCTTGTGTGAGAATGTCCGCATGTCAGGCGCATGCGTGGAATTCAGTGGACAACCTTGGTATCAGCTGTCGCCTTCCATCTTCTTTGAGGCAGAGTCTCTGTTGCAATGAAGCCGAACTGCATATATTGTTCGAGCTGGCCAGTGAACTTTAGAGGCTATGCCAGTCTCTGTCTCCTATTCCTCCAAAAGACCCTTGGAATTACAGGTACTTACCATTAAATCTATAAGTTGACTATGAAGATGGGCGTCTGACATTATTCCTCCCTAAAGTCAGTCATTAGCATGCACACTTCGCGAATCAAAGTATGCCTGAAGAGTTTCACAATTCTGTTTTGAAGATACGACTTCCTCTGTTTGTTTTGACTGTTTTTCTTGTCCCTCATCTATGAGGATGTCAGTCATAATCTGGGAAGTTTCAATTTTTACTGAATTAGAAGAAGGCAAGTGTCTAACTGAACCAGAATGGGATTCCTTGTATGTAAAAGCTTCTACTGTAAATTCTCCTTGTCATTTTGATTTTTTAATTAAAATGCATTTTACCTTTACTAGGACAATTACTATTAGTTTGGCATTAACATTTAAAAAGTGATGTCCTTCAGCTTTCAGATCTGCAATCTTGCTCTGGTTAAGCTCATGAAGCCTCCTGAGTCAATCTCACAATGTTGTATCCACTACTACTTTGCCTTTGCTGCTGCCTGGAACTCTTAGATGAGGATGGCAGAATTCAGACCACCAAGGATACAGTGTAGTACGAACCTCTGCTGGCCAGCCATTAATGACCGCTTGTGATAATTTTGTGACTAGAAATCAGCAAACTGCAGCCAGGACCAGGATATAGGTCACCACTGAGAGGGGGGAAGACGACCAACATAGATCTATTTTAAAAGAGCTTCTCAAGACAGGAAGAGGTGTATGCTCGTGATGTGAATCATTTGTGCTCTATTTTGGCCAGGACTGACTTTCATGGACACCTGTCTCTTCTAGCAACCATTACCTGTTATCTTTCTCCAAGGCCATTTCTGCTACCAGCCTGGGGCCCTCTTTGTTTCTGAGCTGATGCTGGCATATGACAGGATGAGGAACAGTTACAGAAGAGTAAATGTATTTGGGAGTTAGCAACATCCACCACTCCTCCTTTTTTTTTAGATGGGCAACTGAAGTTTTTTTGTTGTTTTTTAATATACATCTATGTAAATGATATATCTTAACCTCCCCCAGTTGTCTTCTAGGAAACTTCTACTTTTAAACCACCAAGTGCCTCAGCTGACCTGGAACTCACTATGTAGAGCAGGCTGGCCTGAATTTCACAGAGATCTACCTGCTTCTGCCTCCCAAGTGCTTGGCTCTGCCTGAGATACTTTTGAAGCTTTATTAATTCCCTTCTTAGTGAAAATTCAAATTATTGAATTTAAATATCTGTATTATTTTTAGGTTAATGTCTTCCCTTCTAAAATCAGCTTAGCTCTTTGGATTGATAAAATGTCCTGGGATTTGTGTCCACTACTAGATATAGTTTTCTTTCAGAAAACAGCATTTAATGAGACAGAAAAATGGATCCCTGAGCTATAATCCCAGTTATGAACTAAATTTCCAGGCATATCTATGCTCAAGGCATCCCCTACTCCAATAAAAACTTATTTCTTATCTCATTATATCTTTTTAATAATGATCATTCATTTCCATTTTATTTTTCTAATGATACATGAAAAGAATTAAGGTTAACCTTTTAGTAGTTCAAGTACTAGTGCCTATGTTGCTTTCTAATCATTTGCATATGACACTGTTCTGGTTATCCCTGTAGGCAATTTTGATCCACTCAGTGTTTTTCATTCATCCAAGTCTGTTATTTACTGTGTTATATAATATTAGGATGAATCAATTGTGAAGATGTTTAGGATGTCATAATGAAGGACAGAAGAAATGGCCATTAATGGACTTTAGCTACAATATCTGTCCCAGGTATCTTCTGAGTAAAGTGTCCTTGCATTGCCCATCAGCTTCAGGAAAGGTCCTTCCCACCTATACTTAGATATGGTTCTGATTCTAATCAGCAGATTCAATTATAGACCTTTAAGTTTAAAAAAAAAAAAAAAAGGCAAGAGAAAGAGGAAAAAAAAAAAGAAAAAATGCTGATGAAGGTCATAAAAATAAATGAGGCTTCTTGCTTCTTGACATCTTTAGCACTTTCCCTGGCTTCCTGCGTGAGCAGCAGTCACAGACAATAGCTAAAAGACTGTGTATAAGATAATGAGAAAAATAAATGCATCCTCAGATGCAGCCAACAGGAACTGCTGTTAACATTCATTATCCAGGGTCTTGAATGCTCCCAAGATGATGTTATTAATTTGCAGAATGAGCTTAGAGGTGTGAAAGAAAGCGGATGTTTGCTTATAACCTCCTTGACCATCAATTTGAATATTAACTAAGGGTCAGATGTATTATTACTTTGATACTGTATTTCTTTTTATGGTAGTGATGTCAGCAGGCACTGTTGTGTCAGCAAATACCCTTTTAACCATTGGAGAAAGGTGAATGGACAAACATGTACATGTATGTTCAAATTCACCTAATGATTCTGGCAAATACCCAATATGTGATTTTTAGACCTCAGTGTTTTTAACTTTGTTTAGTGTTCTTGAGGATTTCGTTTGGTTTTCTTTTGTGTTTCTAGGGATCAAATCTAGAGTTTCATTCATGCCAGGCCAACACAATATCAGTGAGAACCATTCGAAGGCGATGTTCTGAAATACATGAAAATACAGTCTATTCTTGTCTGAGTACCTTATAAACCATTTTGATTGTGCTGTTTCATACACAAGATGAACTATACAAAGAAAAAGACATCAACAAACCCAAAATCCAAAATGGAAATCAGAAGCATTTTTACTTATTCATTTATTTTTATTTTATGTGTATGCTTGTATCGTCTGCATGTAGGCTAGTACATCCATGCCATACAATACCCGCAGAGGTCAGAAGAGGCTGTCAGATCCCCTGGTAGTGGAGTCACAGACAGTTGTTACCTGCCATGTGGGTGCTGGGATTCGAACCCGGGTCTTCTGCAAGAACAACCAGTGTTCTTAACCACTAAGCCATCTCTCCAGCCCCATTTTTTATGGTGGATTGATTAAGTATTGTCATATCTTAAATCTTTAAAACACATATTTTCTAGTTAACATGATATGTTCCTGTATCCATTTAAAATGAAAACATGTCAATTAAAAGTTCTTTCTATCATAATACAACATAACACATTCTAGACTTCTCTAGTTACCCTGTTGAACGTTTCCTGAATGGCTTATAGTCTTTTTTTTCCTTTTTTGTGTTTTTGACACAGGGTTTCCCTGTAGGCCCACTGGCTTCGAACCCACTTTGGAGACCAGGCTAGCCTTGATGCTACAGAGATCTTTCCACTTCTGCCTTGTGGGACTTGCTGGGACTAAAGGTGTGCACCACCATGCCTACTCCTGGCTATAGTCTATTTTAGACAATGGGTATCAAATACTAAATCCTATTTTGGGCAACTAAATTCACTTATCTGGGTAGGATATAATGATAAGATGTTGATTTAGAAAAAAAAAAAAAAAACTTTATCAAAGGGATTCCTGGAGGTCCCCGTGACCTTTTCAGAGGCTTTTAAATTCAAAACTATTCACAATACAGAGAAAGTGTACCATTGGTCTTCTCCTCTCTGAGTGCAGTGGGAGTTTTCCTAGGTGGCATGACAAGTCACATTGCAGCAGAATTCATGAAGAAACAGATAAAAGATCCAACCAGACCTCTTGAATCCACATATTAAGCAAAGCTGTCAAAATGAAACCAGTAAATCTCAGAACATTAACTTTGTTTTCATAGTTGTGCTATTTAAGGAAATACATTTTGAATCCATAGATATTATAGTATTTTAAAGTACTAAAATATATGTTTACTTTATACATTTGAATAACTATATTGTAAACATTTATAAGCAATGCCCATGTAAGCAAAGCTCTTTGAGAACATCAATAGTTTAAAATGTATTGATGGGGGCCTGAAGAGATGGTTCAGTGGTTCACAGCATTGGCTGCTCCTACAGAGGAAACTGGTTCAGTTCCCAGCCTCCATAATTCCAGTTCCAGGGGATTTGAAGTTGTCTTCTGACCTTCATGGGCATTGTGGGGTGCACTTATACATATTCAGGCAATACACTCATACACATAAAATAAAAATAATAAATAATAGTTAAAAATATGTTGATGAAAAGACTTGGAAATCATTGACTGAGATCCCAGTCAGTACACATATCACAGCAAAATTGTGACCATTGAACACTGAGGAAGCACAGTATCCCAATCAGGTCCTGTTGGAAACACAGAAAAGTGAAGAGTGGTTTATCACTCAAGTTATGTTCCAGATTGCTTTATTCTATTTCTGATTAAATAATCTCACTAACTACTCCTTAATAAGTTATTTTGGGGCCAATATTTGAATGTATGGTCAGTGTGCAAAAATCATAATTTACGATCTAAAGCTAAATTCTGTGAGAAAAGCCACAGTCTTATTTCAGACAGTGTATGTAACTTTTTATACCCACACTGTGAAGGACAGTAGAAAGGAACTCTACCCAGAGGCTAAAACATCCTGACTGCTGAGCATCTATCTCACAACATCTTAACTATCTGCTTTTTCACATCATCAGTTTTGAAGTCATAAACATTTTAGTTAAACTGTTCAGGTGCAATCAGTTTAACCAGATATTAGGAAAGCTATAAAATTTAGCATGCCCTAATTGGCTCTTGATGACAGTTCTATCACAAATCTCAATTTATAGAAATCTATACACTTCTAAATTCTTTATTCTATTATGAATATCAGTTAACAATAGAATAGAGTTTTGATCCAGAAAAAAAAATGATTGGGAAACAAATAATTTAAAAACAAAATGTTTTTTTTTAAGTTAATGAATTTGAATTCAAGTCTCCAAAAGAAAGCATTTTCTGTTTTTGTGCTTGTGATAGGGATTGAATTCAAGGCACAATCCAGAATCATCTGAGAGGACAGTCTTAATGAGAAATTATCTAGATTAGCTGGGTTGTAGTGATGTCTGTGGGGGATTAGCTTGATTAATGGGAAGATTTGTTCACTGTGGGTGACACCATTCCCTGTACAGAGAATCCTGGATTGTTTATGAGTCAAGAGAAGGATGTAAGCACTAGCATGTTTGCTTTAATTCATCTTTCTCTGATCTTGACTGTGGATGTCATGTGACCAGCTGCTTCAAGTTCATGATGACTTGACTTCCCAGCAATGATGGAGTGAAACCTGGAATTGTGAACTAAATAAGCCCTTCCTCACTTAAAATATTTCTGTTTGCTGGTTTGTTTTTTTCATGGAATTTATCACAGCAATAGGAAATGAAATTAAGAAGCTGTGGAAATTGTAGTACCTCACTGTTTACCTGTAAAGAACTTCATCCCTATGAAAAAGTTTGTCTTCCAGTGTCTTAAATTAATCTAATAATTTTATAATTTCATGTCATCTAGATTGTCTCTGTCTTACTATACACAGTATCTTCCCCTTCTGAATCAAGTACAGTTTTCCTAACTTTCTTCTAAACTGTGTTAGTCCCTTCTTTTCATGAATAATAGGACTTAGCACTGTACTTTATAGTTTTATTCCCAGTTCATATATATCATTCATTTAACTGTTTACAAATAATGATCATAGTGTGACAGAGTTTGAACTTCAGATTCCCCTGCTTTTGCTTCCCGAGTGCTGGTATTACAGACGTGCCCTGTCATACTAGTAAGTGATTGCTTTTAAAACTTCTGTGTAGCATATGAATACTTATATCTGAATGGATACAAATAAATGGGAATGAGAAATATCTAAATAAAAATATTAAAATCTATAAAATAGGCTTCTATAGAGAAATTAAACTGGCCATAAATTTTAAAACTTTAAATGTCCTATATCATTTGGGAATCCTACAAAATACTTAGATCAAAGTAATAAAAATAATGACGAAGGAAGAAAGTTATAAAATGGGATATTTGAAACAATGTAATTTGATTAAAAGGTTACATAGTCATGTTGCTCAATCAGAAGACTCAATAGCATATAATTTTGTTACAAGTCGTTGTGATTTTAAGGTCCCCATATGCTTTAGGGAAAATGATAAAAGTTATTTTAACCTTCTGTAGCAAGCAATTGCACTGTCAAGGAGAAATAAAAAATTGGTCTTGGGATGTAGCTCAGTGGTTTAGCACTTCTGCAGAATATGTGAAGTCTTAGCTTGGATTCCAGTCACCAAAAAAATTAAGAGGCAGAGTGAGAAGAAGAAGAAGAAGAAGAAGAAGAAGAAGAAGAAGAAGAAGAAGAAGAAGAAGAAGAAGAAGAAAGAGAGAGAGAGAGACAGAGAGAGAGAGAGAGAAAGAGAAAGAGAAATAGAGATTATGACATGTGCAAACATTTTATTTGCATGTGAATTAATCCACTGCCCGGCCATCTGATTTTACCTCACAAGAACCCATATACCAGCTATCTTCCCTTTTGCTTGTGAAAAGCAGTTCTCTTTTGGTCTGAACTGATGCTGACTCCATTGCGGTGTGTTTTGTTAACTGCTCCTTATTTTCTTATTCTTAGAATATCCAGAACCAAGTCTCTGGATTTCTTTCCTGTTTTACTGCCCCTGCTGCCTGTGATCTGAGCTGGTCTTAAGAATGGCTGCACCATCTAAACAATAGCTGTACCATACGTGTATTTCTGGGCTGCACACCTTTAAACTTGGCATACATATATTCTCCACTTAGATCTTCCATGGATTTGTCAGATTGTCTTTAAGCTGACAATCAACTAACATGATATTTCTTCAAAAATCTTTTCTTGTAGAATATGTTCTTGGTAAAGGGAAGTCCATCCCAAGAATTACTTGGTCTTAAAAAGTTGAGGTCATCCTTAAATGGAATATTTAAAAAGTTACCTTGCATTGATCTCTTTAGTAAGTCATATTAATTCTTCTTCAGCATATACAAAATATAGCTATGAGTTCTGTCAGTTTAGCAGCAGTTTAACTGGTTCCCTGCTTTAATCACTGTCACTGAAGCCTGCACTCTGCAAGACAACCAGAACCACCCTGGTAAACTGGTATGTCCTAGACTAAGTTCCTTGTGGCTTTCTCTGTCACACACAGGAGCCAAGTGAGATTGCTACTGGTGACTAACAGTCTGTGTGTCATTTCATAGTATCCTTTCTTCAATGCAGTGTGCCTCTACCTTTTTCTGGAAGCTACTGTATTAAAAACAGTCATGTTTATTTGTTTTTCCCTAATTTCCTCACTTCAGATAACTAAAGGAGTCATGTTCATTCATCTTTACAGTTCCAATATCGGAACTTTCTTTAAAATCCTTATGGAAAATTTTGCCCCATGCAACTTCTATACTTTATTTAGTTAGTTTTATTTGTGTGTGTGTGTGTGCACATGCACATGTGTGTGCTTGTGCGTGCACACACTATATATGTGCATAGTGTACACACATGAGTGTGTGGTTCTGTACACATATGGAGGCCAGAGCAGATGCCAGATGTCTCCCTCTCTTTCTACTTTACTGTCTTGAGACAAGGTCTCTCACTGAAGTAGAGACTCATAGTTTATGTTAGGCTGTCTGACCAGCAAGCTCTCAGAATCTTCCTGTCTTCTACACCAGTACTGTGGTTACAGGCACTTTCAGCCATGCCTGACTGTTTATGTGACTGCTGGTAGTTTGAACTCAGGTATTCTGTCTACAGAGCAAGCACTCTTGCCCACTGAGTAATGTCCTCAGCCCCGCATTTATTTTATTTTGTTACTTCTTTGTTATTGTTCATCACAACTCAGCTACAAGTAACAGATTATCCCCTTTCCTTAAATCATTATGGAAAACACAGGCACTGTTTTTCCTGGTGGTAACATGGTGTTGATTTTCTAGTTCAGCTCTACCTGATCCAGGTGCTCAAGAATATGTACTTAGACGTGTGCATGCTCACACATGCGTGCACACACACACACACATACACACACACTTGAATGTATGCACACAAACTCATTCACACATGAATACATATATTATTATCCCCACACAACTCTCTAGATTAGATATCCATTTTCCTATTTCATGACTGCTTAGACCTAGTGAACAATGGGTTTCAGGTTTAAGGAAAGAATTAGAATTGTAGGATTGAAACTCCTATTCCAGGAGGGAATTTTCATCTACAAATGTCACTCTCTCTCTCTCTTCATGCACCATAAAGGCATTTGGACTTCAAACCCTTGGGTGGGTTGGTCTTCAAGGAGACTTCCCCTGTGAATGTCCCTTTGCACTTCATAATGAAATCCTTCAGCTCTCTCAGGAGTACCGTGGAACTAAGAGGGCAGGAAAGTGTCAGAATCAAGCCTCGGAATTACTGAACTTCAGGCTTGGAGAAAGGCTCAGCAGTTAAGAGCACTGGCTGCTCTTGCAGAGGACCATGATCCAGTTCCCAGGACCCACATGGCTGCCAACAATGGTTTATGACTCCGGTTTCAGGGCATCCAATGCCTTTTTCTGGCCTCTGTGGGTATTGCACACACAGGCACACTTACATATTTGCAGACAAAACACTCATACAAATAAAATAAAAATAAATACTAATTTTTTAAAACATAAGGGAAACTTCCAATTCTTCCTTTCTTTTTAAATTCTCCATTCAATTAAATCCTCCAAACATGTACCTAGTGCTTTTTAAAATTTCTCTGAAGTTGGTCCAACCATTATATTAGCTGACCAATTGTCCTAAGTTCTCACACTGTACAATAAAGGACAAGGATAATTCCTTTGTCTTTAAAAGAGCAATGTGTGAATGCTCATTTAAAACATGGTTTTCTAAAGGGCAACCTTAAACATGTGTAATATATTACTCAGAACTGATACTTCCTAAATCTTATACTAAATGGAAGAACAGGCAAAAGATAATTTTTCTAGACTAACCCTTCCACCCTATTTTGCAGGTAGCTTCCTCTGGTCAAGAAAAATTGAATCAACATCCATATCTGGAGTGGAATATCTGTAGATAAATTGTTGTGAGTGGACATAATTATTTACAATATTCTTATATGGAATTCTGTCAGAGTCAAGTCTACTTTTGCTACTGAATTTTTCACAAGATATAATTTTCATAAAGGACTGAGCTCACTTACAATAAAAGTCTGGAAAAAGAATCCCAGACATTTTTCTTTCTCACTCCTTCTCCCCAGAAGTAAAGAGGGCATTATTCATTATTTAACTTTGAATTATTGAGTTGGATATTAATAGATACTATTAAATGCTTCAATACAGATTCTGCAAGGAAGTTTCAAGACTGCTGCCTGTTTCCAGAGTATTAAGAAAAAACTTTTTTCACATTTACTTTGTGTGTGTGTGTGTGTGTGTGTGTGTGTGTGTGTGTGTGAGTGTATGCATGCACAACACGCATAAAAGGTCAGAGAACAACTTGTTGATGTTGGGTTTCTCTTTCTACCATATGGGACCTGGGAGTGGAACTTAGGTCACCAAGCTTGACAGCAAGCGCCTTCACTCTGCCATTTCACCAGCATCTTAACCAAGCAGCACAAACATGAATAAAACAAATTTATGATACCTGGCCTCTTAGAAACACCAAAGACAAACTGATATCCAGTTGACTGTAGCAGCAGTAGATTCCTTTGACTGTCTTTCTCTTTATGTTTATCTACTCTTAAAGTTCTTCATTCCTATTCCCCAAATATAAACCTACATAAGAATCATGTGGTTATGTTAAATTCTATTCGGGAGGATAATAACACTGACACATGACTTTAGGACAATTTGTTTCTAACCCTTGTCTCTTGTCCTCGGTATCAGGTGGAGCTCTTGCTTGCTCTGAGAGTATAAATGAACTACGTTCATCTCAGAATTGTGGGCCTGGTCTTTACAGTGCTAATTTGCTGTGTATTGGGAGGTAGAGTCCCAACTTGACCTCACTAGTTACTTCGCCAGTGACATCCAGAGCCTCTCAACCCTGGTTCTAATTGTCAGCTCATGAGGTCATTTCTTTTCATGCCTAGAGGTTATTTCATTCTAAATCTCAGGAAGACTAGGCTCACTTTCTTACCAGTAAGTGTTCATGTTTTCACCCTTTGATTTAGTAAAGCAGACCTCCTAGCTGACCAAGGACATACATTGCATATAATGCAAACATGCTAACAGGAAAAGTGAAATAAATACAGCTGAAATATTAGAGAATATATTCCTATAAAAACAAGCAGCAAGGGGTAGCCACTGAGGCATGTGGTAAATTCTGTAGTTCTGTACATTTACTGGTTTCCTGGAGATTCCTTCAGAACCAATCAAGGGAAGGGAGAAGGAGTCCACTCATATTAGACTAGGTTGATTTTTTATTTGAAATTCTAAGAAAAAAAAGAAAATATAATGCCGGGTGTGGTGGCTCACACCTTTAAATCCCAGCCCCCAGGAGGCAGAGACAGGTGTATCTCTGTGAGATCCAGGCCAGCCTGTCCCACATTGTAACTTCTAGGTGGGCTGGGACTAGGAAGACCTTCTCAAAAACCAACAAAACAAAACAAGCAAAAAAATAAGACCAAAAACACCAAAAAATTTTATTTATTTAAAAAGTGGTGAAAATGCTTCCAAGAGTGGAAGAAGCTGGGGAGCTGACGTCCCAAATGTCTTTCCTAGCCCCCATTTTTTGTTTTTGGATGGCAGTTTGTAGTCATAAGGACATTCACATTGCTGCACAATTGCAAGAAGCCATTTTCTCTTTGGAGGTGAAACTCTAATACTCACTAAATCGTCTCACACACATCTTTGCCACAGTTCCATGTAATCACTATTTGAATTCTTGTCTTTGAATTTGACTAGCTAACTTTTATGAGTGGAATCATGATATTTGTCTGTAGTAACTTGTTTCACTTCATAAATGACATTCTTATTGTTCTTCCTGTTTCATCCTGAATAGTATTCCACTGTATATAGTCCATATTTTAAGTTTCAAGATTTTTTGGGATTTCCATACATAATTATTACTACTTTTTTAGAAGAAGCATTTCATTACAGCTTTAACATATTCAGTAACACACTCCAGAGCAAGAGTATATCTCTTTCACAAGTGGCTGTAAGTTTCTAGGTTCACAGTTAAATTAATACAGTTATACAATATTGAACTCAGTATAAGCCCTTACAGACATAAAATTGGATGAGTTTTTAACCTTTAATAAAGATCTCCATTTCATTTTAGAATATATTGTTCCTTGCAGAAATATACTGTTTCTTACAGAAAGACTCATTGTTTTTGATACTAACACTGAGATGTTGGCACATGCATCTCTAATCTGTATGTATCTGAATATTACTAGTCATAATTGGTGGCACTTGGATACTTGGCGCCTGTGTATGTCTATAAAGTCATTGGGTAGATGTAAATGGTAATGTTTATCACCTCTACTAATTAACATGGCTTAAATTTCCATGCTTCCTCCTCATATATAATATATATTTTTTTAATTTGTTGATTTTGTGTGTGTGTGTGTGTGTGTGTGTATCACACAGAACATCCCAAACCATCTTATTCAACTATACACCCACTTCCCAGATGGCACCCTCCCATAGCCTCCTTCCCCCCACTAGAGCCCTTATACTCTGAGATTTCCAAACATAATTAGTATATGTGCACTATTTCTACCCCTCCTAAACCCCCTCTAATATCCTCCATATCCCCTACACATTCTCAATCTCTTGTCTTCTTTGATCATTGTTATATAGACATACATACATTTACACACACACACACATACACACACACATGTGGAGCTCATGCAACTGTGTATAGGGCTGTCTCTTGGGACTAGGTAACCTCTCGGGGGAGCTATTCCCTGGAGAAAACGTATTCTTCCTTCTTTAACATCCATTGTTTGCCTGTAGCTCTTCACTGAGGTGGGGCCCCATGAATTTCCCTATCCATTTTGGCATGGCAACTGGTTTTGTCATTATGCAGAACTCATTTGACCACCAGGCTGTATAAATGTCACTGGCGTAGCATCCCTGTCATGTATAGAAGGTGTTCACTAGCAGTAAGTGTCCAGTTCTTCTAGTTCTTACAATCTTTCTGTCCCCTCAACTGTGATGTTCCCTGAGCCTCAGGTGTAGAGGTTTCATTGTAGATGTGTCATCACTTAGGCCTGGGAACCTCACAGGCACTTATTCTCTGCATTTGACCAGTTGTAGAGCTTTGTATTGCTCTCCATCTGTTGCAAAAAGAAGTTTATTTGATGATTGGTGAGAGGTACATTTGTCTGTAAAAAAAGGATACATAGTTGAAATATAATAAGAGGGGGGTGGGAGAGGTGGCTCAGTGGTTAAGAGCACTGGTTGCTTTTGCACAGGACCCAGGCTCAGTTCCCAGTACCCAGATGATGGCTAACAACTGTCTGTAACTCCAGTTCCAGGAGATTCAATGCCTTCTTCTGACCTCCATGAGCCACACAACATGGGTGCACTTACATACATGCAGGCAATATGCTCATACACATAAAATAAAAATAATAAATAAAACATTTTAATACACTAACATATATGTATGTAGTAAGAAATTGCATTGGCCTAGGGCAGTGATGGAAGTAGGTTCTTCTGTAGAGTCTGTGACTTCTCTAGCCATGTGTATTTGGCTATGTGTATAGTACCACAGTTACTTCCATTCCAACAAACCAGCCCTAAGTCCAACTGGACAGCTGTTGATTACTCCCAAGATAAGAGTGCCACAACTTCCCCAACAGAGATAATGTGCTGGGCTGATCATTGTTGTGGTTCATAAGCTTTTACAAAGGGGTAGGACATTTGACTGTTTTTCTCCCTTAACAGCTTTCCCAGCATGGACCTCCATGTGAAACCTGAAATGCTGAGACTGTTAGAAGGTGGTAGCACTCTGCTCAGGATAGGTATGTGTCAGGAAAGTACTTTTTAAATCAGACATCATGTAATCAGGAATTAAGGCCAACAATTGACAAATAGGGCCTCAGTAAAATAAAAGGATTCTATATAGCATAGGAAACAACAAACTGAGTGAGCTCTATAGCATGGTAGAGAATCTTTGCCAACTATATATCTGTTAGAAGGTTAATTTCCACAATTTACAAATAACTCAAAGAATCAAGAAAACATGTGACCTGATTTTAAAATGAGGTACAGATCTAAGCTGAGAGTTCTAAAAGAAGAAATATATTAAAAGATGTTTAACATCCTTAGTTATTAGGGAAATGCAAATTAAAATGACTTTAAGATTTCATCTTACCATAGTCAGGATGGCTGAGATCAAGAAAACAAATGACAGCAAATTCTGGTAAGGGTATAGAGAAAAAGTCCTTATTAGATGCTGATGGAATTGCAAAATGTTACAGCCACATCCCCATGTAGTTTTTTCACACCATGGAAATCATTGTGGAGAAATCTTAAAAAACTGAATTGGATCTACCATATGATCCAGCTATACCACTCCTTAGCATATACCCAAAAGACTCAACATCCTATTACAGAGATACTTGCTCAGTCATGTTTTTTTGCTGCTTTTTACACAAAAGCTAGTAAACAGAAACAGGCTACTTGTCCCTCAGCTGATGAATGGATAATAAAAATATGGAACATTTACACAATGGAGTTCTATTCAGCTGTTAAGAAAAATAAAATTTTGAAAATTTCAGGTAAATGGATGGAATTAGAAACTGTTACTCTGTGAGATAGCAGAGACTCAGAAAAACAAGGTTGCATGCTTTCTTTAATTTGTGGATCTTAGCTTCAAATCATTAGATGCAAGTATATGTCCTGGTGTAGTAAAATGAAAGGGAACCATTGTGGGAGATAGGAAAAAAAGGTGCTTGACACCAGGGGGATAGTAGGAAACAGGTATTATCAAGGGAGTAATGGGGAAATTGTGAGCTTTCTTAACTGGGCAATTTGGAGGGAGGCTGTACAGGGGGAGAGAGAAGAAAGGGAAATAAATGGTGGTAGGTGGTATGAAAAACTAAAGGGTAATGTAGAATTTAATAAACCCACTGAAAAAAAGACATATAAATACGAACTGACAGCTGTATAACAAAAATCAGGGGCCAGGCAAAGAATCAATCAAGTTGCTGGTTAGAGTAGTCCAAGACATTTCCAGAATAACACAGCCTATTGCCACAGCCCTTGATTACCTCACAAAGCTTGAAGGTAAGACCCTATTGCTGAAGTCAGGGCACACTTCTGACAAAGGACTTGGAGTGATTGAGCTAGGACTGGCTTGGAAGCCTTCTCCCTGAAGACTCGCTCTTGTAGTATCTAAAGATACTACAAAATGAGATCTAGTTTTAAAGACATCATACATTGGAGAGCTCCTATAGAATTACTAGGAGAAGAGGGATCTGTTAATAAGAATGTTAAAAACATACTTAAAAACTCAGCTTCTTTAGAATCAAAGAACCTTATTACTTGAATATAAGGAAGTTTTTTGACATTCTTTTTCAGCTTCTTTATTCAATTGGGAACACATTAATTTCAGTTTTCATAAGTCATGAAAATAACATTGAGTCATCAAGAAATATATATATATATATATATATATATTCACTATTGGTAAGTACTATGCAAAGCACTGGATGAAATACTGTAAGACTTGATTCATGCTTCTAGAAATAAATAATAATAGTATAATGTCACTGAATAATCTTATTGACAAGATCCATCACGTATAATATTTTTACCTTTATTTGTTTATGAGGGAAGATGCACACTATGGTGACCACGTAGAAGTTAAAAGACAAGCTGTGGGAATTGATTCTCTCCTTTAACCATGTGGATTCAGGAGACTTAACTAAAGATACCACGCTTGATGGCAAGCACCTTTACTATTTTGCCTGTCCCCCACGTTTCATTTTAACAACACGGATGAATTAGCAGAGCGTAGATTCAATCCTAATTTATTTAGATCGTACATTCATTATTTTTGCATATGTTCATTATTCTTCACACTCTATATTCAGTTTATGAATGTATATTTAGTTGTTGCTATTAGTTAAGCAATGTGCTATATATATATATATATGTGTGAGTATATATCAATAAGATAATCATGGTCCTTGGCCTTACAGAGCATATAGCACAACAAAGATTATATAGTCGTGATATATTTCATTATAATTCAATATGATCAACAGCGTACTGGGCGTGTTAAGCAGGGAGTGTCTTGGAAATGCTTCTTATAAGTCAAAGGTTTCGAGATAAATTGACTGGAGGAAACAGGATTCTGACAGATGAGCTCAGGCAAGGCTGAGGAATGAGGGACCTAGAGGTCTGTAGATCGAGGACGCAGGAGAAGAAAATGAGTTCGGAGCCAATGAAGGACCGAAGTCAAGCTCAAGTACCTTGTAGGATTTGGAAAACTACTGAAGACTTTCCAAGCCAAAACCTGACCTGGAAAGTTTGTGTTCTATAAAGATTATGAGGTATAGTACAAAGGATTGGATAGAAAGAGGTATGATTATTTGAGAATTCAGAAAGAAGGAATTAGGATATTGGTGCGAAATAACTGGAAAACAGGGAGTGGTCATAACATAGATGGAAGACATTATTTGGAGAAGCCTGGTTTGGAGGGTAGGAAGATAACAGAAAAACTTCCAACTTTTCAATTCTTCAAGCCAATTGTTTTAAACATAAAATGGAACATCTTAGTTTTCATCCATTGTATCTCCCTAACTTTGACATTTGGTCATTATTCTACATTAAATTCTCATATCACTTTTCTCAGAAACTTCTGATTCTCTGTCTTCCATGACATAGTTGACTTTTCATCATTCATTTACCTAGAAACTCACCTCTGCTTGTCAAAATGTCTTCTGATCTTCAAGAAGTGTTTGAGATTTTACATCCTCTTAGTTTTCATCCATTGTATCTCCCTAACTTTGACATTTGGTCATCATTCTACATTAAATTCTCATATCACTTTCTCAGAAACTTCTGATTCTCTGTCTTCCATGACTTAGTTGACTTTTCATCATTCATTTACCTAGAAACTCCCCTCTGCTTGTCAAAATGTCTTCTGATCTTCAAGAAGTGTTTGAGATTTTACATCCTGAAGGAACTCGTATTCCGCATATTCATATTTACCTCACTGTATGACATCCGTCAGTCATAGCGTAGGACTTTATTTTACTTTCTTTACCTTTCCTTGGCTCTTATTTAGAATATATAAGCATAGAATAAGCCTTCAGCAATAACTAACAAAGAAAATAAAAGTAATAAACAAAGAACCCAAGAGGAAAGGCAGAAGAGGTGGGGCTTAAATTTCTTTATCAATAGTGAACACTAAAATTAAAAACGAGTAATAAAACACCAGAACTGCAAGATATTAATCTCATGGGCAATTACTGCTCATTCTCCATGTGTCCCTCTGTGGGCTTTGAAATGAAACCTGCTTTAATGTCTCTACTTTCTTTCAATCAATGAACTTTTGTAGAAAGAAAAGTTTTACACCACTTCACC
The DNA here is from genome assembly GCF_000622305.1 of Nannospalax galili. Classification (NCBI taxonomy): domain Eukaryota; kingdom Metazoa; phylum Chordata; class Mammalia; order Rodentia; family Spalacidae; genus Nannospalax; species Nannospalax galili. The sequence continues at coordinate 8,248,222 of NW_008347536.1, forward strand.
TTTAAAGCTTCTGTTTTCACATTTTATTATTATATACACCAGCCTGAAACAACTGAACATTGCTTTTAAAAAACGAAATACTTCAGTGTGAGAAAAATAGTACTAGGAATTGGACACATATTGAACACATAAGATTTTTTTCCCTTTTAAATATAAAACTGAGAAGAAAATACTATATATCATTGACTTTGTCTTTAATATTTCTTAAACACAAAGTTGAATAACTATCAAACTACAGTAACTCAGGTCAGAGTAATAACAGATTACTATTTGTTTACTGTTCAACTAACTCCTTTCTTCATTCATAACACACCGTTTTGTCCAGTGGATTACTGAAAGCATAAGGTTTGTTCATATGGCAAGTTAATTAACATGATTGCAGCATTTAAAAATCTGTCACTAAATAAGTTTAATTTGTTATATAGTGTCAGTGCCCAATATGTAATAAGAACTAATACATTAACTATAACATAGCCATTGTGGTCAATACAAAGTTATTTCTATTTTATTCTATTTTAATTAAGAAACTGATGTCATGTCACCCTCAAGCTTACTGCTAACTTGCAAGGTGGGAGAGTGTAGAATAACACATAGAATTGCTGTGTTCAAAATGATGAACTCGTATTAAGCCAAACCCATCAATGCTGATCTTTCCAACTATAGCTACAGCTTCTAGGACTTGATTTACCTTGTTCTTACATGGAAAAATCTACATAGAAGACAAACTATTGCAAATCTAAAATTATTAATGAACTAACTGCTAAAATTTGATCCCTTTGGGACCACATTGTCAAAATATAAAAGGAATCACATTCTAACTAATAAAAATATATCTGGGAACTGATAAAATTGTAGCATTTTGACTTTTTGATGATTTCGATCATCGTTTATCTACATTTGCTTTTTTAAAAAATTATTTATTTAATAACCACATAATTAGAAGAAGCACTTAATTACAGCAGCATTGAGATATTCAATAACAATTTCCAGAGCTAAGAGGCATCTCTTTTAAAAATTGGCTGTAATTTTTAGGTTTACAGTTGAATTAATACAGTTATACAATATTGTACTCAGTATAAACCCTATAAGAAATAAAATTAAATGAGATTTTAAACTTTAAAAAAGATCTCCATTTCCTTATTAAAATACACAGTTTCATACAAAAATTCATTTTAATGTAATTAACACTAAGATGTTTGCACATGTGTTTCTAATCTCTATATATCTGATTATTACTAGTCACAGTTACTTTCTGAGCTCCTTGGCATCTGAGCCAAGGTAGATTTCAATGGTAATGTTTTTCATATCTACTAATTATTAAGGTAGCAAAGTTTTATGCTTTTAAGAGGATGAGCCCTTCGGGTATATGGCAAGGAGTGGTATAACTGGATCGTATGGTAGGTTCATTTTTAGTTTTTAAAAATTATTTATTTAATAATCACAAGAAGAAGCATTTCATTACAGCCTTAATATATTCAATAACAATTTCCAGAGCAAAGATCCATCTTTTTCAAAATTGGTTGAAAATTTTCAGGTTCACAGTTGAATTAATGCAGTTATATAATATTGAATTCAGTATAAACCCTATAAAACATAAAATTGAGTGAGGTTTAAACCTTTATAAAACATTTCCATTTCGTTTTAAAATATACTGTTTGGTACGTTTTTCTACATTTTTAATGCTACTAACACTTAGATGTTTGCACATGTTTCTTTAATCTCTATGTATCTGATGATTACTAGTCATAGTCAATTACACTCAGATCCTTAGTACCTGAGTATAGATATAAAGTTATCAGGTAGATTTCACTAGCAATGTTTATCATCTTTACTATTTAACATGAAGTAAATTTTTATGTCTCTTCCTCAAATATAAGTCTTTTTTAAATTTGTTGATTTTTCTGTGTATAAATCATACAGACCATCCCACATAAGCTTATTCATCTATGTACCCACTTCCCAAATGGCACTCTCCCATAGCCTTCCCCCTCCCAAATACTGGAGCCCATATACTCTGTCATCCCTGTTACTGTCCACTGTGTTGTCGACATCCCCAGCCATCCTCCTGTGCTTGTCTGTCTTCTGAATCTAGTCAGCCTATCTAGAGAGCCTAAAAGTAAGTTCAGCTGTTCCTCATCTAGCAGCAATCAGTTGTCAATATTCCTTTAGATAAGATTGGGGTCTGGTTTTCATTTTCCCAGTTCTATGCTGGGTTACTGTCTGGGAGTCTCTTGTGCCACCTTGGCCAATAACTCAAAGGAAGGTATCTCCTGTCTGGCATTCTTTCTTGTTATGTAGCCATTAGCTATATATATGGACTCTTAAAAATTATATTAACCCCATTAATCTTTGGTAATACTTTCCTTTTGGGTGTTTAAGACCCTAAAGATGGCCCAGATAAAACAATTTATTTTTAGCAGAACTTCCAGACCAGCCACAGCCATGTAGGTCTCTGTAAGTCTGTCTGCTTTCCTGAACTCTTCAGGGAAGTGTAATTTTTCCTTTTCCTCTTCATGCCTTTCTTACTAAACTTGCTTTCTTTAAGGCTTTGGGCTGCCCCTAGCATCTTTTATTTTTTCACTTTTTCTCTAGAGCTCCCTTCTCCCAGCCATGTGGCTGCAAGTCAGCCACGTGTCTGACCTCTGTGCAGGCTCTAAACCTGCATGGCTTCCATGGCTTTCTTTCCTTCTTCCCACTATTCACCTCCTCAGGGCAGCTGTCAAGATTACCAGCTTGCCTGCTCTGAGGATTTTTCTTTAAGATTCTAATAAAATTGTAAAAGCTTCTGTTTGGGTCCATTCTTAAAATTTTTTTATTTTTTTATTTTTACTCTTAAGGTCGTTTGAGGACCTGTTCCTCAGGGGTAAGATGGCCTTGGGAGGAGTCCCTGGCTCCTTTTTTTTACCAGTTCTGCCTATGTGAAGATAAGTCAAAGGTCCAGCTCGACCATGACTGACTTCGCTTGGAAGCATGGAGGAAATGATTCCTCTGTGTTGACCCTCCTTTTTGTAGACTGGACACTGGTTCAGGTCCATCTGGTGGGGTCTTCACAGCCCCCTTGCTCAGGAGGACAGGTGACTCACCATAGTTACAGGACATTTTGAGAGATGCTCATAGTCTCTTGGAACATATTCGAACTAGGATGGCAAGGAGCAACAACTGTCCTTTGTGTCCCCCTGATCAAATTAGTAAAGGCCTCAGAGTATGTCTGTTAAACATCCAAGAAGGTTGGTTCCACCAATTTGGTACTTTTAATTACCATATGCCATGTAGATAGAGCTTGGACAAAGACCAAATGCTCTCAGATAAACCTTGCCTAGGCATATATTACATTCTTTGATCTGGTTGTACGTATAATTTGTCAGTAGGTTGTTGGCCTAATATGGTTCCCTCTGGTTTTCTAAAACTACCTAGGCATTGTTTATCTCTCACATTGTCTAACCCTTCCACCATGGTTTCTCCATTTAAGGTGCCTCTGTTTTTTCCATTTCTCCCTTAATAATACCCTTCTCCTATGGTCCCACCTCTCCTCAGTTCCTTCTTTTCCTTTATCCCCTACATTCCTTGTATAACCTCCCTCCCCTCTACCCTTAAAATAACCCCATTATTATCCATATCTCCCTTGCTAACGCCTGTTTTCTACTGTACCTCTCTTTCAGATTCTTTCTTTTCCTTTACTTTCCTGCTTCTTCTTCATTATCCTGGTTGCTGTAGTTGTGTTGGGATGCGTATTCACTTATAAGGATTTGGTGCTAGGATCCACATATGAGGGAGAACATATGCCGTTTTTGTTTTGTTTTGTTTTGTTTTGTTTCGTTTTGTTTTGTTTCTGGGTCTGTGTTACTTCACCTAATGTAACAGTTTCTAGTTCCATCCATTTACCTACAAATTTCATGCATTCATCTTTCTTTACTGCTGAGTAAAATTCCATAGTATAAATGAACCACATTTTCATGATTTACTCATCAGTTGGGGGACACTTAAGTTGCTTCCATCTCTTAGCTATTGTGAAAAGAGCAGCAACAAACATGGATGTATAAGTGTCTCTGCAATAGGATGAGTTCTTTGGGTATATGCCAAGGAGTGGTATAACTGGGTCAAATGGTAGGTTCATTTGTAGCGTTTTAAGAGTTCTGCACACTGCTTTCCATAGGGGTTGAACAAGTTTGCAGCCCCACCAGCAGTGGATGAGTGTTCCCCTTTCCCCACATCCTCTCCAACATTTGGTATCATTTGTTCTCTTGATCTTAGCCAGTCTGAATGGGGTAAAATGAAATCTTAAAGTGGTTTTAATTTGCATTTCCCTAATTATTAATGATGTTGAACATCTTTTAAGATGCTTCATAGCCATCTTTATTTCTTCTTTTGAGAACTCTCTGTGCAGCTCCTTAGCTCATCTTTTTATTGGGTTACTTCCTTTCTTGATACTTTGTTTTTTGCGTTTGTTATATATTCTGGATGTTAAACCTCTGTTGGATGTGTCACTGGTGAAGATTTTCTCCCACTGTGTGCATTTTCTCTTCACTTCCTTCATTGCTTCTTTTGATGTACAGAAGCTTTTTAGTTTAATGAGGTCCCATTTATTGATTCTTGACCCTGTTTCCTGGGCAATTGATGTCCAGTTTAGAAAATTCTTTCCTACACCTATATCCTGTAGGTTATTGCCAATGTTTTCTTCTAACAGTTTCAGATTTTCAGGCTTATCATTGGGTCTTTGATCCATTTGGAGTTGACTTTTGTGGAAGGTGAAACATGGGGGTTTAGTTTCATTCTTCTACAGGTGGAGATCCAGTTTTTCCAGCACCATTTGCTGAACATGCTGTCTTTCCTCCAATGAATGTTCTTGGCTCCTTTGTCTAATATCAGGTGGCTGAAATTGCATGTACTCATATTTGGGTCTTCAATATTGTTCCATTGATCTATGGGTCTATTTTTGTGCCAGTACCATGTTGTTTTTATGAGTATAGCTCTGTAATACAGCTTAAAATCTGGTATAGTAATCCCCTCGGTGTTGCTCTTAGTGCTCACGGTTGCTGTGAAAAATGTCATGGGGATTTTGATTGGCATTGCATTGAATCTATAAATGACTTTTGCTGTATGGTCACAATATTAATTATTCCAATCCATGAGCATGGGAGGTCCTTCCATCTTCTGATGTCTTTCTCAATCTCTTTCTTTAAAAATTTAAAGTTTTCATTGTAGAGGTCTTTAATGTCTTTGGTCAGGTGTATTCCAAGATGTTTTATTTTTTATGCAGCTATTGTGAAGGGGAGTGTTCCACGTACTCCTCTGATTGCTTGTTATTGGTATATGGGAAGCCTACAGGCTTTTGTAGGTTAATTTTGTAACCTGATAGTTTACTGAACATGTAAATAATTTCTAGGAGTTTTCTAGTGGAATTTTTGGTGTCTCTTCTATATAATATATCATCTGCAAAAAGGGATAATTTGATCTCTTCTTTTCCAATTATTTCTCTTTTAATTTCTTTCTCTTGTCTTACTGCTCTTGCAAGAATTTCAAGCACTATGTTAAAGAGGAGTGGAGAGAGTGGAGAGCCTTTTCTGGTTCCTGAATTCAATGGGGATGCTTCCAGTTTTTGTCCATTTAGAATGATGTTGGCTGTGGGTTTGTTATATATGGCTTTAATTATGTTGAGATATGTTCCCTCCAGTCCTATTCCCTCTAGGACTTTGAACATAAATGTGAATTTTGCCATTTACTTTTTAAAGAGATTGTTTCTAAAGCTATACTGTATACCAGTTGCAGACATACATATGTACCTGCAGCCAAAACTCATTAGGGATGATACTTGTTAATCTCACAGTAGGCATATTGTCTATGGAAGAAAGTGAGCCAAGAAACAAACACATGGACAGAATTTCAGGCAGTGGTGAGTATCCCAGAAGATTACAATTATGTTCACGTTACAGAATAATCAACTATGCAGGAACAGGACAGAGAAAAGCAATTAAAAGGAATGCTTTGTAAATCTCAAAGAGATCACATCTGAGTTGGGACTTCAATAACAAAAAGAGTTGTCCATGCCAGACACAGGGGCCAAGTCTTCCTGTCAAGGGAACACTAAGATCCCAATGTGGAGATTCCTGCAGCATCACAGAGAAACCGATGCAGGTTTATACAGCTGCAATTCAGCATTCATGGTAGCTGGAGAGAATAATGGTTTGGAAGAAAGTACAAAAGGGTGAGCCTGTGCTTTGAAAAATATAGAAGTATATCTCATTTTGTTGTTTTTTTCCCTTGATGTTAATGTAATATGTGGTAAAATTAATTTATAGACAATTTTCTTATTTAAAACTATTTTATTTATAAAAGAATAGTTTATGAAGAGAAGTATGAATATGCTAAATCAACCATAATATCGCAATGAATTTTAATGTGTAATTACAGCTATTTCTAATAAATGAGCAAATAGCAAGTAAAATCATTGTCAGATTGGTGAGATGACTCAACAGTTATGAGGACTTGCTGCTTTTCCAGAGTTTGGTTCCTGGAACCCATACTGCACGGTTCACAACAGCCTGAAACTCCAGTTCCAAAAAGTCCAGTATCCCCTTCTAAGCCTCATGGGCACGAACACATATGTTATATACACTTATACATACACACACACAGAGAAATAAATATTAAAAAATAAATTCATTATCATCATTTCGCAGTGTGGAAAGTACAGCAACTTGTCATGAACCCTTAGTGAAAAGTAGTGAAGGATGTAGGTTTTACATCTAGATGAATTTGGATGTAATATATGTCCCATATAAATTACGTAGTTTGGGAGAAAATGCTGTACCGTTTTCAGGATTACTTATAAAGTTTTAATAAACATTAAAAATATCACAGATAGAACATATATTTAGCATTTATAATGAACATAAATTCCTCCATGTAAATATCTCTCATGATAGCAAGTACTGGCACTGATTATTGCTATTATTAGCAATAATCTTATTATATAACCTTATATGTCTTTTGTCTGTTAGCTCATTTTATTCTTTAGCAATGTGAGGAAGATATGATTCCCCAGAATAAAATGAAAAGTCATAAGTTGAATTTTACTCATCTATTAACTCTTGCAATACTTTTGCATTACGATTCAATATAAGATTTGCAGGAATTTACCAAACCTGATTCCTGCTACTGAACCTTCACTCTGGTGAATTGTGTTTCCTGCATCTCTAAGAGTCGAACTCGCAACACAGCAGTTGGTAGAAGCTTCTTCCCTGCCCTGCAACTTTATCAATTCCACTTCTCTGGCTAGCTGGTCTCCTGCAGCTGTGTAGTTCAAATTAAAACTCTATGCTCTTGACATCAAAGTCAGAGCGCAATATTTACTCATAGATTTTTCTTCTGTGGAATGTCTGTCTTTCGTTATCAACAATACCTTCTTGAAAGTTAATCCAGTCTCCAAATGGGCAAAATTAGTCACTCTTTCCTGCTTCTCCATAGGCTATTTTGGGAACTACTACTAAAATGATGTCCCAACCTTGTAGCTGGCTATGTTATTAAGTTGAACAAGAGTGTGGCTTTGCACTCACATGTGTTCTCTTTACAAGCGGGATAGGAACCACCTGGGAACTTATTAGGAATGCACAAATGTAGGCCCTACTGGGCCTGTTGCATCAGAATCTGCATTTTAATAAGAACCTCTGCAGGGATTCTGATGCACATAAAGACTGAGACATACTCCTGTAGAGGAACACAGGATGAATCTCAGGATTTGATCCAACAGACAGGGAGATGTCAGGAGGAACCTTTGAAGGAGTGAAGACCCCCAGCAAGGCAGAAGTCTATACTCTATCCATTATGGGCCCATGCTGCCTCAGTACTGACTTGATGTTTTCAAATGCATTCATGTATTTTTATCTTGTCCATAATCCTACAAAACATCTTACATTATCATCACTTTCCAATAATAAAGGTCAAAACCTTGAGACTCTTGAATTGAAACAACTTTCAGAGGTCACATGCTAGGTAGGTCACAGGCCTGGATTAAAGCCACAAAGGGTAGCACTGAGTCAAGTTCTTTGCCATGCTCTTGCACTGCTTGCTTCTGATGAATCTATTTCACTTTCATTGACTGCTACTTCTGGTCCTTCACAGTTAGTAACTGCGCAGGAATAAAGGATCTTTCTTTTTCTTTCTTTGCTTTCCTTCATTCTTCTGTTCTGGGGCAAATGAGCTCATAGTCTTCACTACCACATTTAAGCATAAGACTCCTTCACAGGCTGCAAGGAAGAGATGAGGAAAGGAGATAGAAATTTGTTTTCGCTTCTTCTAAATGAGCACCTCTGTCTAGAGGCTGTATGTGAAGTAAGAGAAGAGGCAATGGGATGCCACATGCTGGGGACAACTGCCTCACCCCAGTTTCTGCCACTAGTCTCTAAAATGTCCCCAGACTAGCAGTTCAATGGCATTCTATTTCCTAGGATCCTCCTGCTATACAAGATCTCCCTCTGTCTATCTCTGTCTCTCTCTCTGTCTCTTAAGCTCCCATGTAGGAATCTCTAATAAAGTTCTTTGTAAAAATCACCCTCTGTAGTCTGGATTTCATTCTTTGAATTCACAAGACAAAATTCCAAAAACCCAGCTCTGGTGGCCATTGAGTTTTCTGGGACTCTAGCCCTACAAGCCAAGCTTGTCAAGAGCTGAGAAAGGCTCCATCACTCTGAAAGGCACCCCAATATTCCTATACGAGAAGTTTCAGAGTAATGAAAGAATTAGAGCATCCATGAATGCCTATCAATTTGCTCCTCTCGTGTGTTTTTATTTTTATTTTTGGACATGCAATTACATGTGTTTATGGGAGCATTGGTGGCCTAATAATTATATATATTTTGTTGTGTGAGATGATACTTTTTGTCCTGTTGTACATTTGTTTTGTTTTGAATTCCCCCTTCAATCTTTTTCGGTGCTGATTCTCAAATTTTATGCATTCATAAGTGTAGGGGACTGATTAGCCTACCCCATCTGCAGTTTTTCTCAATTAGCTCATTGATAGGGCAACATTTGCTTCATTCTTCACAAGTTTTGGGTGACTGATACTGTTGGCCTGGGAAACACTCTGAACACTGATACGGAAAATGGATCACTTTCCTCCTTTGTATTCCCCTAGAAATTTCTGAGTCTCACAAAGTTGGAAAGAAATCCATTCTCACGAAGTGTCTAAAGTTGTAAGCACTGTCATTTAGTAGACCTGAATTCAGCTTTCACATAGGTACAGTCTTTAGACAGATGCAGAAAGTTACAAACGGGACACAATTCTAAAGACAAATGTCTATCATATTCATTAGCAGTCACAGAATGTGTAACTGCATTCATGTGCTTTTATAATTTTTGTAAGTTTATATGTTTATTACTTTTCTTCTTTGGAGTCTACTAGGGTCAAAATTGGGATTTGTATTTAGTTTTAGGGAAAAGAGGGAGAAAATCCAGAGCATTCTGTTGTGAGCAGGACTTTCCTAAAAAGCCTGTACTCTGCCTAAGGGCATATTTAAGGTAAAACGGGTTTTTGTTTGTTTGCTGGGGGTAAGGGGGATTGTGTCTTTATTTCCTTCTTTTTGTTTTGTTTTGTTTTTTGAGACATGGTCTCCTGGTAACCCCAGCTGCCCTGGAATTCAATATGTAGACCAGGATAGCAAAGAAATCTACCTGCATCTCTGCCTCCTGAGTGCTGTGTTTAAATGTGTGTACCACCACCCCTGTCAAGATAAAACAGTTTTGGTTAGCATTAACTACATAAGCATCCAGCTGCTCAGATGAAGAACTTACCACCTGATCCCAGGGAAGCAACATATACCTTACTTTCATCATCCGCTCCCACCCACCAATGCACCCTATGTTGTGATGGAGGGTGTTATGGATGTGAATTAGCTCAGTGTCATCTAGTTGCCAAGAAAATGTACAGCAAACTTTCCTTTATTATTTACTATTTGTAGAAAATTCCATTCCTGAGGAACATAAAGTTTTCCATGCCTTAATTAAATTACCAAAAACATTTTTTCTCTCTCTCTCTCATGGCTGGGCTGGCTGTGATGAGCTGGGAAGTTCTGCTGACTTGTTGGCTGGAGCTACAGGCATCTGAATGGCTGGAGCTATAAGCATCTGAATGACTGGGGCGGCCAGACCTCCAAGGCTGTTCCTCCCATGGAACTGCTGTCACTGTTAAACAGTATCACATAGGTGCTATCTGTGGAGGTGGCAAGGAGCTGTGGGATCCCCTGGACCTGGAGTTACAGGTGGTTGTGAGCTGCCCAACATGGGTTCTGGGAACTAAGCTCTGGTCCTCTACTAGAGCAGTACATAGTTTTAATCACTAAGCCATCTCTCTAATCTCAGGAGACTCCATTTTACAACTAACTTTTGATTTCTTTTTGAGCAACATGGATAAATTCATGGTGGACCCAGAAACTGGACCAGCTGTCAGGCACTGCCCATGTAGCACAGACAGCACAGATGAGATTATAGGGGCATTTGGGTATATTAAAATTATATCATGGAACCCAGGCCCAAGAACTTACTAAAAATGCCAGCCAAAGAAAGTTTATAATTCCCTCAAGTGGATCCCATAAAGTGATGTACACCTAACACTGAGATGGCATGGCCCCATACCAACCTATCATCTGGTACTTGGAGTCTAAGTCAAGGATGTACAAGCAGAGGGTTCCCTGATTATTCATGGAGCTTTGTCCTGGCTTGTTCCTCTGCTATTGAAGAGGTCTACTTGACTGTTTTCCCAATAATCCAGAGATCTGTACATCTTCATCTGCATGTGATCCTGTCAACTCCTACTCTTAGACCTTGGTTCAGCCTTTCACATCACAGCTGACCTCTGCAGGTTTGCTCTCAGACATGACTGGAGCAGTTCCAGTAGCATCTCCTTCCTGGTGCTGTTCTGGTTCATCTTATCAATATGCACTCTCTCTCGGCTCACTTCTGAATATTTTTGACCACTGCTACAGCTTCCTTAACCTGAATTCATCCTATAAACTATACATATGAATAAGGATATATAGACATAGAAATATTTTCTCTGCACTGTGTGATGTATGAGAAGATATTAATATTAGTAATTAAGTCTGAAATGAAAGTAATTGTCCTTGGCCAGGTCACCAAGGTAGGAATGATTATATGACATTGCTGTCACTGAAACCACTGATGCTTGTGAATTTATTGTTAGTAAATAAATTCTGACATTGTTGAAAGATACATTTGTGTTCATCTATATTTCTGGCATAGCATGCTCATGAGAATGACCCCATTTCTATGGAAAGACAAAAGGAAAATGCCCCAAATCCCATGTTACTAGTCAGGTACTACATATTTCCTAGGAGTTTGGTTGACCTCCAAGTTGCTCTATTAGGCTCTTAGCCAAGATGTATGGGTCATCCTTCTTTTGGTACAAGACCAAGTCCATATTTGCAATTGACCATTTCTTAGCCTACTTTCTGTCCATAGAAAGGGCAGGCTTAGAGCTCTCTTTTCAATTAAAAAAAAATTTCCCTTGAAATTCAAAATGGTTTTGTTTCTACCAGCCCATTTCATAGTAACTTTGCATTTTTTTTGTTTGTTACATTAAATGAAAGTCACAGTGACACATCTTTTCAAGATAGTCCTGTTTCTACTTTGGACGATTCTTGTATCTTACAAAGTCTGGTCATAGAACAAAACTACAATGAATATTAGAGAACGCAATTTTATTTAAGGAACAAAAGCTTAATAGTTGTGAGATGACTGGACAGAAAGGTCTAGAAAGTATACCTTTGAAGAATCAGAGACAGCTCCCTAATTGATCTTTTTAAATTGGTGACACAGTTGGGCAAGTGAATTTTATTTTGTGTATTTTAGGGGAGAGTGGTGTTAGGGTCCGTGACTCGATGGGCCCCCTCCAGGTAACAAATACACGGGATTGGAGATGTAAAAATCAAGCAGAGTCTTTACTTTCCAGCTAGCTGGGGTCGACCGGCTTCCCAAGACATGCAAGTCTGGTCAGAACGATCGACCCCCATTCAGTTTCAGGTACAGATTATATAGGCCCACATAGTCATTACACAAAAAGCATTCCTCAGCAGACACTTTGATCAAACATCTTCTAAAAGCTATAGTTTCGGTTAAACATCTTTTCCAGGAAGGGTAGATCTGGTGTAAGCCTGGTGCAACTTCCCTCTCTTTGTTCCTTATCGGTTATCTGGTATGTGCAAACAGGCCTACAGGACACATTGTAAATCAACTGAGTCTGGGGTCCAGGGTCCAGGAAGGAGGTTTACAGCACTTCAATTCTTAGCATTTCAACTAGGTTAATCATCCATGTGTGGTAGATACAAATCAGGCAGAACAGGCAAGCTTAGCAAGTAAATCTAAATCAACATTTTAAACAGAGTTTTCTATCAAAATGCAGAGTTCTTACAGCATTCATCAAGGTATTTCATTTTTTTTCCCAACATCCCCCCCTTGTCTTGGTTAAACTGAGGAATCTTCCTCAGCTGACTCTACAACCTGGTGCTTCTGCCGCAGCACCAGGAGATGAACCGAGTCTATTCTTTCTTGGACAAACCTCAGCCGTCTGTTTACTATACAGGGCCCAATCGTGACAAGCAAGAGGAGGATAATCAAGGGCCCTACAACAGTGGAGAGAAGGGTTGACACCCAAGGAGTTTGATTAAGCCAAGAGCTGAACCACCCTTGACTGGCTTCCCTTTCCATCTTTCGTTTCTCTAATCCCTCTCGTATCTTTGCCATGTTATCCTTTATTATACCTGAATGGTCTCTGTAAAAACAACATTCCTCCTTCAGGGCAATACACAGTCCCCCTTGCTGTAGAAACAGGAGGTTCAGCCCTCTGCGATTCTGTAACGTGATTTCAGCCAGGGATCCTATAGAGTCCTGCAGTTTGGTTATGGATTCTTCTATTCTTTGTAGATCTAAATCCAGGCTAGTGCGCAAAGCATTATATTGGTCCCTCCCTTGTATCAGGGCAGTGGCTCCAGTGCCAACTCCTGCTGCTACACCTGTACTAATTAAGGTTGCAAGTGTCACGGCTAAAATCACTGGGGTTCTCCTAGAACACATCGGGAAAGGAAGAGAGGGAGTGTAAGTGTGCAGAAACTCTTCCTCTGAGTGATAAACCAAATGGGGAAGAAGAATTGTAAGAACACAAAAACCTCCTTCCTTAAGAACATCCACTGAAATACAAGGGGTTAATCCTGAGGAGCATGCCCACCAAGTATTTGGAGGGGGAATAAGGAAGGCCCCTCTTGACTCAGAGAGATTCTTGGTCTGGTTACAGAGGGAAGAGTATTGTAGTGGAATCTCACCGAGGCATAGTCCCGATCCTGAAATCTGCTCCAAAGTAATTTTAGGTATCGTACCCCATGCACATTGGGAGACATTATGGGAAACGTTGTAGGAACCCATAGTAGCAATCCCCTCTAAATAGGGAGGGGTAACAGTATAGCAGAGCCAACAAGATCTGGCCAATTCAGGGCTAGTTACATTTAAGAGGCTATATGTTTGATTTATGATTTTAACAAATTCCTGTGACAGCCTGTAATAACGGATCTGGGACAAAGGCTTAGGAGGCCTTTTGGTAAATCCTGTAGGTAGAGTTGGGCCAGGAGGAGGAGAGGGAGGGGCTCCCTTGGGCGAAGCCATGGTAACTCTTGGGACTAGCACTGGGTTGGGCCCTACTGCC
>NW_008347536.1:8262590-8263847 GCF_000622305.1 Nannospalax galili
CTTTACGAACGTGGGTGTGATGTACCCAAGAAGCAATACCGTCAACCTTCAAGGCAGTGGGAGTAACAGACAACACAACATGAGGTCCCTTCCACCTGGGTTCAAGGGTCTTTACTCTGTGTCTTTTTACCCAGACTGTGTCCCCCGGGGAGATACCATGCTCTATATTAAGCACCTTTCTTTCTCCATAGTAAGCTCTGATTAGGGGCCAAATTTCCTGTTGTACTTTAGTGAGAGATTGTAATACACTCAGGTAGTCAGGTGCTGATCCTTCTTCCCCCGGGGGCAACGCCCGCCTGGTTATCGGTGGTGGGGCTCCAAACATTATCTCGAAGGGAGTCAGTCCATGCACATAGGGGGAATTCCTGACATGGAAAATGGCTAAGGGAAGGAGAGTCACCCAGTCACCGCCAGTCTCAGCGACCAATTTAGAAAGGGTCTCCTTTAAAGTCCGATTCATCCTTTCTACCTGCCCAGAACTCTGTGGGTTATAAGCACAATGTAGTTTCCAATCTGTTCCCAGAGTCTGGGCTAGTCCTTGCAGGACTTTGCTAACGAAAGCCGGGCCGTTATCAGAACCTATGACTTCAGGGACTCCATACCTGGGAATTATTTCCTCAATTAGCTTTTTTGCTACTACCTGGCTAGTTTCATTTTTAGTGGGAAAGCCCTCTACCCATCCTGAGAAGGTATCCACCATTACTAACAAGTACTTATAACCAAATTTACCTGGCTTTACCTCAGTGAAGTCTATCTCCCAATACCTTCCCGGTGCCCTCCCCCTCTCCCGGCTACCAGTTGGGTGGAGCTCCTTTGGGGCTGGTCTAAGTTTCGCACAGCTGTTGTAACTTCTCGTGATCAGTCTTGCTGCTTTAGTCTGATGTGGGAAAACCAGCTCTGCATTTTGGAAAAGAGTAAGCAACTTCTTCCAACCTAAGTGGGTAGATCTGTGTAAATTAGTTAACATGTATTTTCCTAATATTTCTGGTAGGATCAACATGCCTTCCTGGTCCCGGCTCCAACCTCCTTTCCCAGTCCGACCCTCCGGTGCTCGCTTCTTTATCCACTCTAGATCCTGTGGAGAATAATCAGGTTTGGGGGGCAGAGTAGGCAGTTCTGGTATCGGTACCTCTAGGGCGGCTAGTACAACTGGATCTCCAGGACTGGAGAGGGCCACTCTTTTGGCTTCCGTGTCTGCAAGGTTGTTACCAATGGCCTCAGGAGTCTTCTTGACTTGGTGCCCAGGCACGTGTATGA
>NW_008347536.1:8264725-8265134 GCF_000622305.1 Nannospalax galili
GTATGTGGTGCTGTTACCTTCAAGTCTTGTCCGAATGTCAGCTTGTCGGCTTCCTTGACCAACAGGGCGATGGCTGCCAGGATGCGTAGGCAGGATGGCCATCCTGAGGCCACAGGGTCCAGTCGCTTAGATAAATAAGCCACCGGTCTTTTCCATGGACCCAGCTGCTGGGCCAAGACCCCTTTAGCGACTCCCTTCCTTTCATCTATGAACAGGGCGAAAGGTTTCTCTGGGTCCAGCAGAGACAGGGCTGGGGCCTGAAGGAGTGCTTCTTTCAATTGGTCAAATGTCTCTTGTTGCTCTTGGCTCCATTTCTAGTTGGGCCCGTCTTTGGTGGCTTCATACAGTGGACGGGCTATCTCTGCATACCCAGGAATCTAGAGTCTCTGGCAGATGTGCGCCTTCTTGG
>NW_008347536.1:8266582-8279922 GCF_000622305.1 Nannospalax galili
TGGGGCTGTTGTAGTGGTTGACAGGAAAGGGTAGTCCAATGGTTAGCGCCAAGGACTAGAGTTGCAGAGTGTGAGAAGGGGCTTTCGTCTCCACCCGTGAGGGCTGTCGGGGTCCGTTAAGAGGACTAAGAGCCTTCCACCTACATCAGGGAGTGGCCCTGACCAGTAGGCCTCAGTTGCTCCTTTGTCATTAACGGTCCCACGCGAAGACTCTGGTCCCGAGTATGGAACAGTATATGGAGAGGAAAAAAGTTTTAGAACCAGGTGCGTATAGAGAAATACAGAACCAATCCCACTACTACTATAAGGAGCGTAACCATCAGCATACATCCACACCACATTTCACTACTTTCACTCGGACCGGTCCTCCTCTCACTCTGGCGCGCGCCGCATTCACCACTCTCACTCTCACCTTCCAGATTCCCAAGGCTCCTGGTAATTCTCCCGAAGGGCGTCCACTCGGACTGCCGTAGGGTCAGGAGTTCGACCTTTTCCACTTCTGGCGCCAGCTTCCTGTCGTTAAGCTTCCTTCCCAGAGTCGGATCTCTCCAACCCTAGGGCCAGGACTCGAACCTGGACTTCCCTGCTCAGGACTCGAACCTGAGACTTGTTACGAGGGCCTTCCTCGTATGAAACTCTGCCTCCATCCGTCTTTTGTTTTCCAGGGGTCCCCCCTCGAATCCGGGACGAGCCCCCAAAATGTTAGGGTCCGTGACTCGATGGGTCCCCTCCAGATAACAAATACACGGGATTGGAGATGTAAAAATCAAGCAGAGTCTTTACTTTCCAGCTTCCCAAGACATACAAGTCTGGTCAGAACAATCGACCCCCATTCAGTTTCAGGTACAGATTATATAGGCCCACATAGTCATTACACAAAAAGCATTCCTCAACAGACACTTTGATCAAACATCTTCTAAAAGCTATAGTTTCGGTTAAACATCTTTTCCAGGAAGGCTAGATCTGGTGTAAGCCTGGTGCAACTTCCCTCTTTTGTTCCTTATCGGTTATCTGGTATGTGCAAACAGGCCTACAGGACACATTGCAAATCAACTGAGTCAGGGGTCCAGGGTCCAGGAAGGAGGTTTACAGCACTTCAATTCTTAGCATTTCAACTAGGTTAATCATCCATGTGTGGTAGATACAATCAGGCAGAACAGGCAAGCTTAACAAGTAAATCTAAATCAACATTTTAAACAGAGTTTTCTATCAAAATACAGAGTTCTTACAGCATTCATCAAGGTATTTCATTTTTTTTTCCCAACATGTCATTTTTTTTCTTTTCCCCAACAAGTGGGACTAGAGAACATAGAAAGTCATTCACACCCATTTGTTTGAGAGGTACCAGGAGATGTTGCTCATGGAGAAATCTTTGTTGCCTCTGGGTCGAATAGTAGACTTCAAGCAGGTTTTTAGTTGGTCAGTTTTGGAAGGCAGAGATGAAAGAGCTACCATCATTCTATGAAAGTAGTGGTGGTCACACTTGTAAGACCTAAGCAGGGTTCTGGAAACTTCCAGCATGACAAAGCTTCTCACTCGTCTGCAAGTTAGAGTCAGAGGTACTAGTGTGCTTCACTTTTTTTTTTGTTTCTTCCTGCTTCCTAACAATTTGTACATATAATCTGAAGATCACCCAGAAAAGAGTAGTTATGATAGACCTTAATATGTTGAAAATTTGCAAAATATATCTTTGATTTATATTACTTAAAGATGTTAGGAGATCTGATGTCTGAACATTACACTAGGCCTGGAATAAAGAAAAAAAAAACAGTAACAACAACAGCAACAACAACAGCAACAAAATAGTTTAGGCCCCAGTTTTGCCAGTTTCCTGGTAAATAAGAAATAATTGAGATTTTTTAGGTTTTCCACCTTCATGGATTATATATAGTAATTTTTAGAATATTATGTCTAAAACTCAGGGTTGTATAACGTGCCTGATATTTACAGTCTCCAACGCATGTTACGTTGGGTCAGCTGTTGTCTTCATGTCTCATTTTGCTAACCCAATAAATAGCGATGATGTTGCCTTCTTGAACTGAGGAATTGCTGAAGATGGAGCTGAGCTGACTTAGTGAATACAAAAGTGTTTTGAAAATGACAGTTACTACATAAATATAAGGCATAGTTATTGCAAGTAATCACAGATTTATTGGCTATGGCTCAGCTCAGTACTTGGAAAGGCCAGAAGTGGCTAATTGAGAAGAAAGAGGAGGGGCAACCTTTCTCATGGAGGATCCTTCAGAACTTGTGTCACAGCACGGTGGTTAATTGATAGAGGCTAGAGCTGCTGAGCAATTAAGTTTAGAAACAGTCTGTCAATATAATTCTCTAAGTTCTGTAACATTAAATGACTTACAATGAACTCAGATTTAGGAATAACATTAAACAATAAACTCAGTGGGAATGTATGAGAATGTATGCGTATGGAAAACCACCAACAAAAAAAAGTTGTTGGGGAGCAAGATGGAAACAATACTTAAAGCAGAGACGACCCGTTCAAACCCAAAGATCTTTCTTGACTCATGGCATGGAAAGAGTCTGTTCACAATTTCTCACTTAGAAAATGCAAATTATTTCATTCATTGTCTCTTTCTCTCTGTCTCTCCACCTTCCTTCTCTTATCTGTTGAACTCCTATAAATGTTTAAATTATAAATATTTTAATCACCATGATGGGATTAGCATGTTTGGAAAAAAAATCTGTGGAATCAAAAGTGATAAGCATTGTGTGTACATTCTCTCTTCAAATTTAATAGGTTATATTACTGAGCCTTCGTTTCCTCCTCTGCTAATGTGTTGTGCTAACTTCTGCTTTAAGCTGTGTAAGTAAGGAGAACTGGAGAGATAGCTCGGTAAGAGAGCTTAGTGTTCATGCAGAGGACCAGTGTTCGATTTTCAGCAATCCATATTGGACGGATCACAATCATCTGTAACTACAGTTCCAGGGGATCTGACACCCTCTTCTGCCTTCTACAGGCACATGCATGCATGTGCTACACATAAACTTATGCAAGCACACACATACACACACACACACACACACGTGTGCATGCACAGAGTCATAACTAAAATAATGATAAATAGTATAAAATATCTAAGCAAGGAAAACTAGTGTTTGCCTATTTTTTTCTAATAGTAAGTATTTTGTGCTTGGAACAAACCTTAACCCTAAGTGTTAGATAACCAATAAACATTATCTGACCTGTGGCTAGGTAGATGGCTCAGTTGTTAAGAGCACTGACTGTTCTTGCAGAAGACCTGGGTTTGAATTCCCAGCACCTACATGGCAGCTAACAACTGTATATACCTCCGGTTCCAAGGGGGTCTGAATGCCCTCTTCTCTCCTCCATGGGCATTCCATCACATGAGTGCACTTACATACATGCACATAAAATAAAGGTACATTTAAAAATTTGAAAAAAGCACTGTCCATCCTTGGCTCTTCCATTATAACTTGCTGTCAATTGAGTGACTTCTGCAGCTTGTCACTTGTCCCCAGGGACTTTAATCTACCTAGAATGCTGCGTATAGCCCCATAGATAGAAAAAGAAACAAACATGTCCTTACCCACAACTAAATTAGCCTGGGGTCTTCAGAAGATACATGATAATATGACATCAATTATTAAAAATTAACATGATGTTTTAAACTTCACTAATTTGTTGATTTGTTTCCATGGCTCTGGATGAAGTATGGATAGGTTTATACCTGGGATCTAGAGTTAGGAAATGAATATTCAGTCACATTTACAATGAAATGAATGCTTAGTAAAATAATGAGACATCTTTGGTTTTCCTGACATATTGACAAATATTACCATGATTGGAAAGAAAAAAATATGACAAGGCACTCAGATCTCAGCTGAAAAGACTGTGGCATAGGCTAACACCTCCAGAGCCAAGGGCTCAAGTGTGAAAATCTGATTGGAAGGGAGGCTGGAGCTTAGGTGCTGAAATCCTGTGTACGGGTCAGACATGATGTTTTCACTTACATGTGGGGAATGTAAGGAAATTGTAAAAAAATCTAGTGTCTGTTTGAACAAATTGATATTCTTTGCTTATGCAGAGTAATTTAGCAAAGGGTTACTGATAACAGTATGGGTATTGGGTACCTGCAATTTAATCATGTTTTATAACTTTTAGAAATTTGTAAGAAAAGTAGTTAGTTACTATGAATTTTTTTGGTATTTTTAAGACAGGGTCTCCCTCTAGCCCCAGCTGTTCTGGAACTCACTATGTAGACCAGGCTGGCCTGAACTCACAGAGATCTGCCTGCCTCTGCCTCCTGAGTGCTGGGATTAAAGGTGTGCACCACCACGCCTGGCATACTATGAAATTTTTTAAGGAAACACATATTTTATCCTTGCAATCTCACTTTTAGGATTCTGACTTACAGATATAGATAAAATACTGTCTCTCAAAATATATATCAAATATATTTTCAACGGTATTATCTCAGCCAATAAAATGTCAAACTATGTAAGTGCTGAGTACTTTGAGCTGATTAAACAGCATCACAATCATGGGATGCTTGGAGACTCTTATACCGTGTATTAGTTTCTTTTCTGTTGTTGTGATAAAACACCGTGACCAAGGGAACCTAAAAAAGGAAAAGTTTATTTAGCTTATGGTTCCAAAGGAGCAACAGTCCATCATGGTATGGAGGCATGATAGCAGAGGAGAGGTGGCTGGACTAGGAGCAGAGGCTAAGTACTCATGTCTTCAAGCAGGCACAGGAAGGAGAGAGTGACTGGAAAACCAGCAAGACTTAAGAACTCTCTAAGTCCATTCCCAGTGATGTGCTTCCTCCAGCATGGGCACACCCCTCTAATACCTCCCCAAACAGCACCACCAACTTGGGACCAAATATCCAAATACTTGGAGCCTATGGGGGACATTCTGCTTTAAACCACCACATACAGTAAGAGTAAACATATATATACTAGGCTTTTATATATTATAAAACATCCCCACTCCCACATTACACAGCCAAATCATTAAGGTCAAAACAAGTTATGCATTATACACTACTTTAATATGAACATACATACATTATACATCACATATAATGCTTATATAATAACATGCATATGAATTTTCATATTTATTCAAATAATTGCTGACTATGTGCTATTAATGGGAAATGAGTACAGAAAATATCTTGAATTACATTAAAATTTATATTCAGAGCTTTGAAAAGGAGATTTTCTTTTCATAACAAATAAAACTTTACACTATTTACATTATCAAGAATTATTTGAAAACATGGTTGAAAATCATTTAGAGCCCAAATCAAGTAAGATAATCAAACAAAAAGTTCTAACATGTATAGATATTTTATTTCAGACAGAAGAACACACTATATTATTGACCAATAATAAAAAAATCACATATTAACAATATGTGTGAAGCAGACTCAGTATTAACGCAGCTTTTAAACATGGACAGGACACATTAGTTTATAGTCCTTTACTTTGTTTTGTTTTTGTATTCAGTTCTGGGGAATTGAAGCCAGGCCCACATTAACTCAAGGGAAGTGTCATATCACTGAACTGTACCCTCAGCCCCATTCTTTAGCTTCCAAGCAGTAAGCTTCTTAAGACAGATTAAAAGTGACAGTGCAATATGAAAAACAAATTTAGATTCAAGCAAAATTAAGCTTAATAATCATTTAATGCTCTTTTTGATTTATAAAATTAGTATCTAAGTATGTTTTGATTCAGTCTTTTGGATTCACAGGAATTTATTAGCACACTATGTGCGTGCTGCATGTGTCATAGAAGCCTGGCAGTTTGCAAGCAAAAGAAGTGCAGATGGATTCAGACTTCTAATTAATTCTGAAATCTGGTTCCCTTAAAAAAGGAACATGTTCATAGTTGTTTTCGAACTTCCACTCAACATACAGTGTTGCTTTCAGTTAAATATATTTATTTCACCAGGAAATACCCATAGTTGCTTAGTGTATACCCTGTTTCTTTCCCAGAAATTATTTTTCTAGGACAGCTGTTGTTTTATGTAAACTGACTATAAATGGAAACATGGCACACAGATTTAAAATGCAGATAATTAGGAAATATCAAATGATTTGAGTCTAAATCTACTTTAATAGATGCATACATACATAGAATTACCTTTTACATAATATTTTTAATTAACTTCAACTAAATTAGGATTGCAAATTAAGAGAAGCTAAGAATAATACTTTTACATGGTAAATACATGATACATTATGGATGTTTGATATTCTATTCACAATTTGTGTATGAAATTTTAGTGTCACATAAGGTTAAAAGATATTTTGGGTTGAGGAAATAGAATCATACCCTGTCTTATTTGTTACAGCATCCTGAGTAACTCAGACTTTACATTTAGAAGTTTGTAGTATGGAATTTCATTAGTCACTATGATCTTAAAAAAAATGAAGAGTTTTCTAAAATTCAAAAGAATTAAAATTTAGGAAGTCCCATGTATTTTGCCGGCTCTGTATCACTCAATTGTTTTTAAAAGTAAAATCTCCCATGTCAGAGAAGTTGTAGACCTTTTTATTCTGCAGTAAGATGAAGGCAAGAAGAAAGTGGTTCATCCAGATGTTCTCCAAATGGAACTGAGCATGACTCTATATTGCATGTCTAACAGTCTTTTATTGCACAGTTCTTATGGAAATCTTCTGATCAACACTTAAGAGTCAGTAGTTGGGCCATGACTACAATTTCTGATCTCTTGGGTTTGAGATTAACATCTCTAATAAGTCTCCAGGTGATACTGATGCTCCAAATCCAGGTACCAGTAGCAGATGTAACATGGGAAAATCCAGTCAGTGTGTGCCGACTGAAGAAAGTAAGAATTTCTTTTCTTCATTATATCTATAATCTTCCCAGTCTCCTACCAAAATGGAAAAGAATTACCACTCAAATATCATTGGTTCCTCTCTATTCTAATTCACTTCAACATGCAGGCTACTCTCTTACTCCTATAAAATAGTCTCTGTCTCTGTCTCTGTCTCTGTCTCTCTCCCTCTCTCTCTCTTCTTCTCTCTCATATTCCTCTATCTTTGTCATTCTTCCTGTCTCTCTGTGTACCTCTCCATCTCTGTATTTCCCTTCCTTTTGCTTTCTTAGAAGATTTTGTACTTTTGATTCTCTCCATAATTTCATTGATAATTATATTCATTCCTACTGTTCAATTATGCATAATTTAATGAGTTCCATGTATTCTACCTGACACAGATATTTTCGATATGAGTATACCAAATGACTTGCATGTGTCCGACATTTTCCTGTGTGTTAGAGGTTTGCTAACGACTGATATTGAGAAAGAGTATCTTGGTCATTTATATTCATCATGATTTATGGTCCACTGTCCTTGGCTACTACATAGGGGATGAACAGATGAACACCTGTGGTTATCTGTCCTATAGTGTAGCAAGAGCCTATACTTTTTTAAAGTGCCATATACAGTATAAACTATTTCCTTCCCATAGGTAACAGTCTCCTCTGTTCCTCTATTGTCTTCTATAAACATTCAGTTTCATAATCACAATCTTATATGCTCAAAGTTCTCAGAACAATACCTACCTCCCTCACACCTCAACACATTCCTCCCACCTCCAATGAATCTTTCATCTCTTCCAGTTGCAGTTTATGTTCTTATACTTTATGTAATTGGCTATTAGGAGGTAAACATGCTTTATTCCTTAGTGCTAGTCAAAGTAAACGCCTCTTCCTCAGTCCATGAGGAGTCTGGCTTCACTGAATTCTCGCTAGACCTCCATCTGTAGTAAAACCCGGAATTATTTCTTCAATTAACATTTTGTGTCTTCATTTTATTTATGTTTGGTCTTTTAAAAAAACAATATAACACTGATTATTCTATTTTGCATCCCAAATTATCATGTCATATTGACTAGTGTCTACATTTTAAAAAGGGGAAGTTTCTCCTTCAAAACTTTTTATTTCACAACCACTTATCAGGAACCATGAAGGCATATCAACATTTTGCCACTAAGACACAATGTTGTCATCTACAAAGTTCATACTAGATAACTAATCAAGTTCAAAAAAATTAATTAAAAGCCAAAACCACTAAAAAGAAAAATCACAATATTTAAGTAGCTGTACAATTTTGTGTTGGGGTACATTCAATTTTTTTCTAGTGTGAATGTGACCCTGATGTGGCAGGTTATACATGCTTAATAAGACATTTCACATATGTTGATAAATGAACAAATAGTTCATTGAAGCTATTGCAAGATCATTAAATAAAATGTAGGGTTTTTTTAAATATATAATAGGAGAAATTCCAAAATGTCAAAGTCCCAAAAAGCACTGTGAACAGAGAAAGTAGGAGGGACAGAGTGCACTGAACAAGACAGTAAAATAATTAATGGCTATCAAGATCTCCAAAATATCAAAAGAATCTCGTCTGAGGAAGGTAAATGGGAAAGAAGTAGAGTATTTGGCAGTAATATTTTCTAGTAACAAAAATAAATAGAACTAAACAGTGTCATCAACAAAGGAGATCATGTATTCATTAGATAGCTATGTCTGCATCAAAAATGCAGCAACCAAGCCTGTTTCGTGACACACTCCTTTAGTCCCAGCACTCAGGAGGCAGAGGCAGTCAGATCTTTATGAAATTGAGCCCAACCTGGACTACATATCAATCCAGGCCAGCTGGGGATACAAGGAAACCTTGTCTCGAAAAGACCAAAAAAAAAAAAAATGCAGCAATCTAAGAAGTTATTATGATTTGGATTTGAAATCTCTGCCACAGGCTCAGGTATTTAAACATTGTGGTGCTGTTTTGGAAGGTTATAGAAGTTTAGTAAATGCAGCCTCACTATGCAAGGTAGGCAACTGGAGGGCAGACCTTGAGAGTTATGGCCTTGTGCTGCTTCCAGCCTCAGTTTCCCTTCTTCTTGATCTGTCTATATGTGAACGAGCTTCTGTAGTGATATCTATGACCGACTCCTGTTCACATGCCTTCCCTACCATGATGGACTATGTACACTTTGACCATGTGCTAAAGTGTATCTGTCCCCTTTAGATTGCCATTGTCAGATATTTTATCATAATGACTAGAAAAGTACCTCAACCAGAAAATTGGCAACGAGAGGTAGGTTCTGTGCTATTATACACCTGACTTTGTGGTTTATAGGTCCCCAGAATTGTTTTAAGAGCTGTGGGCCACAAGCCTAGAATGCTGTTAAACAGAACATGATGAGTCGTTTTGGAAGAAGTTTAGACCATGACGCTGAAGAAATACGGACAGGTAACTGTCAGCTCAAAAGGTTTCAGAGGAAAACAAGGACTCTATCAAGAATCAGACTAGTGGCCATTCCTATTACGTGGTGATGAATCTGGCTGCATTCTACCAGAGTCCTGACAATTTCACTGATGCTGAATTCAAATGGAATGCTCTAATTTGTTGGTTGGAGGAAACGTGAAGAGAGTGTAGCATGCCGGTTGCAGCTTGTGTGTTACTCGTTGCATTTAGTGAGATGTGAAACATGAAGCCAAGCACAAAAATGTGAAAAAGTGTACAATTTGGTGATCAAAAGAATGGAAAGAGAATTAAAGTTGCTGTCACAGTGGCATAGACAAGCAGCTAGGATGAAGATGATATAATTGTTGACAATCAGCACAATTAAAGAGAAATCTTGCACATAAACTGAGGTAGTAGGAATGGTAACTTGGGGGCAAGATCACCTCTACAAGAGCTTCTTGGTAGAACACAAACTCATATTTAAAATTTATGAAGAAAGTGTCCCTTCTCAGCGTCTCCTGCTCACACACCGAGGGCCTGCAGAAGTGTTTTCCCTGATTCAGCCAGGCAGGCTCTCAGGCACCATAGGAGCTCTGTTCCAAAGGAGAAAGGCTACATCTGTTTGGAGTTCCGTCAACAGAACTTAGAATTCTGTGTGATGCTGGTTTGGTAGGTGTGTCCACAGGAGCCTGATTCCTCTGAGGGGAGGGGCCTGCTGCAGAGAATTGATTGAAGAGAGTTAGCAGAGGAGGGAGGGGCATTTGGCATCATCTTGGAAGGGAAGCTGCACAAGCAGCACAGAAAAAGAATGTCCCCAGCATCCATGTGGATGTGAGAAAGGGGGTATTTATCAATCTGGGGCATGACTGCAGGCCCACAAGGCATGGAGGAAAGCTAAGGGTGACTGTGGGTGGGCGTGGAAGTGATCTGGAATTGTGAGCCGCTGAGTCATGGAACGGAACTGGGTGAGGGGTGTTCGCCTTTGTAAGTTACTCTATTCCCCCTCCCCAGGATATAAAGTATGAAAAATTCAGATAAAGATGTGCAATGTGGTTTGTCTACCTGTGTCAGCAGCAAGGGATCCTAAGAGAGATGGGGGACAGTAGGCATGCCAGACGGAAAAGAAGGACACTATTACCATGGTTACAAAACGCTACTGTGGGTAGGTCCCATGTGTTAAGGTTGGACTGTGCTTGAAGCTGTAAAATTCAAGTGGTAGTGGCAACCTTAGGATATTGTAATATCAGAGGTTTGCTAAGAAAAGCTGCAGTCACCAGGTGTAGAAAGAAGGCCAAAATGGAGACCACATATGCTGCAGCCATCAGAGGTGGAAGAGCTAGGGGAAACTCAAGCCTGTTGGAGCAATGATGATACCACTAAGTACCAGATGCTGAACATGAAGCTGAAGATTTGATGCTTACTCTGCTAGGTTTGGGTTCTGCAGTGACCAGTCTTTACTTCTGATTTTTCCATCTTTCCCTTCATATAAATGGGGATGTTTATTATGTGCAATTGCACATTTGAAGTATAAAATTACTGTTGATATTTGAATGGTCATGGCATTTTATCACAACAGAAAAGTAAATAATACAATTTGCTTCTTTGATTTTACAGGGGTTCACAGTTAAGTGCTTGTCATGTGTCTTTCAAAAGACTTTGGACTTTGAACTGAATACATTTTATATTATGATAGGGCCATGAGTCTATGGGGAAAGTTGTAGAATGTTGCAGTTTGAATGAAAAATGTCCCCACTAGCTTGGGGGTTTGACATCTTAGGAGGTGGGGCCTAATTGAAAGGAGGTGCTGGGGACTGAGGATTATAGCCTGGTTCCACTTGCAGCCAGAATCTTTCTTTTTCCTGATCAGCCCGGATGTGAGAAAGCTCTCACTGTCATGGTCATGGACTTTTCCTGCTGAAATGCCTTCCTTGCCATGGTCGACAGCATCCTCTTTAACAATCAGCCAACACACATTTTTCCTCCTTTAAACTGCTCCAGCCAAGTGCTTTCTAAGTCAGCAATAAGAAAAGTAACTAACACAGTATCAAAAAACGATAACTATGTATCTATTTGAATTATGAAACAGGGTTTTAAGAGCCACCTAACTGAATAGTTCTGGTTTGTGTAATAAGATTGAAATAGGAATAGGGGAAGACTTTACTGTATTTAGAAGTGTTTTAGGCTTTAGACAAGTTACTATGAACACGATACATTGTCAGGTAAGGGAGAAAGGCACAACCATGACTTATTTTATTTTTGTTTGTATGCAATTAAAGGACCGACATAGAAGTCAAGACTTCGATGCATTATCAGAGAAGAGCTTATGTCTAATATTAAGGCTATATGTACATGCTGAGTGAATAGAGATCTTGAGGAAAGCATACCAGGGAGGGCATGAGCACATTCCACAAAATAATGAAGCATGTAGGATGTCAAGAAAATGCAAAGCAGCTCATTGTTAGGGCAACATAATTGGAAAGTACAGAGCAGGGAGAATATAGCCAGCTGAACCAGAATATCAAGGTTCTAAGGATGAAGTTGTAATGAATCAAATTCTGGACCACCTTCTGGATAGGACAGATTTTAACTGTCCCTTGAATAGTGCACAGGAATCCTCTAACTGGAGGCTGTTCTGGTCAATTAAATCACAAACAGGATAAAGTCCTTTATACATTCCCATTCTTAGAAACGCATAGGCTTCTATAGATTTCTATCAATAAAAATTGTACAAAGATTTCCCTAACACAGTGCAACGCTGATGTCATGATTCCAGCAGGTCTTTTCAATTATATTTCCTGTGAAGAGCTCAATTTGCAAACACTGGTTCTTCACTGACTGGCACTTAGTACTGACAAAGAAATAAAGCACTGAGAAGCCTTTCCAAGTACAACAGCTTTGGTAAAATCACCTAATGTTACAGATTCTCATCCAATCTGTTTATTCTTTTTTTAAATTTTCACTTTATTTTTCCGTAAGATTTTTTTTAATGTATTTTTTTTTTTTCTTAATGAAGCCAGCTCTTTACATGGACTTTGGTGGAGGTAGAAGGGCAGCAGCAGCGGGATGAAACCGTGGTGGAGGTGCTCAGTCTTTGAGGCTTCATTAGATCAATTCCTGACCACCTTGCTATGAATGGCAGCGCTCACACAGTAATGCAGCTTGAGGTAGAGCTTGGAAAGCATGTTAGTGTCAAGGACACTTTCTTCAGAAATGTCGCTTATGGCGGCAGCTTCTACTATGTTCCAGATAACAAACATCTTAATGGTCTTGTCCTTAGGTACACTCCAGACACAGTGTGTGGGGTGAATGGGCTGCACATGGCCACAGGTCTGTTTGATACGACCATTGTTTCTCCCCCCCTGCCGCCCCCCATCTTGGATCCAGGACCCAGAAGAGGCCAATTGGTTTATTCTACAGTGATGGAAGGAACATGGACTCTGATATTGACAATAAGATTGTACCACATGAATGCCTGGCCTCTACATGAGCTAAAAAAATAGGTGATGTTTGTTGTAGCTGTTGAAGTTGGTGTTACTGTACAGTATATGGCAACATAGATGGGTGGAAAGGGAGAGGCTAATGTGATGGAAATATCTCAATCAGGTTATATTACTAGAAGTCGGGCCAACTGTAGATACCAGCAGCTAGTGACTCATCAACTCCCTGACTTGGAATGGCTGATAAAAGTACAGCCATATGATTTTTAGAATTGATGCTAAGACTGTAGAGAGAAAGAAACATCACTGAAGAAAATTAGTGTAACAGAAATAAAAGAGCCCATTCATTGTATTATTCCATAGTCAAAACTAAGGCAAGGAAAGATGTGTTGATTTCCCATCAATTGAAAATCTTCTCTGTTGTAGCAGATTAGTGTGCTATGGAGTGATTTTTTAAAATTTAAATCCTCAGAAAAAAAATCACATAGTATTTTCCACAAATGCAAGAAGTTACCCCATTGTACTAACAAAGTCTTTTATAATTAATCACATTTTACATGTATTTATTTTGTGTGCATGTATATGGATGAGTGTGTGTGTGTTTGTGTGTGTGTGTGTGTGTGTGTGTGTGTGTGTGT
>NW_008347536.1:8280154-8318589 GCF_000622305.1 Nannospalax galili
GAGAACAACTTGTAGGTATCAGTTTTTTTCTTCCACCATGTTGGCCATAGAGACCATAGAGACTAAACTCAGGGTGTTAGATTTTGTGGCGGGTGGTCTTTCCGGTTGAGCTGTCTTCAGTATAAATATGTAGTTAGAACATTGGTGCAAGGTAAATCTAAATTATCACCAACATTTTACAAATGCATAAGTAATAGAATTCTGTTAACCATATTCCTGGGGAAATGTTCACTTTGGAACTCAGGTGTTTAAAAAGAAAATATGATAAGCAATAAAACTTAGTAAACAGTGGGATAACCCGAAAGCTCTCCACAGGGATATGAGAACACACAATTTCCTCTTTCCTTTTATACAACTTATTTTTTCCTTTTCAATATTAGTATTGGATAATCTCTTTCTCTTGAATAAAAGAACAGCATTTAACGATTTCTTAGTTTTATTTCATCTTTTATTTTACTAGCGTTAAAAACAAAGTCTTCACAAGAGTTGCATATACTTTAAAGATAACAGTTAACTAATTTCTACAAAGGCAAATTTTCTAGTTTGCCAATGTTTCTGAAGAAGAAGAACTTTTGGTAAATTAATTACTTTGAATTACCAAAGTTTCTCCTTTGGGAATATTAAATGACCCATATCATGCTAAGAATTTGATAAGACAGTATCTTTCTATATATAAGTGCAATAGTGACATCCAAGAAACCAATTATAATATTAAACCATGTTTAAAGAATTAAAGAAGTAGTCTATTCTTCAGAAGCATGCAAAGAAACAATGGTTCTTACTTTATTTTATAAAAACAGCTTAGAATTTTATTGCCAGGCATTTATTGTTAGAAAGTTGAACAAACTGTTTGAAAACTTGCATTTTTTACAGTATTCAATATACCATATTTAAGTTATTATCTTATTTAGTGCTCACAGACCCATGTGGGTTGGCATACACAGCATTCTTCTTTTAGCATTTCAATAATGCATGTTCTTGACCTTAGAAGTTTGTATAGGAAGTGAAAGGAGTATGAAGAGAGAGCCTAGTTCCCCCAGGACTATACAGCCTGAGGGGCCTCCATTCACTTCTTTTGGGTCTTAATTCTTCTGACTTTTTCATTCTTTTTCAAAGAGGACATCTACTTCAGAAGTCATTGGCATTTTCATTAGAAATACAGGAAGCATTTTCTGATTACTTGCCCTTCCCTAATAGCTACAAAAATATCTTTGCAGAAAAATAATTTTTATATGTTTCTACTTTGTCCACTAATTATATTATTTTCTCTGTGTTTTCTTTTACTTTAGAACGCACTTCTTTATTTTCAAAATCCTTTCCTAAAAAAGCCAGTGATTTGTTAATAACATTTAAAAAATATCAAGAATTCCATCAGAATGTAATTGCTGAAAATACTAGTTTTTAACATCAAGTATGTAGCTTACATATATACAAGCACACACACATAAATACATACATACATACATACATATTTATATTCTTGTTTCATTTCTAGAGACTTTTTTCCCAACTAATGTTTTCATTGGAGTTATCCCACCAGAGACCGTCCAAGTGGATAATAAGGCAAACTAAATAAAATCAATTTGTTTTTATATCTAAGTATTTATAATTGACAATTTTTTCATACCAGGAAAGGTTAAATTTACATTTGATATTACCTCAATATTAGCTCTTCAGCCAATACAGAATCCATGGCAATAACTTTAGCACAAAGACGAACTGAAAATATCTTGTGCCTCGTTCTCCACAGAACACAAACAGAAAAAAAAGAATCAAGATCAAGTGTAGTATGTGTAAGATATAACATGATCAGTTGTAAATTGGGTAGTTAGAAAAGCACAAAATCAAAACCAGGTATAATTATTTGTTGTGTGTGTACAGAAGGGAAGAAAATGCCACTCTTATTACGTCAAAGTCAATAGAAGTAATTTATGTATTAAAATGACAAAAAAGACATGTAAACATAATAGAAAAGACACATCATAAGCCAGAAGGGAAAAATTACTCAAATAGGGATATACAGGATGGTTAAGAGACGAAGCAAGCAAACCTAATATTCACAGGGTGTTGCACAGTCTAGTCCTTACTCTGAAGGGAAAATTTCACATTACTGGCTCTTTATTTTTCTTCAGAGAAATAAATTGGATTCCTGGAAAATACCGCAAAGTTAGTACATAACCCTAGACAACACCTAATTGTAGGACTTACTCAACCCACAGGAATTCATGGCTTAGATTATATACTCTTAGGCTTCATGTTAATCTTTCATGTTAAATGAGTGCCATTTATAAAATAAATTGATAACTACAATAATTTGTACACAAACATCTAGACTTCAGTTGTCATGGTAAAGGAAGGGGAGGAGGAGAGATTGCCTTGTGTGCCACCGAACTAGTGTTCAACCTTGAATGCGCCTGTTACTTCTCAATGGAGCTGTGGCTCTGAGGTGGGGCAGGTCCTTTCTACCAGGCCTGAAGCAACCTCAGGCACCCTGCTATATTGCTCATCAGCCTGCAACATGGAGATACTGCACATTAGATCCCAAAGAAGACCCATTCCAAATAAGGATTAGAATACGGAGAAGAGCTTAAAAAGCACATGGGAAACAACCTGGAAACAAGGCTAATTATCATAACCACAATTGAACATTAGAACGTATAAGAAGTTATTTGATTATGGCCAAAATTTGTCCACATTACTCAAGTTCTAAACATACAACATTGGCTCATACCTATGTTATATGTGATTGTGCCACATGTGCTATGAAGGAAAAAGAACTGTTATGAAAGGTACAGCTTCATCCACTAGCAATGTGCACGTTAAGCAACACTCCTCCCACCCCCCAAATAAGCTTGATTTGCTTCATTTTGTTTTTAGATCGGGAGAGTCTGGTGGCCTGGAACTCACCATGTAGACCAGGCTGCTCTCAGTCTCACAGAGATTGGCTTGCTTCTGCCTCCTGAGTGCTGGGATTAAGGGTGTGAGTCATCAATCCTGGCACAGTATGTTTTTTAATAGTAAAATAATAATCTTGCCATATTGTGATTTTGAGCCACATCCTTTGTAAATAATGAAGATAAAATTAGATTCATTGACTCTTACTGTGTTATTCAAGCAAGGAACTGAAACTGTATTTAACATACTTCAAATGTAACAGTCCTTGATTATCAAGGTGGTTTGTGGGGCTGTTTCAGGGAATCTGAACCCCTCTTGTGGCTGCCATAGGCATTGTACTCACTGGTGTTCTTGCATACACACAAGCAAACCACACATAAACAGAAAATAAAATTTAAAATAATTGTTTGGGTTCTTTGTTTTATTACTTCTTTGCTACTTTTTAATTCTTGCATTTTAAATATGTATCTCCATATTTTTACAAATAAGCACTGAATACCTTGATCTCAAGATATAGCATAATAGATATCATGCTCTTATTTCTCCTTTTTATGAACCCAGGGTGGGCTTCTATTTCTGCAATAAAGACCTTGCCATATTTCCACTACAGCAATCTGGTTCAAATTATCCATTGAAGATACATATGCTTTGTTTAGGTGCCTTTTTTATGTGGAAAATCATATAAGAAGCCTGATTTTGTAGAAATACATGTCTACACCACTGGGCATGGTGCGGCATGCCTTTGATCCCAGCACTCAGGAGGCAGAGGCAGGCAGCTCTCTGTGTGTTCAAGGCCAGCCTGGTCTACATAGAGGGTTCCAGGCCAGCTGGGGCTACAGGGAGATCTTGTCTCAAAAAGACCAAAAAAATCATAAATAGATAACATTGATGCTTTAATATCTTAATGGGTTGTTTGTCATGCGAACATAGCACCTAAAGATATGAATCGAACCAATGCTCTGTTATTGGAATTTCATTGCAAACTAGCTCTGCAATAAAAACGTAGCATTTAAAGAGTTTGTATGAAGTTATAAGTACAGTATAAAGAAATGTAGTATGTTTCTTTATTCATATATTGAAAATAGCTATTACTGCAATATACTACAAATATCATTATATCCTTGTATGGCCCAAAGGTGGAATTAACACAGAAGAGAGAAGAAAACATTCACTGGGCTCTTGTGACTAGATATTGCCTTGGATGCTCAATGAATGACTAACTACATCAAAGATACAGCTCACTGATAAGCTTCTGATCTATAATTTCTAGAATTAGGTCTAAACTCATTGATACGTTTGTCTGTGAAAATGCACCCGGAGACTTACTAAAATCTACTTTTAGGACAAATAGCTATACACCATGCTTGTGACTTAGAAAACTTCTTAATGACTCAGAATCAAGTAGATGTAAAATATTTCCAAAGTTTAGATCATAAATATTCCTAAAATATCAAGTAAAGATGTTGCGGACCATTGTCTCTTTAACATCAAATTCTCCTTTATTTTAAAGTAGGCACGAAACAACTGTACCTTTGCATGAAAAGGTTATCTTGACCCTAACAAAAAATGATTGTTTTATGCATAGTTTCTATTGCAAATTTCCTTTCATTTATATTTGCAATTTTCGTGGGGAAAATCACATTTTTTTCTTCACGTGAAAAGAGGGGAAGAACAGCATGTTCCTTCTACAACATAACGTGATTCCTCTAAGACATTGTCAAAACTATCCATTGTTTGAATGTGTTCAAAAATCTTTAACATACAGTAGGTTTAAAAGTTAGCAAAATAATATTAACTAAGAGATTGGAAAACAAAGTCTAGTGTTTGAAATATTGATTCAAATTTTTACCAACTCAACAGGAGTTAGTCCATGTGAGCTGCATCATATTCATTCACATATATGTGTCCAGAGATAATGTACATTTCAACATGTAATTTTGTTAAGTGAGGTTTCAGTGGATGAATTTCTCTGCAAAATGATTTTCAGTCTCTATTGACTATGATAATAAATGAAATAAACACCATCATTAATGTGCAACAAAATTATTTGCCAGGCCTAAGGCCTGAACCAAAGAATTTCCCTAGTAATACTTCAGTCCCTGTCTTGCAGTAAGCTCTCAAATTCTATTTGTTAAGCAAATTAAAAACTAAATACAAGGGTGATGGTTATGTGGAATATCTTTTGTGGTGTTTCTAAGCCACATTACTGTTATGGCTTAATAAAGAAACAGCCTGACTCTTAGCATCCTTCTAGAGCCAAGAGCTAACCTGTTCTCCTGAGAACCTCCTCCTTAAAATTTCTCTCAGATTGGCTTCTCAGAAAGGGTTTTACTCATTCTTTATTGAAATAGTATCTCCAGTATGAAATGGAGAGTAAGTTAGACCCACCCAGAAGAATTTTGCACTTTGATCCCTAGACCTAGAATAACACACACACAACTACAAACAGAATTTTCTGAATTCCTCTCATTATTTGCAATGAGAAAAGCTAGCTGTTTACAATTCTTTGATGCTTTGATATGTAAAACATACATACACATTCATATAGTACCTTGGGTTGAGGGCAAGTAAGGGTCCTGAGGAATTAAAGTCCTTTGGTCTGGTCAGCAGAGGAGTACATCACTGAGCACATCATCAGTAAGCTTGTTTATGTTATAAAACAATAGCTCTTTGGCTGCAGTGTTAGGTAAAGTCATTAGTCTAGAGTATGTCCATATTGTAAAAGTAATTTCTGCCTGGTGTGGTGGCTTACATTCCAGCACTTGGGAGGAAGAGGCAGGCAGATCCCTGTGAGATCAAGGCTAGCCTGAGTCTACATAGTGAATTTCAAGCTGACTGGGGATACAGGAGACCCTGTCTTAAAAATGAAAAAAAAAAAAAAAAGTTATTTGAAAGCCTTTGAAAATTACACAATGGCCCAGCCAAGAGATGAAAAGGAAAAACTTGGGGCTGGAGAGATGGCTCAGGGGTTAAGAGCCCCTGACTGCACTGGCAGGGCCTGACTTTGATTCTCAGCACCTACATGGAAGCTAATAACCATCAGTAACTCCAGTTCCAGGGAATCCGTGCCATCTTCTGACCTCTGTGAGCATTGTACAACATGGGTACATTTCATGCATGTAGGCATTCATACACTTAAAAATAAATAATAAATAAAATATTAAAAAAGAAGAGGAACTACTTTGGAAAAGAAAATACATTATACCATACATTAGCAATAAGAAAATATTCATAATAGATACATCTGAAAATAAAGATTAGTTAACTAGAGATAGGTTTTCATGATATCTTCATGCCTTTATAAAAATTGTCAATGTTATGTTGTTTTGATCCTTTTTCTAAATTATTTTTTGAGACAGGGTCACCATGTAGCCCAAGCTGGCCTGGAACTCACTATGAAGGCCAGGCTATCCTCAAGATCCCCATGCCTCTGCCTCCTGAGCACTGGGATTAAAGGCATGCACCACCACATCCAGATGTTTTGATACTTTCACGATGAGTATGTTCTTCTGTGATACAAATCTCTATGTGCATATATCTATATTTTAAATATAGCAATATGACACAAATTGTGAATTTTTTTCATTCTGTACAACAGTGTTCTGTGAAAATGCTTCAGGGTAGCTAATTAAAATTTCCTTTGAAATATTTTCTCTATTTTTAAATGATTTCTAAAAACAACACATTCAAATGAATCAGGCATATTTTTAAGAACTTGAAATATTTTTCTTACTTTCAAGATATATTTGATACTTGTTTAAAGGCATAATTAACTGGAAAATTTGAAGGCATTTTAAATAATATAGTTTGCTTAGTCCCCTTTCATAGAGCTAAAAAAAATGTCATTATTAGAGTACTACATGTTGCCCCCATCTCTAAGGTCAAATTATAAACAAGGAGATTGCTTCATTTAGGTTATAATAATGTTTTGAGAGAGTAATGTGTAATATCAGATATGAATTTTATATTTTAGAGAGTTTTAATATGATATCAAACTATGATTTCTTTTTCTAAATTTAACATTGCAACTAAGCATTTATATTAGAATCTCAATTCAGTATTCTAAATAAGCATATATGATGTTTTCAGGATGATTTATTTCATTAAAAATTTTTGATATTCAAAGTTCTCACTAAAGCGCAATTCTAATGCAATCTAATAAAAAGTAATTTTGATGTAGGACCTTACAAAAGATTTCAAAAGCCCCCTGTGAATCTTAAGTTCATTGAACTCCTCATTGCTATCATTGAGAGGTATTATAATATAACCTTATAATTATTAACTTATTATATAACTATATATCACTTTATAGTAATTATTATATTTATATACAAATTTCTATCATAAATATGTACCAAGAAAAGTTGGAAGTCAATGGCATGAAAAAAATAAGTTGCAATATAAAACTAATATTTAAGAAATATTTAAAGTTTTTAAAATGATATCACAGAAAGGAAGGCTCTGAGGTGAAGCAAATTCCAGGGTGCAACTTACCTTTCATGATATGGAATCAGAGTCAGTAACTTCTAGAGAAATCAGGCAGTCCAAGCATTCACCAAGAGGGCTCAAGAACTCAGATTTTGTTCTATACCAGAGAAGCTCACATTCTAAATTCTGGGCCCCAAGCTACAGAGATCCACAGTTTTTACCATCTTTTCCCCCAGATCATCATTGCTGTGTTTAAACTGTGACTCTGTGACATCTTAACACAGATATTTATGTGTACTGAGTATATTGATGGGAAATCCCATCTGTGGTTAAACTTGTTTACAGAAACAGATTCTATGGTTGAGATATTCTTGACAATGGGATCTATAGCAGATGCTCTAGCAACCAGGACAATTACAAACAGATGTTCTACCAGATAGCCTTGTGGTTTTTTGTTCTCTTTTACAAGTCTTAAAAAACACTGATAGCATAACTCCTAACAAACATGTACTGTAAAAGTTATTACAGGTAACCACTGTGTCCTAAAGTATACAATGTTTATAAAACAATATTAAGTGCACATTAAGTAACATTAAATGCATGAGTATTTTTCTTCTTCATTACAATTATAACTATTCATATACCTAGAATTCTAACTCCTATTCATCTTTTATTAGAAAATCAAGCTAATTCTAGGTATATAAAAGAAGATTAAAAGAAATATCTATGAAGTCAAGTCAGTATCAATAATAAAACAAAACAAACAAAATGTTTAAACATTAATGGGAAGATGGGAAGTTCTAAAGACTAAGACGTTATACAGACAAGCCAGGAAGCAATGCTTATAATTAAATATGACAATTTGACAAAATAGTTTTGCTCTTCTTTTTTTTAAAATTTATTTTTATTCTATGTGTATGAGTGTTATGCCTGCATGTATGTAAGTGCATCCGTGTCATGCAGTATCTACAGTACAATGCCCTTGAAGAGGGGTCAGATCCCTTGAAACTGGAGTTACAGATGGTTGTTAGCCACCATGTGGGTGCTGGGTTTCCAACCCAGGTTTATCTAAGAGCAGTCAGTGCTCTTAACCTTGAGGCATCTCGCCAGGCCCATTACTCTTGTTTCTTTTCTTTCCCTCGGTTCATCACAAGTAGAGTAGATGCTGAATCTTGCGTCCATTCACAGGAAAGCAGTCTCTTTTGCTCCATTCAATGACTTTTTGTCCCCACTTCGAACAGAAGCGGGAGTTTTTCCTTGTCTGCTGTCGCTCTCCCTGTATTTGGGACCAAGGAGCACTATCTCTGAATCTCAGGGACCACTCTCATTGGTGAGCTACTGCTTTAGGAAAACCCATTATGAACCTGTCAATCAGAGGGTGCTTTGCTAATAAGGCAGGACTTGGCTTTTAGGAACAAAATGTTGTTTTCCTGAGGGAATGATGGTTTATCCCATTAGAGTTATCTGGATGAATCAAGAAAATGTGTGTTTAATTCACTGGCCCAGCTTTAAGGAAGAAAGACTGTGAATGGCATGGGGGGCATCATTTATGCACAGTCTCTGTCTCAGCCTTGTAGCTGATTTCTGGCTGACTATAGTCACTGTTGGTGATGACTGTGGAGGTTATAAAATACCCACTCTTCTTTAGAGATGACTGTTTAGTTTTATAGCACAAATAATGATGACTCTGGAAAGCATATCTTTACTCAGAGGAAGATGAGATATGTATGAAAATCAAAACTGAAAAATAAAACAACTATCTAAAATGTTTCTATTAATAAATAAAGTAATAAAAATCCATAACAATTGGCAGAAGGATTGGAGTTCTCTGTCCTGTCAAATCTATCTTAGTATTACTTACTGTTCTGGGCTAGAGCTGAAAGTGTCTCAGCAGGGATGGGCTGTGTTGAACAGTGGGGGAGCCCTGGCTGGAGCCAGGAAGCCAAGGAATTGAATCTCAGCTTTCTGTCTTTCTGTTGCTCTTCTGTACATCTGTACGGATTTAATTTCTTTGTGAATTTGAATGAGCCAATCCATGAAATAAACTTAGGTTTCTATGTTTTCTCCTCCTATGTCACATTTCAATGAAAATAGAGCATATGGAGGCTGATAGATATATATGCAAAGAAGACTGTATTAACATAATTCCCATAAAGTAAGGTACCTTTATACATAGTAACTTAGGCCAGACTGGGATAAGCAATAAAGTCCTAACTAAATAAGAAAATGGCTCAAGAAACTTTGGAGAGTGGCTAGGGATCACAACCCTGAAAAGGGAGATTGCATTAGAAACGTCAGCATCTGTTAACAGTGTTAACATTATATTATTAGTGAGATTTTAATCTGACTACAGGTCTGAGAGGCAGTTTTCCTGCTGGCCTTGCAGAAGGTTTCTGTCTCTTTTTAGAAGTGGAATTCTAAGTTCTTTAATACGCCATGCAAGCCCTCTCTAACTATGTCATGCTTCAGTCTTTAGACTCGTGTCTAATCACTGCCCCCATGTATTCTGCATACTGTCAAAACAGGGACATTTGAGGCCCCTTCTTTTAGCTTTTCTAATGTTCATCCAGTAAACCTGCACCACCACCTCTGCTCCTGCCTGCCAATCTCCTCCCATCTTCTTCACAGTGCAGCTCATACCCACTTAATCCATCCCTTTCCAGGTGCCATCATCCCTCTGGTCTTGTCCTAGTTTGGATCAGTGCCTGACCTCTGGCTTCCTTTC
Organism: Nannospalax galili; assembly: GCF_000622305.1. Lineage (NCBI taxonomy): Eukaryota > Metazoa > Chordata > Mammalia > Rodentia > Spalacidae > Nannospalax > Nannospalax galili. The sequence continues at coordinate 8,290,203 of NW_008347536.1, forward strand.
CCACTCCATTGTTTACTTCCTCACCTGCTTCTTACATATCTGTCTGCTGTAGGCTCTAAATACCCTAGGGGAATCTGGAATGGGCTCCCATTTCCCTTTCCTAATGGCACAGTCCTCTTAGAGTGTTCAAGTTCCTCTTATGTTCTCACTGGCATCTTCTTATACAGGAATAACAATTTCTAATACAGCCTGGAGGGTATGTGCCAGTTCTCTCCAGACACCACTCTAAATTCATGACCAGGGCTAGACATGGAGTTAACAGCCCAGGTTTTGAGGTAGGCAGCCTAAAAGATAAAGATGCTAGCTTATCTAAGGGGACATTTTGCCTAGAATTAGCTTGAGAAATGGAATAAGAAGGTAAAACAATTACACTACACTATGCCTCTAGAGCTAGCAGAGGTAGAGGTATGAATTATTTTCTATAAACAAGAGCACACATGTAGAGTCAAATCTGTGTTCTATCACAATTCTTCAATAAACTGTGCTGCAGATTCTCTCAATGGTGCCATTCTTCTGTTCCCTGATTCATTATTTTACAAATAAATGTGAGTTTAAAATTAATCTCACTGAAAAATGTTTGGCAAGATTACCCAGCAGGTAAAGACACTTGCCTAACAACTTGATCTTAATCTCTGGAACCCACACAGTAAGAGAAGAGAACTGATTCCTACAAGTTGTCCTCTAAGCACCACAAGAATTCTGTGGCACATGCACACACCGAGAAAATAATGTAAAAAGAATTTAAAATAAAAATGAGAATAATTTATATTAATCATATTTTGTCATCATTGATAGCTGATAAAAATATGTACTTAGAGGAACATCCCTATCCCATTTTAACTACCTACCTAGCTCAAATATCAAATAACACCTTAAACTCTGTATTTAAAGAAGCTTGCATTTTAAAATATCTTGAAAATTCATTTTTCTAGCCATTACAATTTTAGGTCCTTTTAAAAAATTAAATAAGCCTGTTTTATTCAACACAATTGCATTTGACAATTACTTGTATTTAATTCATTTATTAATCATGATGATAAAAGCTTACTATTAGCACTACACTTGCATTTTTGTTATACTTTAAATAACACTGAAACTTGAGTTTGAAAAAGATCAGATGGTTTTCCTTTTATTGAAACCTGAGTTTGAAACAGCCCAGGAGCTTAGGGCAGATTTTTAGCACAGGACTGAACCAGTTTTAGACAATGTTAGTATGCTACCCACACAAATCCTTCCCTGGAGCTCCATAACTCCTTTGCCAGGGCCTAGTGCTATATAGCTTTTCTAAGAAAGGGGTGAACAGGCAAGTCAGCCTTATATCATGTACTCCATAGAAATTAGTGTATCTGGTCTCCCAATTCTTAATGGCTCACACATGGGCCAGCGGCTGTCAGTGCCTGTTTCATTGCTTCAGCATGCAGGGCATTAGGCTAAGCCTGCCTGAAGGATCTCCATGCCTTATGCCCTCCTTCATAGTCTGTGCTGTAGCACATATACAGAATTCCAGCTGTTAGTCCCCACACCCACCCTGTGACTATGGCCTGGTCCATCAGAGCCACTACCATTGCCTCTCCTACTTGCATGTCATTCTAAAATGTTTTCTCTATCTCTTTGCAAGGCAACCTCATTTTGCATTTTAGTTTCTTGATCTCTCTGAGCTCTGGTGATCTGAAATTAGATCTAATAATATTATCTATATCATAGACTAGATTTGAGGATCAAATGAAATATTATAAGTCAGGTTCTTAGTGAAGGCCTGACACATGGAAAGCATGATGACTAAAGCATATGCATCATTCTAAAGATGAACAAACCCGCCTCAAAGAGATGAAATAATTTTCCCAGTGTGTCCTAGAAAGTAGCAGAGAAGAGGACTCAAGTGCATTTGGCCTGATGCACAACACGTTCTTTCTCTTCTGAGTCTTTCCCATTAAACTCTGAGACGAGGAAGCTGTTCTCACTGAACACCGTGTAGACTTATGCTCGTTCTCTTCCCAAAGTGAACTAAATGAGACTTGTGATTTTAATGTTATTTTTAAAATCCCACCGTGGTAGTTTACTCATAGTCTGAAGACCCCTCTTTATACCCAGAAGTCATGGATATCCCAGAATATAGAGATATGTATTTTGAGCCAAGACACAAAACCGTTCAAAAGTGTACATATTTATCACATAACATGTTCTGTCTTGGTCATATGTATGTACACTATAATGTTGACATTAGGCAAATAATACTTAGCAACAGAAATATTTATCACTTGCTTCATGTTGAAGACATTCAAAACACCTTCTTACAGCTTTTTGAAATCCATACACACCATCAGTATCTGTAGTCTCCCACCTGTGCAAAGGCAGGCCAGAAAGTCTTGCTTCTCTGTAACTAGCTCATGCATTAATAAGTCATATTGAAAATACCCTTGATGCTGATCCTGTAATTTTCTCTGTTGCCTCAGCCAAGCTAAGCCTTTTTGTCTGGTTCAACTGTCTAACTTTCACCTTCTCTAACCTCTGATTACAAGTGTCTCAGAATTATTTCACTCCAGCTCTGCAAACCCACAAGATTGTCCTCCCAGGCATCAAAAAGATTCCTCTGAAAGCATCACTGAGATTCCTAAAGATTTGGAAAGGTACCTGAAGGGACTGATTATAAGATCTTCATGTTCCTTGGCATCTCTGGACAAAACCGAACAAAAACTAAAGCAAACAAACAAACAAAAAAAAGAAAGAAAGAAAAAACAAAAAAACCCCACAAATAATTAATTTGCAAGCATGCAACGTGCTGACTCTATTCATTCAATAGAAAACTCAGAGCCAACTCTGAAAGCAGGACAACTTGGCTTGGGATATAGAAGCGTCTCCCTAACCTGGCTTTAATTAGAACAGGGGAGAAGGGAAAGAAAAGAAGCACATTTAAAGAAACCCAGCTTCTGCAGAGGGCCAGTGACTTTTGCAGAAAACTCCTTTGTGTTACCTCTTTCTCCCTAGTGTGAGAATACATAGAAAAATAGGAGCACAAGCTTTTATTGACTGGAAGGGTGCCGTATCTCCTGCCGAGGTAAGATTTGTTTTGATTATCGATTCTGAGGGCAGGCTATGTGGCTGTCCACCCCAGGGAGGTGAAATAACTCAGGGTTCTCAATTACCTGCCTAATCTCTGAAGTACATTGTTAGTTTTCCTCTTCTCACAGCATGGAGACTTTTATCAAAATATCACACGCACAAAAACACGTGTGAATCTTCTTTCTGAAAAATAAATGCAGTTCCTTGTATTTTAAGACAAACCTATATTGTTCTGACCGAAGAGTCACTAACAATGAAGGATTAATCTTTAAGTGAAGTGTCTGATGTTCAAAGTAGACTAGGAAAATGCAGCCCACCCCCATAGGACTCTTTACTCATGCAAGATCATCTGATTATCTCTATGGCAGCCTGTGAGGGGGTGTGGGGGGATGCAGACTAGAAAAAGTACTTGCACATCCCATCAAAGTGTGGGGGCACATCAGCAGGTGCAAAGCCACTCAGTTTTCTCCTTTGCCTTTGTGTGTAGCCACCATGATGTGTTCAGATTTGTGTTCTTGCCTTTCCCAGTGCATATTACATGTCCAATAAATGATGTGTGGATTGAATTAGTTCTTATGAGAATGTTGAAGCTGGCTCTGGGAAAATAACAAAACTACTCAACTCTGATGTAGCCAACTACATGAACACACGTAAGTCTCAGCCTGAGTACTCATGGAATTAAAAACAAAACCAGAAATTACTCTAGTATTGAAAATAGGTATTTTCATTTTTTTCTTTCCTTATTCATTATTTAGGAAAGAATAACAGTAAGAGAGTTTCAAACATGGATGGAACTGTAAGATGTGAGTGGAAAGGAGCCCATCCCCTGGTGTGTGTTGAATTAAAAATATCCTGGTGACTAGACCAGAAGGTACAAGCTTACCAAAGCCTACAAAGTCCTGTCCCATTCCTCTTCTCCCAGGCTCTTAGATATGATATTAACAACGATATTATGTACCAGGCACTCTGTGCCATTCAGATGGATCAGATGTGTGGAGCAAAGTGATCATTACTGATGAAGGAAACAATGAGGAATGTATAACTCAAAGAATAACATCACATGTATATGTGATAGAAGTAATGTACAGGGAAGGTCATCCCAGTAATTCTGGTAGCCAAGGAGTAGGGTTCCAGGAGAAAACAGTGCTTAACTCCTCAAAGATAATTGCATAAGGAAAATTGCAAACAGTGTGAGGTGAGTGTATGTACACTATGCTATATGCTGTGTGTATATGCTGTGCTATGGTGGAATCCATTGACATGAAATTTCAGAACATTACAGGGGAAAATTATTGTACAATAAACTATTCTTTATTAAACTGGAAGGATGCCGGTATGAAGTCATCTCTGCTGAGAAGCCTAAGCCTGACTGGTCACCGCCCAATCAGCTTTCCCTGGGATCTAGTATCCTCTTCATTGACTATCCCATTACATGTCAGCTGCCATTATTGTACAAAGTCACATTTCATTAATTCAGATATAAAAGGCTAGAAGAAAACTGAGAAATTATCATTTTTACCTAGGCCTCTTGATAATCATGTTCCCTGGTCACCTTGGTAGCAAAGTGACATCTCCTTTAATTCTGTCAAAATGCAGAGCATCAGCTTATCTGTGAAATGGAAAGACATTCTTTACAAAGTGCATTTGCAACAAAATGTACAAGACTTGCTCAGTGTCATACTGTGGACAATCCCAAAGAGATGAATATTGTACTACGGAGTCATAATAACATTATTTATGAGCTATTTAACTTCTCTAAACCTACATGTCCCAGAATGCCAATCTTTTTAGTGAAGTGAAGATTACCATCTAACGTATAAAAACGTTATAAAAGAGACTAAGATTCTTAGTGGTTTGGATTCTTAGACAAAATCATGAAAGATGATCACTGAAAAATTGAATTCTGATCTCTAAATCTCTTTCCCAGAGGCCCATGATGTTTTCTTTAAACTTTGATAAAAGTATACTTGCATCTAGGCACATCTTTATTTACTTTCAATAGTTTGTGCATGAATTTAAGCAACTTAAATTGTTTAAACAGGAAAAGCACATTTGACTGTTTTTTCTTCACAGTGAGTGTCACAGTGAAAAGTTGACGTTCCTTTATTATTATGGAGACATTCTCTGAGACTCACATGCATTAGGTACTAAGGTAGAATAGAAGATTGAAGTCCTTGGAAGGAAGGAAAGGCAACCCTTTGGGAGGCTCTAGCTTCATGGGGGGATACTTTTTAAAGGTATGTATAAAATAGTTCAAGTGCTTTCCTTACGAATGTGTATGGACTTCTGTAGGGAAAGGGAAGAAGTCATCCCTGAAAGCTTAAAGAAAGTTTTACAGCAGAAAAGGGGACAAAATCACACCTTGAAAATGTGTCCTACTTGATCCAGGTATAAAATGAAGGACTAGAAGATGAGAGAATTATATTCACTGGGAGACACAGAAGAGCCCCAATGTCAACCTCTGGCTTCCTCTTGAGGGTGTGAGCATACCTGCACACACACATGCACCCAATACACTATACTGAATGAATGAATAATTAAACAATTGGAATTTCTTAATTACGTATTGATGGAAACCTAGTTACGTTTTTATATAAAAATTGAGCCAAGTCTTTGCTAACCTTATACAACTTATCTCACAGGAGTATAATGATTAATATGTCTAGGCTTCTTTCCTGGTAGACATTTAATGCATTTAATGTATGTGTTCTGTGCATCTGACTGTTGATAGCCTTTGGTAGTTTCCACAGTATGTAAAATTTTCTATAAATGTTGAATAAATGAATTAATCAATCAATGAATCACTTCATATATAATCCGTCATTTCATGGCTCTGCCCCCAATGGACTGAAACCATCTTGAAAAGAATCATTCTTGTGTTGATTTGGAGATCTTTCAGTTAAATATTATTTCTGCTGATACAAATTTTGAAAATTTGAAGCAATAATCCTAGCACAGATTGAGAAAGAGCTCACAATTTCTGACCTGAAGTTGAAGAGCTGCAGGCAGTTGATGGCTGCTGAGGGAAGGAGTTTCAATTTCCTTCAGGGATGAGTTCCTTTTCCTTGATAGTTTACCCATGACCAAACTCTGTTGGGGACCCCTGCTGTTTAGGGTAGCAGTCTCCTCATGTCCAGATAGCTGTAAGCCGGCTCGGAGGGGCGCCTTCTGCTCTCCTCCCTGACTTACTTTTGAAATGCCCGTCACAGATACATGCCCTCCGGCACAGAAACCACCAGGCTTTAATCAGGCATTATCTGATAGCCTGATAGAAGCCCACCGACCTATGTAAATGAAGCATTCCAGGAGCACCTATCAGCTAAGGCTATTCTACTGTCTCCACACTATAAATAGTCCTAGTTTTACCCCAATAAAGCAGGAGCTGAATCACTGAGATCTGAGCTGAGTCACTTGTCTGAAGCTGTAACACTAAATCCTGTGATCCAGTCTGGGGGGGGGGGCGCCTTTCCTTCCGTCATCGACTTAGGAAGACCCTGCTTTCGCCCATTTCTCGCACCTCCCCTCGTGACCTGGTGGCCAACGGGTCTCGAACTTAGAGGGAGTGCACGGTGGAAATTGAAACGGAACCGACCGGGCAGCTGACAGCGGTCCTAGAGCCGCCAGCTCCGGTAGCAGAGACCCTCAGCAACGCGGTATGCGAAACCGGCGCACCCTAGCAGCGAGATCCAGGGACCCGAACAGCAGATGTGGCCACACTCCAGCGATGTGTGGGAAACTGACGCCATGCCCAGCAGCTGGTGCCCCGAGATCCCTGCACGCCCATAAACTCTACACACATATACATATGGAAACACTAACTGGACTCAGTAGGTATAATCACATACATGCACATGCATATAACACTACTTATTTTATAATAAGAAGACATGCATTTACAGGGGGAGATGTGTTCAGGGGAAACAGGGTTGGACAGGAGGAGGAAAACATGGTTATGGTGAAAATTCAATGTACTCATGTATGAAAATTCTCTAAAAATATGAAAATTAAAAACAACAACAACAACAAATAAAACCTACTAAGTGTGGTGGTACATACCTTGGGAGGTAGGGGCAAAAGGCACCGGAGTTCAAGACCAGCTATCGTCCTTTGCTTTTCCCTTGAGAAAACTATAGGAATGTGCAGCCATAGTCTGCACTGGGCTACTACTGTCTGTAACTGAATGGACCGGGTAATTTGTATGCAAAAGATATATTTCCTTACAGTATGAAAGTGAGGAAGTATCAGGTCTAGATGTTTATATCTGGTGAAGGACATCTTACCACATCATCTCATGGCAGAAAGCATATGGGCATGTGATCATTTATGTAGGAAAGAGAAGGGAATTTGATTCCTTTATCAGGAATTCACTCCCCGAGCCATGGTACTAACCTGTCCATGGCAGCAGAGCTCTAACTACAAAATCATCTCTTAAAGATGATTTCTGCCTTTCAAGATTCAGGGATTATTACAGATTGTAAGAGCTGGAGGTGGTAGATGACCACAAGGAAACAGATCAGTTACTCATATGAACTCAAAGCAATGCTGGCATCATGCAAAAGTCTCATGCAAGCTCAAAACAGACAAAATCCCAACACGGACATGAGGAAGTGGATAAAAAGCTCAATCCCCACCCAAGGAAATTGTGGCAAGAGATAGATGCTGAGAGGGGCAGAAATGCTCTCTTTCAAGCAACAGGGCTCTTTGTTAACCAGGATAACTGCTTTCTTGTAGATGGACCCACACTGAATGACATTTGGAGACACAGAATCGATTCTATAGGCTTATTACACATGAAATATAGTACATTAAATTGGACAGGGGCAATAAGGGGAGGCGCATATAGGACAGGGGTTATAAATACCATCACGTTATAGGTTATGAAATTGCATAAATTTAATTTAGAAAAGTTTCAAACCTCAACTCTGTTTGCACTAGGAAATAAGTTTCTAACACATGAAATTTATTGGGCACATTGAAATCATAGCATGCTTTGCTCTCCTCTGTATGCTTCATTAAAGAAAGGATGTTGCAAAGAATTTTAAAAGTAGTTCTAGGTAACTGCCATGTATCCATAGAGGGCTTTGACCAAAATATGTCAAACAGAATTGTTGCCCAATTCAAAAGCAGAAACTTGTTAGTTATGTCACATACAAAATCACTTCAAAATTGGGAAGAACTGAGAAAAATAACATCATCAATATAGGCAGGTATTGATTCTAAAAGCTTTCTGTTACTTAGTTTCTGATATTTCCTTTCTTGAGGAAGAGCCAAGATACCAGAGTTGAAGTGAGACATAGAAATCTGTAATTGAGAATGACTGAGTGATTTGTGTTGGGTCAGGTATTTCCTGAGTGACGGTAGTGGTAGGGATTGAAACTGCCCACTCACTGAAAAGTCTGAGCTCTCATCCACAATCTTTATTGCAAGTTATGTGTATATGCATACTAATATTTTTATAAGTTATATATATATATACAGAGTTTTAGCTATCATTTTTAGTTTATATGCATGAGTGTATTGCATGCATATGTGTAAGGTATGTAAGTATACCCATGTTGTACAATGCCCACGGGAGGTCAGAAGAGGACATTGGATTCCCCTGGAACTGGGCTTACAGACAGTTGTTAATCACCAGTGCTGTGCTGGGAATTGAACCTGAGTCTTCTGAAAGAACATCCTGTGCTCTTAACCGCTGATCCAGATCTCCATCCCCATATATATACTTTTATCCACATTTGTTTTATGCTCAATTTATTCCTGTGTCATAAATTGTTTCTTCAGATTCTTCTGGAAGATCTTTTTCTTCTGTGAAACCTCCTTTTCAGGTTTAGGAACAATTTGTTTCTTTTCACTGAGAATCATTTCGATGTGGCAGGGGGAGCTCACATATGGGTTAATCCAACCGTGAGCTCTGTAAGTTCTGCAGTGCATAGTGGATGATTTGTTCACCTGCATATGCTCAAAAACTAGAGCGTCTACATTAAACCCTTAAGTTCAGCATTAATTTCTGCATTTTTAAACATGTGCCAAAAATTCAGCACTCTTTTTGTGTCACTGATCCTGTGTCCAGCCCCACCTTTTGACCTGGGCCACACCTCAACTCCACCATTATACCACCAGAACAGCACACATTGCTTTTGTAAATTGATGTCTTTCAGATATTTGGTGGCTTTTCATATCTGCATACCCTTGATGACCTGGACAGGTTCAGTGTGCTCTTAAAGTGAATGCAAAATTGGAACCTCTTGATTTGCATGATTTTGTAGTGTTTTCTGGGTCAGGAGATTAGTAAACCGTTTTCACAGGTCATGCCAGGCAGTTCACAGGAAAAGGAAACTTAAGGGGAAAGTGAGGACATGGGAAGATGAGGAAGGAGCAATGTGGTTGGGGAGGCATCACTCACCCCTGTCTCTGACCCCAGTACCAGGACCTGCTTTCATGGCATGAGTTGAGGACACAGCACTGAGGCCATCAGTATTTTCACAGAGATGGATGCAAACAGAAACCAAAACTCTTTGCCTGGAGAACATGTTTATCCTTTCAGAGGGCTCTCTAAAGGAAGGACACACATTGTGGATTGGAAGCCTGGACCCCATAATCAGGATACCAGTTCCTCAAGCTCCTCCAGAAATTTGGTAAGGTGAAGCAGTTTAAGTTCCTCTTCCGCAAACCATGTTCTTTGGACTGTCTCAAGGGTAGGGTTTCCTTAACTTTGAAAGTAAGGAAGAGGCAGAACTAGCCATCCAGTGTCTCAATGGCAAGTTGGCATTGTCAAAGAAGCTGATGGTGCATTGGACCCATGCTCAAGTAAATAAGATCATAACAAGAATGATAAGATCCTTCCAATCAGTCTTGTGCCATCCTGTAGCACTGAGCCTACTCAGTAGAACCTAAGCATCACTGCAAAGATAAAAGCCACTGAGGTAAAGCTGAAAATGAAGCCCAATAGCCAACGGTGCCTGTTTATTCCTCTTTAAACCACCAGATAAAACACTGACTGCTCCTTATTCTATAACAGCCTAGAACTCTTAAGAGATGATTGTGAATAGCCAGAGTAGATTGATCTCCACATTTGAACTTCACCTTTGTACTTTGTGACATGAATGGTTTTATCCAACAGAGCACAATCACATGCTAAGAGTTTGATAACATTACATTTTTAGATATTCTTATGGATGAGTCTTCTCTGAACTATGTGTGCAATTGAACATCATCCAGAATAAATAGGACTGTGCTTCAAACTGTGATTTTAAAAAAGGAAATAGAGAAAAGCAGGAAGTTTCCCAAACATCACTGAGTCCTCTAAGCATTTTCCATCATGAAGATTCACTGGCTTGAACAGTCTGGGATGACAAGACCTGTTCCTAAATGGATGGTGAAACTAACATCTCTGCAATTAACAGGGCCATTCAAAGGACTGGCAAAACGATGTCTTAGGGTCTGCTCCCACTAGATTTTGTAGGCAAGCTTACCATCCTATCACCCTCTGTGTGCTGGACCACACCCATGTTTTACAGTCCTTGAGGGATTTTCATTAGAAATAATATCTAATATCCTTCAGTTGTTTATAATTATGCAATTTTTAACAGCAATTGTGGGAGACAGGTGCAAGACTAAATCAACTAAACCATACATAACCTCCTATCTGTCTTCCAGTCATGTAGATTTCAAGGGCTGAATCTTTACAGAACACCCCCACATTCCTTTGTATATCACACAGTGGCAGTACCTACTATTCTAATCCTGGCAGTGCTTGAATTCCTCCATCAAAGGGACTTGCAAATTCTCTCAATGGAGAAATGTTTTGAGACACACTGCCACTCTGAGTAGCTATGCTAACTGTGGGGTTCTCTGTGGTCATCACAGTGACAGTGATAGCCACATATTTTAAGTTTGGTTATTCTGGTTCTGCCCTGTGCTGTATTTATCACTCTGGCTCTGTTAAACCACTCACAGTTCTGTATTCTCAAGTACAAGCATGTTTACTTGCCCGAACCCCAGAGTCCAGTGGAAAAAAAGCCAGCTTTGCTGCTCTTGCCTTCAGTTATCTTCACAGATTTGCCATTGACATTTGCCTTTTCTACAGGCATTTTACTATTGTGACACCTAATTCTGACTTCTGGCCTACGGATTGGAACTTTCGCCTCAAGACATGTACGTGATTTTCTCTGCAACTTCACCGTCGTATCTGAACCTCTGCTTGACTGTCAGCTCTCTAGCTCATGTCTAAGTACCATGATGTGACATGCATTTTTTGTCTAAACACAATTTCTACTTCAGTTGGATATTGAAATTGTGCCAAACCGAGTTTCTATGCAGTCATTTGCTTTCAAATGAGATAAGGGGGAGTTCCTTTTATCCAGGGACTTGTAGGTATCCAGGCTTTCATTTTCTGTCTGTCATCTCATTTTTACTGTTGAATCTTTGGAATTTTCAGAGTATCATGCTCAGGAGCGAAGCTACAATGTATGTTCCCATTTTCATCTGTGTTGGCTCATAATGGTATCAAACAGCCCAACCATGAAGAGTTAATTTGGAGACCCTTTACTCCTTGATTAAATAGAGATTTATTTGGCCTAGGCAGATGGGAAATTAGGCTTTTCTCTTAATATCAAATTCTACCAAGATAAATTGTGGCTGATTCTTGACAAGCTGCAAATAGCAACCTTGAGATTTTATGTTTTCTGTGATATTTCTCAGCCAAGTACATAAAATGCGCTTCACAGAACCTCCCCAAGCAATTAGCGCCATTAACGCCTTCAGCAAGCATATGGTCACAGTGGAGAGGAAATTAGCCCCATGTCACATTTCTGCTGTTGTTTGTATACTTTTGGACACAGTTCATTACAGTGTATTTTCTTCAAATATATCTCCCTTAAAGAGGCTGTATTACATGTTATCTTAATAGTCAATTATTTAGTATCCTCTAGCGACTACCTATCTGAGGACAATTGCCCTTCTGTTTATTTCCTTCTGACACATCCAATTTACAATTATCATAGACTAGATATTTATCCCCAGACATGCTACTGGTTTCTCATCCTCAGCCTGTCTTAATAAAGAACTCCTATTCTCAAAAATCTCAAAGCATGCTTTTATTATATTATTCAAAGATGATTTTACTACAAAGCTAATGATGTCCATGTTTGTGCGCCCCTCATTTTCATGGATGTTTTTCAAGGATTCAGTACTCATGTGACATTTTGTTTTTTATGAAAGTTATAGAACAGTTTAACTGCAACATTCTCTTCCTACTCACATTACTCTCCAATATGCTTCTCTTGGACGATGGTGTTGCACTCTGAACTTGTAGGGACAATTGTAAAGTTAGATAAGATAGCCTTAGTGCTCCATCTAGTTTATGTGCATTTATGTAGTTGGAATTATCGATAATGAACTTGGGATATTTCCCAGTGTCAGGAATTTTACTCCAAATACTTCTTCTGCTTCCTGTGTTGAATGAACCAAAGACAAAGATCAAAGGCATATGGTGCACATACCCTGTGTGATCCAGAATAGAAGACAGGGGAATGGAGGAGCTAGGAGGTTGAAATTACAGAGCTTGGACTAGACCTTGAAGGATTTTCCTGATGAAAACAAAACTAATGTCTTCCAATCTTGGACAGGATATATGACAATTTTAATGGCAGGGTGAAAATTAAAACTAAAGGATACTGTCAGTAATAAAATAAATTAACAAATCAAGGGATAATTAAATAATGTGTTTTCTACACAAAAGGATTAAATTAGTGTATGAACAGGCAGACAAAAGTAAATTAAAAAGCCTAAGAAACAGCATTATAGATGCTATTTTCTATAGTATCATTTACCATCAATCTTAATTTGTTATTTAAAAAGTTACTTAATTTTAAAATCCAAATATATGCTATACTAACTTCTAAAACTATTTTATACTAATTGTCATTCTTTTCTTTTCCTGTGCCCCTGAGAATAGGACCTATAATCTTTTGCTTAAAATTTATTATTATTATTTTGTGTATGAGTGTATTGCCTGCATACACATAAATGCACCTGTGTTGTGCAATGTATGCGGATGTCAGAAGAGGGCATTGGATTCCCCTGAAACTGGGGTTATGGACAGTTGTTAGATGCCCTCTGAGTGATGAGAATCATACCCAGGTCCTTTGGAAGAGCAGCCAATGCTCTTAACCCCGGAGCCATCTCTCCAGCCCCAGGACCTATAATCTTATAGAGGATAGGCAAATGCCCTACCACTGAGTTGTATTTCCAGCCCCATTCTTTTTTCTTAAAAAATTTAAAAGCCTCAAGTCTCCATGCAACTACACTGTGAAGTTATAGTTCTCTATATTTAATATAGTTCTATTTTTTCAGTCTTTATAAAGTTCAAATGTTCCTTGATGAGCCCCCTTATTATTCAGTCATTTTTGGATATGTTTTCAATTCAGAGGTTTCTACTTCTGAAGTAGTTCACAAAAAACACATCTTCTTTCACCCTGCATACTTTGTTCCTATGCATACCACCTTCATTACTGAAATCCGTGAGTCACTCTGTTCTGCATGTTACTTTCTGAGTTTTAAGTCAAGTCCTCAAAGTTCTACTTGCTTAGAAACTATCACATTTATAACTTTTTCTGACTGTCACTGCTCCTCTCTCACTGCTCATTTCCTAATATCTGGACTATTTCAGTATTTTCCAATGGAGCTCCCTGCCCATGCTTTTTTAAAGTTTTATTCAAATTATACTATTTGTTCTTTTTTTAAAAAAATATTTTATTTATTTTTATTTAATGTATATTTGTGTATTGCCTGCATGTAGGTAGGTGCATCCGTGTCATGCAATGTCCACGGAGGACAGAAGAGGCTGTCAGATCCCCTGGAACTGGAGTTATGGACTGTTGTTAGCTGTCATGTGGATGCTGGGATTCGCACCTGGGTCTTCTGCAAGAACAGCAAGTGTTCTTAACTGCTGAGTCATATCTCCAGACCCATCAAATTATACCCTTTGTTCTATACAAATCTCTTCTGTGATTTTTAATTGACTACTCTTTACAGTCATCACTATTTAACAACATTTTAAACTATATTTATTGATTCTGTGTGTGCCTCTATGTGGGGGGTGCATAGGGGATGTGTGTGTGTGTGTGTGTGTGTGTGTGTGTGTGTGTGTATGTGTGTGTATGTGTCCATAACAGGGCATGTGTGGACTGGAGAGGATGGAGGAAAACTTGCAAAGTCAGTTCTTTTCTTCACCATGTGGGGCACAGGGAAGGGGACTCAGCTTGTCAGGCTGGGAGGCAGGCACTTTGACTTTTACTCGCTGAGCCATGTTGCACTTCCTGCATTCAGTATTCTTTAGTGTGGTATGCAAAACTGTATCCAATTAATTTCTCTGTGATGTTTGAGCTTCTATCCGTGATCCCAGTCACTGACCCTTCTAGGTTACTTTCTTGTTCTCAATGTAACTGAGTCCTCAGCTTCAAAGATTTTATTTTCTCTTCTGCAAATATCTTCCATGCTTAATCTTCTCCAGGCAAATTAAGGTGATGTTTACTTCATAGTTGTTTTCTCTGTATATGCAGTCTTGACTACTGGGATCCTTTTATCTAGCAGTGGTTTGCTCTCCTTTCCAATGCTAAAGCTTTTCTTTCCTCTGCTTTCTTTCATGGAGTTTAGCATGTTTCCTTAGTTGTATTCACAACGGGACTGTTAATACCTTTATGTTAAGTCTTGTACTAATCACAGCGCCTACTGTTAAACAAATGATAGATGTCTGCTTTCTTTTAAAGGAATATATATATATATATATATATATATAGAGAGAGAGAGAGAGAGAGAGAGAGAGATCACTTTATCACTTTTTAATAAACCACATAGACACTATTTTTTTTTCATGGAGATCAACAAAGACTAATATATGCAAAGGAGTTTGGGGCTTAAAATCTGAAAAGAATGCTAAATAAATGATTTTCTATTAATATTTGAAAAAAATATATAGTGTATTTCTACTCTTTTTTTCCTATGAGAAACATGATTCAATTTAGATAAATCCTTGAAATTTATTACTTTTCATCCTCCAAGAAACCTGAGTTGAGGGTAATTTCCTATTTTGTATATGTATAGACACCTAAAATCAAATAAATTATATGAATCAGAGAAGTCCAAAATCTCTGTTTCCTGTCATCAAATGTATGTTTTACTTTACTTCACCACAGTTGCAGTTGTCCTCTGACTTCTCTTTCACTGCTGTTGTTTCGTGAACTAGTCCTTCATTTTTCCCTCCCCTCCTCCTTCCCTTTCGTTTTTCCATGTTTCCTGCGTACGCCCACTCTTTCCTTCCTGTCTTCCTTTTGTCCTTCCTTTCCTCTATACACATTTATAATTCATTATCATTTATAAGGTACTTTCATTTAAACCCCAGTATGATCCTTGTGTGAAGAAATCATATACTGAAAAAAAAATCCGTTCTTTAATCTGTGATTCTCTTCTGTGATTTTTCAATCCTTTGATCAAAATCACTCTGAGAACTCCTGCAATGTCCTATTGATCTGGAGCTCTTTTTTTTTCAATCTATATTTTTATTGATTTTATGTGGATTTCACATAATCCATCTTTATCATGTTTAGACCCCTCCCCTATCTGTACACCCTCATATTCTGCCCACAGGATGTCATGCTGTCTGTCTTATATATTAAGGACAACTGGGTCAAGTTTGTGTACCCAGATGTCTCTTGGTGCAAGTTCATCCACTAGTGCCTGTTCAATCTGTTTAGAATCACACCCTTATAGAAGATCAGCTCTCCCTCACCCAGCAGTGATCAGCTGCCAATAGTTCCTTGGTTAAGGATGGGGCCTGCTGCCCATTTCCCTCACTCTGTGCTGGGTTTTTGTCTGATTGAGTCAGCATGGGTCTTGTGCATGCTGTTGCCATTGTTGCAAGTTCATATGAGCAAGTTCCCAGTGGCCCAAAAGCCTCTGTTTCCTTAATGTTCACACACCAACTCTGGCTCTTAAAATATTTCTACCCCCTCTTCGGCAATGGTTCTTGAGCTGTGGGTGGGTGAGATTTAATATAGAAGTCCTCTGCAGGGACATGCAATCTGCTGTCTCTTGGTCCCTAAAACCTGGCCAGTTTTGGCCTTCTGTGTTCATCATACTTTGTTGTATGAGGAAGCTTCGCTGGTGAGAGTTCAGTGATGTATTAGATTCTTCCTACCCCCTGTTCTGCTATGTTCCATGAGCCTTAGGTGTTCCACTGTAGATGTGCCATTTAAGGCTGAGGGTTAAGATTGGAGCATCCTGCCCATTTATCAATAGCATATTGTTTCTGTAAAACTGTTTGTCACTTACACGCTTTCACTAAGGTGGAAGAAACAATTTTACCAATTATTTCAGCAGCTACTTATGGTCTCCCACAATTATCATTTTGTGGTGAAGACTCAGCTTACATGGATACACATGAAGTTCACATATGTAGAAGATTTTCTTTGAAAATGAAAGTATGAATAAAGTATTCAAATAAGTAAAACCTGGGACATTGGTTGTATATAATGTATATAATATATTTCATTGTATTTCAATAATTATAATATCAAAATATCAAGAAATATGTCAAAAGTCTACAAACAGATAAACTCTCAAAAGTTCTGATAGAATAAACAGGAATACAAAACTAGAAATCTAAATTTTGATCAGATCTTTAATATTCAAAGACATTAAAAATGTCATAGAGTACCACAACATCTCCATCCAAGAAAATGAGAAAAGCCTTAGTTTTAGACATTTATACAAACTTATAAAATAAAAATTTTAAATGAGATAATTTCATATTATATATTCCAAAATATACCATTTAATAGCATGTTCAATTTTTCATGAAGTTAATATGACCTATGTTCTATAATTTAAAAAAGCCCTTTTAAGAGAAAAAAGATATTTTTATCAAATAAACTATTGGACTTGTGAGAATATAAACTCAGGAAAGTCTACTAACTTATCAAGCATTAGATAAGCAGTGTATTACTGTATGAATTGCCTTTCTGTTGGTATGATAAAACACTGTGACCAAGGCAACTTATAAAGGGAAGAGTTTATTAGCGCTTACAGTACCAGGGGAATTAGAGTCCATCATGGCCAAGAGGCATGGTGGCAGAGGTGGCTAGAGCAGGAGAAGAAAGCAGAGTATCCCATCTTCAGGCAGGCACAGGGAATAGAGAGCAACCAGAGGTCAGGCAAGGCTTAAGAACTCTCTAGGCCTGCCCACAGGGACATGCTTAATCTAGCATAGCCACACCTTCTAAGACCTCCCAAACAGCACAACTGACTAGGGACAAAAAAGTCTAAATACTTGGAGCCTATGTGGGACATCCTCATTCAAATCACCACAACATTGAAATCCGAAATTCAACTCAAATCCATTTCCTCCATGCTGCAATGCATATTCTAATACTATCTATCCTGAGACTTGTTGAAGACTAGTATAAAGACTGAAGTAGTCTCTGATTTGGGAAATAGTAATTGAAAATGCAACTGAATTTACCTAAGAGGAAATCAGTGAAATGCTGTTATTCCACAATTGCAGAGTGAGCCAAATTACTGTACACAGAAGAACCAATCTGGGAAAAATGAGACTCTGCTATTTCTAGCACTGGAATGGTGGCACATGATATCCAAAAAGTCAATACTGAGTATTGTATAGGTACCACTCAACCCATTGTATTCCTAGGGATGACATTTATTTAAAGCGGTATGAAAAGACATAAACATAAGGTCAAACCTGAAGTTTGTAAGGAGGAAGGGATACACCAAAAAAGAAAACTTTGAGCTGATCTCACAGAAAACATCACTATCAAGCAGAAAACAAAAGGCCATTCTATATGTGGGGCACTGCTGGTAATTGACATGCATCTTGATATTTACCATTGACTTTCAATTTCCTGTCAATATTTCACATAAAAGTCACTGAAAAGATAATGCTATTTTTTACAATATATTTTAATTGAATTTTTGTGCGTTTCACACAACACTTCTTAATTTTATTTAGACTTCCTCCCCTATCTGCACACCCATATCCCCCCAATTGGATTTCATGCATATGTTGAGGCCTTTTGACTCGAGTTTATGCTCCTGTTTGAAAGGATATTGCTTTGCTGAATATACTACATTCATGAGTCACAGAAGAGACAAGGAGAAATAAAGCTGGTATATTGACTTTGAAATTTCATGTCTGTTGGCAAGATCTTATAGTAGTAGAAGCTGATATGCATGTTACTGGCAGAAAACGGAACCATGATCCTTACCCAGGTGTGATCCCTGAAAGTTACAAAATCAGCTGCCTTGGCGGTATGCTCACTGATGAAAGAATGGCACAAATGTTATGGGAGTAACCAACAGCCTTCTAATTGAGCTTAAGGCCTGCTTCACAAGGTGGAGTCCATACCTCATATTGTTTTCAGGGCCAAGAACCTATGGCTACACAGGTCACAGGCCATAGGGGAGAGCTAACTACTCTCATTCTGCTAATTAGACAGTATTAAAGGGAATCAAAATGACTTCTTGTTGTATCCATAGATTAGTACATTCTCCACTCTCACCAGAGAAGGCTTTTCTAGCATCAGATGGTTATAACACAGAGACCCACAAATAGTCAAAATGCAGATAATAAGAGACTGTGGAGTGCTCATCCCTAAATGTGACACCTATATCACACCCTGTCCTCCCAAGGCTCAGGGATCATTGAGGAAGGGGGACGCAATGATTGTAAGAGCCAGAGGTGGTAGAGGAACACAAAGCAACCATTTTTTCTGGCCATCACAGGGCAATTGCACACATCAACCCAAGCACTTATGACAGTACATACAAGACCTGTGGAAACCCAAGCCAGGCAGAGGCTCAGCGTGGACAGGGGAGATGGGTAGGAATTTCCAGCCCTATCTAAGCATGTGTTGACTATTGATAGATGCTGAAAGATGGAGAGTCAATTTTTCTTAACAGTGTGGCACCTCATAGATTGGTCAGACTCCGAAGAATAGAATCACTCCCAAGAGCATTTAGGAAACATAGATTAGAGTCCATAGGCCTTTACAAAAAGGATGATGATGATGGAGGAAGAGGAGGAGGAGAAGGAGGAGGAAGGGGGAGGAGGAGAAGGAGAGAAAAGACAAGTATAATAGAGGACAAGAAGTCATGGAGGTAGTAAGGTGGAGTGGAGAGGAAAGAAGGGATCTGATTAAAATATATGAAACTTCCAGTTCAATAAAATGGTATTTCAAAAGATATCACTGCAATGAATAGTAATGGGATGTGTTTGAAGGATGCAGAACAGTGTTCCAGGAAGTACAGACTTCATTCTAATTCAGTCACATTTGAAGTCTTAGAAACGGGGAAAATTTCTTAAATTCTCTGAAGCTCAATTTTCTCAGCAGTAAAATGGGAACAATAAATATCACTTGTTGGTTCCATAAAGTTTTACAGCTCAGCTTAAGCAATGAAAGTAAATGTATGCAACTACGCTTTGAAGTGTTCTTCCTTTATTATTAAGAGCATCAATTTTGCCTATAAAATGGTCTGGCAAAGGACCAGAAGAACAGAAAATTTTTGTGAGAAAATATTTACATGGAGTATCACTTTGAAAACTCCCCTGTGAGACTGATAGAACCAAATCTATTTTTGGAAGATACAGAATCTGTGGAGAAATAATTAGTTGAATACATTGTGCAGTATAGCAAGCTATTTTGGCTGGATTCTACATGAAATTCCTTTAAGTTGTATATTAATTTAAATAAAAAAATTCCCCAGAGGATGCTCTGAGAGTTCTTTGCTGAACAACACTTGAACAGCCAAAGAGTACTCCAGAAACTTAACTCATCTTATTTTAGTGAATGCTTGAAAGGGCCCTAGCTAACTAATCAGGAAGCATTTGAACCATGACAGCAAGTGAAGTGCAGATGCCTATTATGATGCTTGACAGGTTGAGGAATTATGGGAAAGAGGAAAATACATATTAAGAAGCATGTTGCTTTGCACTGTCCAAGCACTAGGATATACGCACCAGAGGTAAAAGCCGAGACTGGACAATGACTCCACCTCAGCACTGAATTCATATCTTATCCATTGAAGAAAAGCTGGTAATATAGGAATCAGGGCTACAGACTCAGAGGAAAACCACCTAGGGTCCTTGAAGCACAGCTGTGGGTTGACATAAGTGGAACTGATGTAAGAGTTACCACAGCTCTCGTCTAGGCCACAGTTAAAACTAAAATGGCATAGGGTGCTCCAAGGAACTGTTTCTGGTTGGGTGACCATGTGCATTAGCTTGTTCAGGATAGTCTTAGTTTTTACAGGTATTTCTGAACTCTTGCCTGTTAGATCTTCTTTTCATTATCAAAACTATTTAAGTTCGGATAGTGTATTATAGAGTTATGGTACTAAAGTACCTTTTCAGGCCCCCAAAAGCTGAAAGAGTTTAGGAAATTTTTGAGGTATAAATATGATTAGCTTTGAGAATCTCAGGAATAGCTGAGCTAAAGGACCTGCGGATTATATAGGGCTTCTTGACAGAAGATCTGGGTTTGGTACACAGGATCAGGACAGTAGCTGTACATGAAATTTATATATAGCCAGATGAAACCTATGACTTATTTTCAAATGTTGTAGATCCTTGGAGAAAAAGGAAAATCTAGTATAGAAGTGCATGTTCAATGAAGGTATGTACAGGTTAGGAGAAGCCTTAATTGCTTAGGCAGACTCAAGAGGGTAATAATACATAAGAAAGGAAAGGTGGATGGAAAATAGGTGAGTTTCAATTCTGCATCACTAGGTATAGGCCTATTGCTCTGTTCTAGCCCAGGGCCTAATCTAATCCCTTGGATAGGTGGAAAGTCACAGATTGACATACCAATGTGGAGCAGGTCTCCCTTATCCTCATTTATATGCTGAACAAAGGAGCCTTTTGTCGCATTTACCACCTGCTAAATTGGAATTAGTATACCCAAATTATATTTTCTAAAATCCTGGATCACTAGATTTTTGAAATGATAGAAATATTAGTTTAAAAGTATTCTGTCACTTTAAAGCATAATAGTCATTTAATATTTATATAAAATTAACAAATAAGTTTAATTACCATTCATCATCATCATCATCATCATCATCATCATCATCATGATGTGTCAAAGCAATGTGGAAGATTTCGTTTCTTAGGTTGGTCACAAATCCTGATTGGGATTTTTGTATTTGACAGTATCTGCCAGGGGAAAAAAGTTAATCATTACTCAATGCATTTGGTTTCTCTGGATGAAAAAAATATTTGGTTCATAAGTCTATAACGGTAAGGGGGTCAAGAAAACTATCAGCATTTGGTAGATGATTCAGGTAGTATGCAAGCAATCAGCATGAGGAGCTGAGTTCAGATCCCCATTACCTTTGTAAAAGCCTAGATATAGCTGTATGCATCTGTAACCCTAACACTGGAAAATAGCGACTGGTGGATCTCTGGAACTCACTGGCCACCCAGCTTGGACAAATCAATGAGCTCCATGTTCAATAAGAGTTTCAAAAAATAAGACAGAGAGTGATTGACAGACACCTCTGGCCTCTACATGCCCTTCCCACACATGTGTGCACATTCATATGTATACACACTCACAAAACATATATATATATATATATATATATATATATATATATGCAAAGCAAGCACGCACACAAATATGCATGCATAAAAAAGTATCATTAGGGTGAGGCAATTGGTCTAAGGGGAAAAGAATATCCTTGAATCATGAATAGGAGATGTGAAGGGGAAGTAAAGGCAAGAGTAATTAGCATTACAATTTCTAGACAGGGAACTAGAAAAAAAATTCAGAACTGGGCAATTTTCAAATGTTCATGTGAGAGTCCATTGGAGTTTCTTGACAAGGGCTTCCAAAAGCATCCCTCTATTGGGTTCTCCTCATTTTTCTTTTGTCTTTACTTCTCCTTCACATCACCTATTCATGATTCAAGGACTTTCTTTGTTTGAGAACTCTCTGTCCAGGTCTATATCCCATCTTTTTGTTGGATCATTTATTTTATTTTTTCTTTATTTTGTTGAATTCTTTGTATATTCCAGATAGTAATCCTCTCTCAGATGTGTAGGTGGTTAAGAATTTTTCCCATTCAGTGAGTTTCCTCTTCCCTTACTTGGTTGTTTCTTTTGCTGTACAGAAGCTTTGTAGTTTAATGGAATTCCACTTACTAATTGTTGACCTTAATGCCTGAGCAGCAGATGTTTGATTTAGAAAGCCCTTTCCTATGCCTATATTTTGGAGGGTACTGAGTATGATTTCCTCTAGAAGTTTCAGTGTTTTAAGTTTTATATTGACGTCTTTTATCTGTTTGGAGTTGACTTTTGTGCAGGGTGGAAGATAAGGGTCCAATTTCATTCTTCTGCAGGTGGAGATCCAGTTTTGCCAGCAGCATTTGTTGAAGTTGCTGTCTTTCCTTCATTATGTGTTCTTGGCACCTTTGTCAAGTATCAGGTGGCTGAAATTGCATGTATTCATGTTTGGGCCTTCCATTGTGTTCCATTGATATATGTGTCTATTTTTGTGCCTGTACCATTCAGTTGTTATGACTATAGCTCTGTAATATATTCTGATATCTGGTATGGTGATCCCCATCATTCTTCTTTTTGGTCAAGATTGCCTTGGCTATTTGAGGCCTATAGACAATTGGTATCCTGAACTTTAAGCAAAAATGGATACGAATCTTAATGTTTTTTAGTTAGTTTTAGATAGGACAGCATATATTTTTGATATATGGTTAGTACATGCTTTCACCTAGTTTTAAAAATATTTTATTTTATATATGTAATTTTTTGTGTGTATGAGTATATTGCTTGCCTGTATGTAAGTACAAACAATTCTCATGGAGGACAGAAGTCATCAGATTCCTCTGGAACTAGAGTTGAGGATGGTTTTTAGCTACCATGTGGGTACTTAGAATCGAACCTGGGTCCTCTGCAAGAGCAGCCAGTACTCTTAACCACTGAGTCATCTCTCAGTCTCCCTCTTTTTAATGTAGTCATATGATGGATTTCAAGCATCAAAGGCAGACATGATGGATTCACAGTTTGAATGATCTTCCACCCTGAAACTCTGCAAAGAGACACTTTAGTGTCTCCTGTTATCCCTATATTATGACACCATTGCTTGTTATAATAGAACTACTGATATATTTCTGTATAAATGAAATCTTTCTATGACAAAGTCCTTCAAATGTCTTTGCATGGATAACCATAGTTAACTTTTTAGAATTTTCATTTCATTGAATTGAGATGTCTCTAGGGTATAACTAACAAAATGTTGACTTTAGAAAGAATGCCCCAGTCCTTAAACTGAATATATGAAAATCTTACTGTGCTTTAGACAGGAAGCTCCAAATTCACAGCATTTAGCCTTTGTCTTTATGTTCTCATCCCTGTGGCAACAAAAACCCAATGGGAATATTTTGAATGGTTTAGTGGGGAATATGGAAGAAAACATCCCAGAAAGACATATTTTATCCATGCGTGGTGAGGGAAAGGTTTAATAACAGATGGGGAAAGAGCCAACAAAATCGCAGCAGTTTACATACTTAAAATGTTTTCATGTTTATCTCCTTAGTTTTATCACTATTTTAAGGCAATCCAATATTATGATTTTCACTGACTTACTAGGTAGCCAAGCAAAATGGTTACAATTTTTTGCTGTTAATTACTTTATTAGGTTGGATAGGTTCAAATAATAGTTGTGGATTTATACTTTCAGTCTGTTCTATTAATAACAATAAATCTCAAACTTAAAAAAATGTTTCATTCATGTATCTAAAATGTCCAAGATCTACAGATGTCAGAAAGTGGGTCCACAGTGTGCTTGATGAATGAATGAGTAAACACCCACATCACTGAACAAATGAAGAGATGGATAAATGAATGTTTTTCTTACTTACGTTTTAGAAATGTAGTAAGGATTATATCAGACAGTTTTTATTCATTTTAGATACCGTGTACCTCTCATCATTCAATAAGGAAGCTTATTTTTGCAACAGATGGAGACTATAACAAAGTTACACAACTGGCCAAACAAAGGGAATAAGTGGCTATGTTATACCCAGTCCCAAGTGACACATCTACAGTGCAAATTAAGGTTCATGGAGTATTGCAGAAGAAAAGGCAGAAAGAATGTAAGAGCCAAAGGGACACGACACCTACTGCTAGTCAATGCATTTTAGATATGATAGGTAGCTACACCGATGAAATCTCCATAGTGTAACAGTCTAACAAGGTCTTCATAATCCCAAAACAAATGTACTTGCTAAGGTTGATGAGAGAGGGTTCAAAGTCCCACTGCAGGATGAAAAGTTACAGGCAATCAGTAGCTACTGGTGGAGGCAGAGAGTAAAGGAGACTCGGTTTTCTACAGGGACTAGGTCTCTGAGAGAACTAGTATTATGTTTTATGTAATCCTAAGTGAGCATCCCTAAACATAGGCACATATGAGCACCAATAAAAGATAAATGAATTTACTCCAATATGTGTGTGTGTGAGTGTGTGTGTGTGTGTGTCTGTGTGTGTGCATTTGTAAATTGGAGAATTTTGGATCCATGGAAAACATTTCAAATCTCAAATGGCTTTAAAAACCTCAGAACAATATATGGTAATGCAGAATGTTCTAGTGAGATATAGCATTGTTGTGGAGACATATACTTTATATGACTGCTTTTTAAAAATTTTATGTTTTATTGAATTTTTGTGATTTTCTTACAATGGTTTGATGGTATTTAGATTAGTTCCCCTAGCTGCACTTACACCCCCACTACCTTCCACTCATTTTCAAGATAGATAGATAGATAGATAGATAGATAGATAGATAGATAGATAAATGGCCTATAGTGTCTGATTTTTTTTCCCTCCTGTCCTTCAGTGCGGGTCAATCCTCTGGTCCCACTGAGTCGAGTCCCAACCCTGTAATACACAGTCTGTCCCCCTCCCAGCAACCATTGATTTTCAAAAGTCCCTTAGATTGGGTTGGGATTTTTTACCCACTTCCCCATGTCATGCTGGAATTCTGTCTGGCTTGAGCTTGCATAGGACTTGTGCATTGCTGAGAGTTCACATGAGTAACTGACTAGTGGTTATCCGCCCCCCTTCCCTTACAGTTTTGATAATTTCACTTAAGGTTTCATGGTATCACTAGTTAATGGGTTATGGCAGAGATGATGCGACAGGTTAGAAGCGGTAGGAAGAATGGTTTGTGAAAAATAGTACATCGTGGAGAGAGACCGTTGAACCTACAGCAATGGTGTCATTATTCAGAAGACATATGCAAACCCAAGCAGATAAAAACACAGCATAGAACTGTGGACATTGGCAGCAGGCCCCAACCTTAGCCAAAGAACTATTGGTAGTTGATCGCTGATGTTGGGGGAAGAAAAACTCATCTTCTTTAAGGGAGTGACTAGATAGGTTGACTAGACCTCAGTGGATGAACTCACAAAGAGGGATGTCCAGGGACAATAACATGACTAGATAGGCCTTAACACAGATGACAGGATGCATGAAATGCAGTGGAGGGGGCATGGGAGGGTGCCAGTGTGGAAGGGAACATAAAAATGATTATGATGTTCTATATGAAACACACAGAAATTCAATAAAATTTTACAAACAAGTAATAGGTTAATTGGTTCATCACTAGATTGCACAAGTCAGAAATGTGTTACCTGTGAGAGAAAATGAATTCATATTTCTTGAGCTATAAAAAAAGAAAAACAGGGTCTACTTTGTGAATCAGGATTTCAAATAATGGTTAATCAGCAAGCTTTGCAAAGATGAGTGCTTTATTTTTTGTACTTTTGTGACTATTGGAACACTTGTGGGCCATCCTTTATTCCATCTGCATCTTCGCTCCTTGCTTTCATTGTAGTGTTTCTGAACAATTCATGTAGGCTGAATTTTTCTTTATTTCATGACTGGGAATTCTTGTTCACTCAGTTTCTAATAGCTACTCAGTGTTCACCTCATATGAGTTGACTGATAATGTTTGTGCATATATTATTATTGCTTTGTTCCACCATACAGGATAGAAAGGCTGGATATAAGGTAATGGTGGGATACACAAGTAGGAAGCATATGTGACCTAGCATCTTACCATCCATCTGGTCTTGAGTAAAATGTTTTTCTCTTGTTTCCATTCTCATTTCTGAATAATCAAGGAGGGAATACATGCCGGTGGATTTCAGAACATTAACCAACAATGTGTTCTGTATATATTGGAAACACGAAATATGCTTGTTTCTTTTCTTACCCCCTTATTTCAGTTCTTTACTGTCTAAAAATCACATTAATGTGTCTATGGTGCAAACATTTTGTAAAAACATATAGTCCTAGCTACTACCTAAGATTCAGTGATGAATTACAAAAGAGTCTCCATAGACTTTAGAGTTAAGTGGGAGGTCATAACCATGCAAATAATACTGTACAAAACAAGGCATAAATATTCAACAGAGGCACAAGATCGTTACTGTGCAATGTTAAGGAAGGGAGTCTTCATTCTGCTTAGGGTGAGTAAGACATTTTCATGGAGGAGGTCACACCTAATTTGAATCTCATAAAGGTTAAGCATAATTTTTGGAGAATGTCTGAAAAGAAATCCTTGAAATGAAAAGAAGTCGTTGAAATAAAAAGCCACAAAAATATGTAGAAGTTGTATTTTCATGAAATTTTGAGTAGCTTAGCATGGTTGGGACACCGAGGAAAAAACTACTTTAGAGTTCCACTCCAGTTGGGGCTACATGGAGACCCAGTCTCAAAAAGAGAAGAAGAAAAAAAAAAGAGAGAGAGAGAGATGATTACAATTTATAGTGTGGCAAGTTGTGAAAGAACAAAAAATATTTAACATTACTAATTGAGTTCCTTGTTTCATATTTCCTATCCCTCTAGTCCATGTTAAAAATATGTAACCTTGTGGCTGGAGAGATAGCTCAACAGTTAAGAATACTAGTTGCTTTTGCAGAGGACCAGTGTTCTGTTTCCAGCACACACGCAGCAGCTAACAACAATCCATAATTCCACCTCCAGGGGAATTTGATGTCCTCACCTGGCTTCCAGAGCATTGCATGTACATGGTGTGCTTACATATATGCAGGTAAACACACATCTATACCAAAGTGAAAAAGTGAAAAAACTTGTTGTACAGAAACTATAAAATCATAGTTACACAGTTGTTATTTTGGAGTAAGTGGATTTCTCCCTCATAGAACATGTCAAAACAACCTATAAGAATATTTAGTGAACGTGGGAGGAAATATTTGTAAAAGTGTTCTTAACTATAAATGTCGAGAATGTCACACACAAAATGTAAAGGCAAGCAATTCATTTCCATGTAGATGGTAAAATGTTTAAAACTTTAGTATATGAAAAACTTTTAAAATCCATAGAAGAAAATAGTCATCTCATAAGCAAAACAATTAGAAGACAACATTTATACATCAAAGATTAACCTTTTTATTTTTAAATATTTTATTTATTATTTTTATTTTATGTGCATGAGTGTATTGCCTGCATGTAAGTGTATCTGTGTCATGCAGTGCCCACAAGGTCAGAAGAAGGCATCAGATTCCCCAGGAACTGGAGTTAGAGATCGTTGTTAGCTACCATGTGGGTGCTGGGAATCGAACCCAGGTCCTCTGCAAGAGCAGTCAGTGCTCTTAACCGCTGAGCCATCTCTCCAGCCCCAGAGTAGCCTATTCTTTAGTGATGATTTATAATTTTTATTATTTGAGGAACAGCAATTTTCAGCCACTATTAATAGGAATATAAATTATGCAAACACTTGAGATGGTTTGCCAAAATACATGTGCATCCTTTATATTATTAATACCTTCTTATTTCATTTTAATAGACACAAGCCATAACAAGGAATATTGCTGGGCTACAGTGTGATATTTGGTTCCTTGCATATAAGATGAAAATAGAAAATAAGAGTACTTAGCATTATGTCATATGTATATGATTTCTTTGTGATGGTGCTTTTCAGAATCCTCTCTTCTCCTTTCTTTGAAAACAGTGTTGTTAGTGATTGTCATTGTACTACAAACAAAATAGCAGAACTTGTTTCACCCAGTTATAAGAGCTACTGACCAATTTCTCCATCATAACCTTTCAGCTATAAATTCATCCTAAATAATTTATAACATATTAAAAGCAAACAATAATGAAAATTGTAGCACAGGAGAATTTCAAAATATAATCTGTATACATTAAAGATTTATTTAAATATCCTAGGGCATATTTTTAGCTAGTAAGGTAAGCACTTCTCAAACATCTATACCA
>NW_008347536.1:8318745-8431612 GCF_000622305.1 Nannospalax galili
TAAAAATTCTAATTTATATTGTAGTAGCAAAATACCCAAAGTATACTATTTGGTTTTAGAAACTTACCTCTTTTTGACTCCTCAAAATAAAAGTCAATGGCACATGGTTCCACCAATATTAACCTTCCTTCAGAAATCATTTTAAAAACTCATGAACTTTTGGATATGTATCTTATTTTGATTTGCTTATTTATTTAATAAAATTAAGTTTATACATTATTAAGCATCAGTGGAAAGTGATGGGCTAATTAAGGAAAACTTTTCAGGAAAACTGACTTCTGTATGTGTCAGGAGTCTTACAGTTACCCCAAAAGACTTGGGCATCCTCTGCAGTATGGCTTACAAATATTGTGTTTATGGGCCGGAGGGACGTTGCTTTTCTATTGTTACTATCATTGTTTATGGAGTTAAAAATGGGACACAGGGATTTGTGCTCATTAGTGAGGCACTCTGCTACTGAACTGCAGCCTTCGTTGCTTTAAGTCCTATACATGGGATACAGCTAGATACATTTAAAAATCCACAGTGTTCTTGTGGGAATCACATAGTCACATGTTCAAGTGCAATGGAATAAGGAGGGATTAATTAACAATATATTATTTTTAAATAGTCCATTCAAGCCATTCTCTCTCTTCATATACAATTAGTACACTATCAAATGTATAAAGGGTCTAATCTTTATTCTGACTGGCTATGGAAGCCTCTCTATCAACATGAGAAGATACCATTCTAAAAGCCATTATATAAAAGTCCGAAAAGATCAGGAGCATCATTTTGGAAATGGAAATAATTAAAATAATTTAATTATGTAACTTGTCTCTTTTATTCTCTCAGTTTACAACAGTAGGATGAATACTTGTACGAACTTAACTTTGCATCAACAAAGGACCCATAACAGGTGTGCTCCACCCTAACAGAGAAAGACAGGTCTACTGTCCTGACAAGTACGAGAGAAGGTCATTTATTTACGTGTATAGAACCATACAAATACCAAGCAGATAATCAAACACAATTTTATTTTTAAGGCACTTGAGTTAGAATTAATATAAAAAGATGAAAGGGCTTAGATATCACGCAAGAGCAAGAAGACCAGGAGTAAGGTAAACAGAACCTAGAACATGTAACTTCTGCCACATATGGTTCACGTAGAACATATTTATTTTTAGCTAAGTTATAGAAATGTATATGAAAGATAAAAAGACATTAATTTTTTTTGCCTTACCTTTAGTTCTAACTGAGTATGTGATGGGACTCAAGGAAGTCAGCAGGGATTATACAAAGAAGTTTCATTTTGATTACTTGGGTTAGTAAATACAAATACACAGATTAAACAAGACATGATTTGGCATGGCATGCCTAAAATTCCAGTACTCAGGGAACATGGAGAGAAAGAGAAATCACTGCAGTTTTAGGGAAGTTCGTGCTAAATATGTAGTGCTTGGCCAGCCAAGATTACAGAAGGAGACCTTTCTCAATAAACAAACAATATATTTGGAATCTACACTTTATATACCAAGCTATAGAACATCAGGGTAAATGGCAACTTAGGACTATATTATCAAAGGGAAAGGAAAGGGACTTCCAAATAGTTTTAGAGAACCACAAACTAGACAATTCAGGCCTCTAGATTTGTGGTCAGTTCAGGGAAATGGATATAAACTTGATGGTTCCTCTTGTTAGCAGACCAGGAAGGGAAGGAAACTGATCTTGTTACAGGGAACTATGTGATACAATGCCTAGGAGACCACGGTCAGGCCCCACTGCAGCCACAGCTATCTGTGTGTCCTAAAATGACTGGACAGCTTTTACTTGACATTTTTGTGGTAAGGAAATACAGAGTAGCTCTTACAACAATGCAAGTAAGGAAAATGTTTGCCTTGAGTAGTATGTTTATGAAAAGTGGGAAGGCTTGACAAGACATATCCTAGGTTCCAGGAGGATATAACCGTTACATAATATTGAAATGTGGAATGCAATAGAAAGAAAGCCATTGACAACAACACCATGAGTTAAAACCTGGAAGAAAAGAGCAGCTCTCCCTTTGGACGGAAAATTGGGGAAGCGGAGGAGAACAAAAATCAAAGAGAGGCTGGAGAGATGGCTCAGTGTTTGAGAACACTGGATGTTCTTGCAGAAGACCTGGATTTGAATTCCAGCACCCGCATGGTGGCTAACAACTGCCCATAACTCGAGTTCTAGGAGATCTGATGCCCTCTTCTGACCTCTGTGGGCACTGCATGACACAGGTGCACTCACATACATGCAAGTAATACATGCATACACATAAAATTAGAAATGAGCATAACTTTCAACAAGCCCAATTGTGATGATGTTTAGCGATCAACAAAAGAGACTGCTGTACAGCATCATCTTATTAAAAGCACATGGAATTTAAAAGGATTTGGTGCTAGGATCCACATATGAGGGAGAACATGTGTCGTTTGTTTTTCTGAGTCTGTGTTGTGCTCATTCATTAAAGGAGGGCCAAGCAGGGTCATTGGACCCTCACCAGAGTATCCAACCACTCTTTCCAGGCAACTGTATATAATTTGGCCCTAATCACACATGGTCTCCTGGATTTGGGGAGGGCTAAAGTATACAATCTGGGGAAGGCTAGGAAGAGAAGGCTTGATCCATTTTGGGTAAAGGCTTTCCAGTGTACATGCCCTCAGGTCATACATATACTTGAGCAACCTCTCTGTTATCTCGATAAGTAAGCTCAGTGAATTTGTTGGTTCCCCAGTTAAACTTTAATTAAATATTGTCTTGACATTAGAACCTTAAAAGAGAAGAAACATTGCTTAGCATCCCCAGGAAAAGAAGTCTCACAACAGAGGAAAATTTATTTGTTAATGCTATTATGTCTCATAATTATTAAAAAAGAAAGAAAATGATAATATAAAAGATGTTAAAAGGATATGGGAATGGAGATATTTTCCAAAATAGAAAAAATGAGAAAGCCTAAGGAAGTGATGAAGGTCTGTGCAGGTTTGACATGATATATAAAGGATAGACAAAATAATATACACATAATCTTAAAATTTTATGGTCATAATTTAGTCAACTAGTTTAGGAACAAAATATATACCTAGTGAAGGTTTATCTGAGAATATTTGTTTTTTTAACCTAGCTTTATCTACATAGCACATGGTAATTAAAAGTTGCAGACTGGTGAAACTAACTTTCTTGGATTTTTAACATCCATCTTTGAGGCCTATACTAATCTGGTCAGGGACTTAAACGACAGTTTTTGCTCCTTGCACCCCAAGGTCGACTAAGTTCCAGGGGACTATGAAACATTTCTCAAAATGTCCTATAACTGTGGTGAGTAACCTGTCCTCTTGTTCAGGGAGGACATGGACACCCCACGAGATGGACTTGAACCAGTGTCCAGTCTACAAAGAGGAGGGTCAACTCAGAAGAAACAGCTCATCCATGCTTCCAAGTGAAGCCAGCCATGGTTGATCAGGACCTTTAACTTATCTTCACATAGATGGAACTGGTAAAAGAAAGGAGCCAGGAGCTCCTCCCAAGCTCATTTGACCCATGAGGATCCTCAAATGACCTTAAGTGTAAAAATAAATTGATTTATTTGGACCAACTTTATGGTCTTAAACACCCAAAAGGAGAGTATAACCAAAGAGTAAAGTCATCAGTATATTTCTTAAAAGTTCAAGGGATTACACTTCCCAAACATTAGGCTTAAGTCCATATAAAAAGCTACTTAGACAATTATTTGTCATTGATGATTTTGTTCCTAATCGGAAAGTGCTGCTCAGATGTAAGACTTCAAATCTTGTTCTGCAATACTGTAGTGCTCACCTGTAGCTAAAATGATGGATAAATTTGTTTTCTCCTCCTACAGATAATAGTCATGCAATTTGGGAGTCTTTTAGATAGACTCACTGAAGGGGTACTCCAGTTGCCTCACCCTGCATCCCTGTTCAGCATGGAAGAAGCCAGAGCAGTCTGTGTCCTGATTTCCAATCCACAAGTTGGGTAACCTCTTTAGAGGATGGTGTGATAAGAATAGAAGGTAGGAATTGGCTAGGCAGTTAGGGAAAAAAGACCCCAAAGAAAAGTAGCTAGTTTTTTGGCTAAAACTCACAATGTCCTTGGGCCTCTTAGCAAAATACACTGTTCCAAAGGCCAAAAATGTTGAAAGTATTTGGGAGCTTTTATCTAATCCTTAAAAGATTTTAGGGTTACGTCTTCAGAGGGGGGAATGTTAGAGTAGCAAAAAGTCCCATAAAAAAAAAGAAAAAAGAAGAAGAAAGGAAGGAAGAACACACGAAGTTGTCAGAAAAAAGTGATGGGGAGACATGGGAGGCGATGGAGAGGAGGGAGATCTAGCTTGCTATTATCTTTCAGAGTGATTTTATAATGAATTAATACGTGTAACTAATTCAGTGTAGAGCTTGTTCCATAATATATTGCCAACATCTACTTTTACTAAGGAAAAAAAAAGAATCTAAGAAGTCAATGAATTAAGTAGCATGAAAGTGTTAAGACAGGTTTGATGTTAAATATTTCAAACTTGTAAGTGTTCAACTTTTGGATATCTCTACTATGAATAAAGTTTGAGTACGCACCACAAAAAACAATAGAAATGTGTTTTGGGTATGTTAAATTTAGTATTTGCATTACTTTTACTAAGGAAAAAAAAAGAATCTAAGAAGTCAATGAATTAAGTAGCATGAAAGTGTTAAGACAGGTTTGATGTTAAATATTTCAAACTTGTAAGTGTTCAACTTTTGGATATCTCTACTATGAATAAAGTTTGAGTACGCACCACAAAAAACAATAGAAATGTGTTTTGGGTATGTTAAATTTAGTATTTGCATTAGATGTATAAGACTAGTTATTAAATAGATGTTAGCATGATAGGTAGTATCATTTTAGCTGAGGAAAATTTGAAAACTTCTGAAAGTTTGGCTAGGTTCTTGGTGTGTGTGTGTGTGTGTGTGTGTGTGTGTGTGTGTGTGTGTGTATGTGTGTATGTACTTTGGTTTTATGAGACAGTATCTCCCTGTAGCCCCAGCTGGGCTGGAACTGGTTCTTGGTGTGTGTGTGTGTGTGTGTGTGTGTGTGTGTGTGTGTGTGTGTGTGTGTGTGTGTATGTACTTTTGGTTTTATGAGACAGTATCTCCCTGTAGCCCCAGCTGGGCTGGAACTCACTATGTACCCCATGCTGGCCTCAACTCACAGAGATCTGCCTGCCTCTGCCTCCTGAGTTCTGGGATTAACGGCATGTGCCACCATGGCCTGCTGCATTGTTTTTGTTCACCCATATTGTGTATATCTGTCTTAAATACACTTTTTTTGTTGCTATGGCAAATCCCTGAGAGAAACAATTGAAGAGAACTGAGATTTATCTTTCTTGATGTTTCAGAGTTTTGAGTCCTGGATCAGCAGATGAGATTGTTACTGTGCTGAGGAGAGGTAGAGCATCCTGGCAGAAATATGTGGCAGAGCAAAGTTACTTACCTCATAGTGTCTGGGAATCAAGAGAAAGAGGAAGCCTGTGCTAACAGACTTGCCCTTTTCATCCTATATTATTGTCCCATCTGAGCTAGTAGGCTGAATGATGCTACCTACAGTTCCAGTTTGTCATCCACTTTAATTAAGCCTCTTTAGAAACATCCCACAGATGTGCCTATAGGTGTGCTTTACTAATCTTCTGGGCATTTGTAACTGTGAAGTTGATGATCAATGTTAATGATTGCAATTTCAGTACCCCCTTCCTTTGTAAGGTTAAGGGGTATTTCAGTATAGGGAAATGCCACGTTTCATTTCTGTAGATGTTCAGGGATGAGTATTTTGATTGTTTTCATTTTTTGGCTGTTGTGGATGCAAATACTGCCACTTTGGACAGTTCTGTACAAGTGTGGTTAACTGTTTTAGGTTAGTTTGAAAATACATCATTGAATTTAGCTTTAAGAATTAATTTTGTCCTTTTTACCTCGCTTGAATATTGTATGTAATATTGGCAGTGCAGTTTCAATAAAAGAGAAGTATCTGAACAATTTCAATAAAAAGCTATTTCATTATTAAAAGGTAGTTTGAATGCAAGTAGCCAAAATGATAATTTCTTCTGTGAAAGCTGTTTCCAACAAGGAAGTTTCTCTCTACCATGAAAATACACTGATAATAATATAAATAAACTCATGGTTTGTTTTGAAAGTATTTGTATGACATTAATTGCTAGGAAACAAAGAAACATAAATATTTTAATTTCAGTTCAAATCTTTGTAGGACAGACTTCTTTACTATATCAGTTTTCCTTCAAAACAATTTAAGACATTAATTTATCTGTGCTCTTTTGGTAAAAATTAACAGCATTTACTAATCTATTGTGCTAACAGTGTAGCTATGCAAATAAAATTATCATTTTTACTATACTATTGAATTAATAAGGATACACGCAATGTTTTCTGGGAGTGTGTTCAACAAGCCCAAAGAACATTGTGAGTCTTCATGCACTTGATTAAGACCATAAACTAAACTATACCCTGTTCTGATTGACAAGCAAAATACACCGAGAGAGAGAGAGAGAGAGAGAGAGAGAGAGAGAGAGAGAGAGATCAATTTTACATAAATATTGTGTAGGACGTTCAATTGAAAATATTCTTTTTTTTCCTTTACTATAAAAATTAATCAGCTATCATATTTACATTGCTACAGTTTACCTAAATATAATTAAGTGAGGCAGATTCCTCTTAACTAACAAAGCTTCTGGAGATGAGGAAGTTGTAACTTTATTCTAAACTGATAGCTAATTTGAGCGCCACAAAAGTTCTTACTTAAAAGTTAGAGAATTCCAAACAAACCCTCTTATTCCCATTGTTGTTCCTTTTATCCTTGTATCAACAAAGATAACACAGAGTAGAAGATTCATTACAGTGTGTTAGTGCATTTTAAATTTATTTGTATTTGGAGTACGAGTGTTTGTCTGCAGGTATGTATGTGTACCACATGCGTGTCTGGTGTGTGCAGAGACCAGAAGACTGCACAGAATATGGGAGAACTGGAGTTACTCACAGTTGTTAACCACCATGTGCGTGATGGAAAACGAACCCTGGTCCTTTGCAAGAACAGCAAATACTTTTAGCCACTGAGTCGTTTCTCCAGCCTCTTTATTATTTTTAATTTAAGGTTTGAGTCAGGAAAATCTTTAAACATGTCATTAGTACCTAAAGGAAAACAGAGAGGTAATAGTTTAAAAATACAGAACTGAGAAACAAGAACTATCAGGAATTTTCAGTGTTTAAAAATTGTGAAAAAGTGTCAGTAATATATTAAAGTATAGAAACATAATAACAGTGCTATTTTATATTTCTGTTGCTTTGTAAAAATAATTCAATCATTAGACAAAAAATCAAATTAAGCTCACTTGAATATAATTCATATATCATTTTATAGGAAAGCTCATTCATTTATATATGTATATGCATATTAATTTTAATATATTCAGATTTCTATGTACTTAAATTCACATATTAAAATCTTAATACCCAATGTACTTAGACTCACACTCAGGAAATAGCTAAGGTTAACACACTTCATAAAAGTTGTGCCATAATCCTGGGGCTGGAGAGATGACTCAGCGGATAAGAGCACTGACTGCTCTTGCAAAAGACCGAGGTTTGATTCCCAGCACTGACATGGCGGCTACAAACCATCTTTAACTCCATCCAGTTCCAGGGGAATCCAAAGCCCTCTTCTGACCTCCCTGGCAGTGCACAACATGGGTGCACTCACATACATTCAGACAATACACTCATACATATAAAATAAAAATACTAAATAAAATATTTTTTTAAAAGTTCTGCCATAATCCTATATAATTTGTGTCTTAGAGGAACAAACTACCAAGCCCCTCCTTGGTCTTCTTCCCCCCTTTTACGTTTTGCCTAAAATGGCTATGCACCATGGTGAACTAAACTGTATTATGTCAGAACCCAGGAATTTACATGCCCAAGCTCCCAATGTAGTGATGCATGGAGGTGGGCCCTGTAGTAGACAATAAGGCCACATGTCATCATCATTAGAGTGGGTTCTTAAAATAGCAGATACTAAATAATTTATGGTTATGTTCATATTTTCTCTCTTTAATTTTTCTTTATTCTTAAATTTTTCATGCATGCATACAATGAAATATATCATATATAAACCCCATTTTCCCCTCCAATTCTTCCAGTAACCCCCCACCAGTTCTGCCTCCTGACTTCATGCCTTCTTTCTTTGTTTGTTATAACTCACAAAGTCCAGTTGATGCTAGTCATATGTGAACGGGTATGGGCCCTCCACTGGAGCATGGAAATCCAATCAGTGGCCTTAGTCTCAAAAAAAAAAAAAAGATTCTTTCTTAACAGGAAACTATGTACTGCAGATAACTCTTCAGGAAGGGGTGGAGCCTGGAAATTATCTACCCTATCTACCTGAAATTTTGAGTTGCTTGATCTTACGCAGATGTTGTGCAGGTAACCCCAGCTGCCGTGAGTTTATGAATCCAATGGCCATGTCATGTCCAGAAGACAATGTATCTCAGCACTTTTCCTATCCTTCTGCTCCTGAATGTTTTCTCTTCTGTATTCCCTGAGCCCTGGTGCATGGGTGGTAGGGTTCCTATGGGTGTCTTCTTTGGTGCCAAGCATTCAGACTAATATTCTCACTATTTGATTTCTTACTCAAAACTTGTTAGAAACATGAGGTTGGACAATTATGACTTGATCTGGAAGAAAATAAATTAATATTCCTTGAGTCAACTTTGGTATTTTGGTACAGGACACTGAGATAACCAATACAAGATATATGTACACACACACACACACACACACACACACACACACATCTAAGTAGTTGACATCTAAAACATTATCTTATAGCTAATTTTATCAGTATTTTAAATTAAATAGTACATGTGTTACATTGAATTTATCATTTTAATAAACCATATTTCCCTGGACAAAAAGGAACAAGGTCATATTTATAAACTTCTGTATTCTTAAACTAATTTTTAAATTTCTTGAATTAAGGGCTGGAGAGACGTATCCATACTTAAGAGTATTGAATGCTCTTGCAGAGGACCTGGTTTGGTTCCCAGCACCAACATGTTGATTAATTTAACCATCCATAACTCCAGTTCTAGTGGATCTGATGCCCTTTCCTGACCTCTGGGATCAATGTATGACACTGGTGCACTTACATACATGCAGGCAATAGACTCACACACACAAAATAAAAAATAAAAAAAATATATATATTTTTTTAAATTTTGAATTAACATCCTCAACTCTTAAGCATATAGTTTTTGTGTTTATTTGGGGGGCTGAAGCAAAGGTCGTTATTCAAACTATAATTAAACATTTACTGAACTTCGTGATTGTTTAAAAATTGTAACTCTACTGTTCTTCTCTCTCAGGTTCTTTCTTTTCCTTTACCTCTTTGGTTCCTTTTCATTATCCTGGTGCCTGTAGTTATATCTGGATACATACTCACTTATAAGGACTTGGTGCTAGGATCCACAAATAAGGGAGAACATACATTGATTGTTTTTCTGAGTTTGTGTTACTTCACTTAGTATAACAGTTTCTAGTTCCATCCATTTTCCTGCAAATTTAATGATTTCATCTTTCTTTACTGCTGAGTAAAACTCCATCGTATATATGAACCACATTTTCATTATCCACTCATCAATTGAGGGACACCTAGGTTGCTTCCATTTCTTAGCTACTGTGAAAAGAGCAGCAACAAACATGGATGTACAAGTGTCTCTGCAATAAGATGAGTCTGTTGGGTATATGTCAAGGAGTGGTATAATTGGGTCAAATGGTAGGTTCATTTTAAGTTCTTTAAGGATTCTCCACACTGCTGTCCATGGGGATTCCACAAATTTGCAATACCACCAGCAGTGGATGAGTATTCCTCTTTCCCCACATCCTCGCCAACATTTGGTATCATTTGTTTTCTTGACCTTAGCCAGCTTGAACACTTTTTAAAATGCTTGTTAGCCATTTTTATTTCTTCTTTTGAGAACCCTCTGTTCAGCTCCTTAGCTCCTTAATTGAGTTACTTGCTTTCTTAATTCTTTGCTTTTTGAGTTCTTTATATATTCTGGATGTTAAACCTCTGTCAGATGCATCACTGGTGAAGATTTTCTCCCACTCTGTGAGTTTTCTCTTCATTTCCTTGGTTTCTTCTTTTGATGTACAGCTTTTTAGTTTAATGAGGTCCCATTTGTTATTTCTTGACTATTTCCTGAGCAATTGATGTCTGATTTAGAAAGTCCTTTCCTACACCTATATCTTGTAGGTTATTGCCAAAGTTTTCTTCTAACAGTTTCAGAGCTTCAGGCTTCAGATTGAGGTCTTTAATCCATTTGGAGTTGATATTTGTGAAAGGTGAAAGATATGCGTTTAGTTTCATTCTTCTAGAGGTAGAGATCCACTTTTGCCAGCACCATTTGCTGGACATACTGTCTTTCCTCCTGTGAATGTTCTTGGACCCTTTGTCAAATATCAGGTGGCAGAAATTGCATGTACTAATATTTGGGTCTTCAATTTTATTCCATTGATCTATGGTTCTATACAGGCGTTACTAAGAGAGAAATGGCTAAAATTGGGGTTATTTAAATAGGACTGTGGAGGGAGGTTATACAAAGAAACTTGAGGATAAAGGGAAAGTAAGAGCTCAAGAAAATTGGGACCAGAGGTGACAGGTATTATCAAGAGAGAAATGAGGAAAATGGGGGGAAACTTTAAATGGGGAAACAATGGCAGAAGGGTTGGACATTGAGAGAGAGAGAGAGAGAGAGAGAGAGAGAGAGGAGAAGAGGTAAATAATGCCTAGATAGTTTTTAAAAACCAGAGGAAACCATATTAGTCCAACAACCTACTGACAAATTATACATGCATTATTACTGCATGAGTCCATGTATATAGCTAAAGACTACATAACCAAAAACAGATGCCAGACAAAAGATACCTTCCTTTAGATTGTTGGCCAGGGTGGTACAAGACACTCCCAAAATTACTCAGGCTATTGACACAGCCCTTGATGGCCTCCCAGAACTTGAAGGTAAGACCCTACTGCCGAAGACAGAACATACTTCCAACACAGGATTTGGAGCAATAGAGCTGCAACTGACCTACCACCACTTCCCCTGAAGGCAAGGTCTCACAGCTTTGGAGAGTGCTATGAAGGTGCCAAGGGAAAACATCAGTGGATGATCCAACACCAGCTTCAAGACAAATAGCCACATCAATGGCCAGTATAGCATAAGTCATTGGTGCAGTAGTGGCACTCTTGTGTTGGGGGCAATCAACAGCTACCTAATTTGACTAAACACCCACTCAAAGGGAGGAAACTCAAGTGTTATACTATAAATATAACCTAACCTAATACATATGGCTGGAGTGGCCATAATCTTAGAGAAAACCCCAAGAGTGTCACATCGCTACACTAATGTGATTTCTTACTAAGTGCAAAATATATATCCTTATATTTACAGACAAATTTACCAGTCACCACTCATCAAAGAAGCTCATTTTGTGCCAGTCAGAGACTATTACCAAGTACCACAACTGGTTATACACAGACATTGGGTATGAATTTCCCAGGCCTAATTGACACATCTACAATGCAATCTCTACACCTAAGGCTCATGGAACATAGAACAGGGATAATGAAGAGGACACTAAGGAATCTCTCAGTTCTCAATAATGAAGCATGAAGTTTCCTCAGCTAGGAACACAAAAGGTCACAAATAGCCAAAGTTAGAGTTCCGGAGTCTGCTGAATGCTGGTCCTTGGACAGGATCCCTTTATTAAACTTCTCCCACCCAAGGCTCAGGGACCATCCCAGAAGAGGTGGTGGAAAGATTGTAAGAGCCAGGGAGGATGTGCATGACCATATGGAAACAAAGTCCTATAAGCTCCTGAGAACCTGCTTATATGATGCTATAGCAATGGTGTCAGCATTCACAAGTCCCATGAAAACTCAGGAAAACAACAACCCAGCATTGAACTGGGAAAATGAACAACAGACCTCAATCTTATCTGAAGGAATGTTGGCAACTGATTGCTGCTAGATGAAGACAAGCTGGTCTTCCTAAAACAAGGGACTCCAGATTGGCTGATTGGACTAAGTGGACAGACTTGCACTGGGGAAAGTTTGGGGACAATGGCAACCCAGTGGGCCTTAACAGGGATGATCGAGTATATGGTCTCCAGTGTGGGGGGCAATGGGAGGGTGCCAGTGGGGAAGGGGATATAAAGATAATTAAGATTGTTTGAGCTGTTCTGTATGAAGTACACACAAAAAAATAAAAAAATGAAACTAAAAAATTATAACTCTAAAAGATTAAGTACCTCTTCCACCAAGGAAAGGATATTTTCATGTAGAAAAACACATATAATCCCAGTCACTCAAAAAACTGTATTTGTAAATATCATTTAAATAATAACTCAGTTCCATAAAGCCAGACAATAAAAAATCTTTGCATTATTTAATCCCCAAAGTAGACAATAGACAAACGGGCAAGATGGAGAGAAAGGCGTATTTTTCAGCTCCCTAAACACTTCAGCCTGGAAGTGACACATGTCAAGGAATCATAATGGTCATATGACCCCACGTTGATGAAAGGGACTGAAGCCCACAGACTACGGCTTGGGAAGTTAAGCTCTAGAGTTAAAGTGTAGTACAAGAAGGACCACGAATCTCTGAGTTCAGGCTTCTATCTCTGCTCCAAATGCTAACCCACCATTTCTATTTATTATTAACTTGAGGTGCTAATTTACCTAATTTAATTCTTACAAAAAACTTACTATAAGAGTAAAATGCATTCTTTCCCTCTTTAATAAGATAAAAGCATAGATATGACATGATTAACTGTGGTGACATATTGGGGTCAGAGCTTATACTAATGCTTTCCTAATTCACATTACTTCTACAGAAAATTAGGGCTTCCATTCCTTTGTGCGTTTGTCTTTTTGAGACAGGAAGGGTCTCCCTGTAGCCCCAGCTGGCCTGGAACAGGGTATGTAAACCAGGCTGGCCTCCCCACAGACGTTTGCCTATCTCTGCTTCTCCCGTGCTGGGATTAAAGGCATGTGTCATCATACCTAGCTCTATATTCTTCGGTATAGTGTAGGTTGCACTTTTTAAAAGACATCTTATTTATATAGTTTTTAAAATTTTATGTGTATGAGTGTATTGCCTGCATATGTCTAAGTGTACCCATGTCATGTAATGCCTGTGGAGGTCAGAAGAGGGTGTTGGATCCTCTGGAACTGGACTTAGGGATGGTTGTTAGCTACCTTGTGGTTGCTGGAATTTGAATCTGCGTCTTCTGCAAGAATACCCAGTGTTCTTTACCACTGGGCCATCTTCCCAGTCTTCAGGTTAGGTGTTTTTATGAGTTCCTGAGTGGTTATAAATTTCTTCATATTTTCACAGCCACAGTTTATCACTCACCAATATTGAATGCCTGCATCATGCTAGGCATTACATTGGGAACAATACCGAAGGCATTTCTAGTAGACATTTCTCTTATGTTATAAAGTTCATCACCTTGTTCAATATTATACATTCTAGGTCCACTTATTTTCCCGTGAATTTTATTATTTCATTTATCTTACTAATGTGCAGATGTTAGCCTATGATTCACATGTGTATATATGTTATCAAATGCATGTGTGGATATACTATAGTATTTAGAAAGGAGAACAGGGAAGTAAATTTTAGGAAGAGATACTAATAAGCTCCTACGTAGAATACTTTGTGTAAGTCTCTTGACTCCTCTCTCAAGGTATAACACATTTTTAATGCAAGATAAAATAAAACAAAATAAAAAATGTCCTTAATTTGGCAGTGTCTGCACATGATTCCATAAGATTCTGTACCTAATGAGACTTAATGTTTTTTCATTCTTTGGTTAATTCTATACACTGTAGTTTTTGTTTGTACTAATAAACTTTAACGTTTAAAAATAATAGCATGATAACATATGGCTAAGAAAAGAAGATCACTGTCTAGAGTTAAGTAAGTAACACTGTCATCAGGAAGATGATCACACGCTGAGATCATCTCATTATCACATCAGCAAATCCTTTCCTTCTTGAAGTTGCATAGACTAGAACTCCATTGTAGATCCCCTTGCATGGCTGGCATAGTGTATAGCCTTAAAAGTGATTTATAATATTACATTTTTCTTATATGAACCCAAAAATAAGATATGAAAGCAGAAGGTAGAGGCTGAAAACCATAAAGGGTGGGGGAGGGGAAGAGGGGAACTTGGGCTGGCAGTGATTATATCAAACTATATGATATTTGTGGGTAAAAATGCTGTATGTTGCATAAAACTAGTGACATGTCAACACTAACGAGCAAAGACCATACCACTAAGAATCTAAGAATTCTGGTAAATTTGGCTCTGGAGAGAGAGAGAGAGAGAGAGAGAGAGAGAGAGAGAGAGAGAGCCCAA
Organism: Nannospalax galili; assembly: GCF_000622305.1. Classification (NCBI taxonomy): domain Eukaryota; kingdom Metazoa; phylum Chordata; class Mammalia; order Rodentia; family Spalacidae; genus Nannospalax; species Nannospalax galili. The sequence continues at coordinate 8,333,231 of NW_008347536.1, forward strand.
TTTTATTTTGAGTTCTCTTTATTCCTTAATTCTTCTTGTAGAAACAACAAGTTAATAAGAATAAATTCATCTCTAATCAAAATTTAGCCCCACAGGCTAGATAAACCTTCCTGTATATATCTATTGGCTTCATTCTGACAGCTCAATGATAAAATCATAGCTTGATGTGGTAGGAAACATGACACAGATATGATTAACCTTAGGAAAATTACACATTTGCAATTATCCTTTCATGTTTCCTGCAATTGAATTTCCATTCCTTTTATTATTCATTCATTCCCCAAAATACATAACCATAATTTTGAGTGAATTTCATAACATATTAGTTATGTCGAATATAAAAACATGAAGGTTTTAGATATAAACAACAACAAACTTTTATTACAAGAACTCAGAAGCTTGCAGCCGATTGCTATGCAGGAATAGAAGAGAATTGCATTAGCTATTTTCTGTCTCTGTGATAAACACCATGGCCAAGGCAACTTACCAAAGGAGTAGTTTATTTGGCTTACTGTTCTAGAGGGATAAAAATCCATCATGACTGGGAGGCATGAAGGCAGAAGTGGCCAGAGTACAAAGCTTAGGCCACGAGCAGGCACAGGAAGTAGAGAGTCAGACTGGAAGTGGACAAGGTTATGTACTCTCAAAGCCCACCCCTGTGGTTCCACCAGCAAGGAACTGAAGAGCTCCATGAACTTGGGACCAAGTGTCCAAATGCTTGGTGCCATTGGGGGACATTCTCATTCAAACCACCACAGGCATCAAGGATGAATGAGAAAAAAAAGAGCACACTAGAACTAGTGGGCCCAGCACAGGTTTCCTAGAAGGAGTTTCTTACACAAAAGAGCCCCAGCACACAACTAGAGTGAGGGTGTTCCAGTGTAGACGGGTAGCCACTCTGCTGACATGGGCATATGAAAGAGAATGGCACCCTCTAGACTGAACATGTTTCCCTCATCTACCTTACTATCGTGGAAAGAACCTGTATTTAGGAAGGTAGGCATGGAGCAGGCCATGAGGCACTTTAAAGAATTTTTATATTATTTTGCAGACAATTTGAAGAAAAAATCTGTCAGTTTCCCTTGTTTGATACCTGTCAAGGCATGTGGGACAGACAATTGGAGGGTCTTTCTGCAGTCAGGTTTAACTCGTGTTGCTGTGAAAATTACCCAGAGTTATTACAAAACAGCAATTTATTAGAAGTAAATGGCTTAATGGAGTCTCTCATACATTCTTGCCCAAGACTCATGACTGTAGCTTTTCCTAATAGAAAATCATCAATTCCGATGTCACCAAACCATTAATCATAATATATGCTTTTGTTAAATTTCTGGTATTCTTGAACATGTAATTTAAAGGTCAAGTCTCACAAATACCAGACTCAGGGTAACTGAAGTAATGATGAGAGATGCATTGTTTCTAATCTGTTGCTCACTAATAAGCTTAAATATGATGATTAGACATTTGTCATAATTCAAATGGATTTCATCCTGATTGGCTTTCACATAAACAAATCACCATCTAGCAGCAGACTTAGCTTTTCTCTTCTGAAGTAGTTACTGAATTTTGGGAATCCACAAGTGACTACACCTGTGACAGTATTAAACGATTTAGAAGAAGGCGAAGTTGAAATAGGAACAAAATGCGTGAACAAACACCTGGGTTCCCAGGGAACAATGACTAAAATAGAGCAGTTGTGCTCTCAAATAATATTTTGTCATTGGCAGAGTTGGATGCTAGCCATGTGTTCTCAGTTCTGCAGACTCTTAGTCTTGGTTAACAGCACAATATAGAAGGAAAAGTAGCTTAAATAGTCCTAACCTGAGAGATATTTGGGGGAAAAATTGATTTTTTTCTCCAAATATAAAATGGTAACAGTCTTTAGAAATGAGCTAAGAGAGATAGAAAGGCAAGGATATACCATTTTGCTAGCTCGTGAGAGCTGCCGTAACAAAGTATGAAAAGTACGTAAGTTAGGGCAGTAGCTTGCTGTCTCACAGTTTTGGAGGCTATAATTTGAGATTAACTGTCCATGGGCTTGGTTTCTTTGCTTTCTGGTTTCTACAGGGCAGAATCTTTTCCCCATTTCTTTTTTAGCTGCTGAAGGTGTGCTGTGAATCTTTGGCATTCTTTAACTTTCATCCGTGCCTTCACCTTCACTAAGCGTTCTGCCCATGTACAAGTCTATGTTCAAAATGAACCAATACACTAGATAAGAGACTATCTTAACGAACCCATTCGCATTGAATCACTGTGTCAAGACCTTGTCTGCAAATAAAGCCAGTTGCTAGGGTCATTATATCAATGTGCAACAAATGTGCTTAGAGAATTTCATATGCTAACTTAATACAAGTGTGTTTACAGAAGGGAGGCAGGAGATAGACAAAACAGAGTCAATTCAGTAGAGTTTCTAGTAATATATGAGCAAGTTGTGTCCATATTTCTGGTTCCTAATACTTATTAAGTACTTACCTTGAGCTCAGAAATACTGTTAATCTTTCATAAAGTAAGTATAAAAGCCCTATGAAGCAGTGTGTTCCCAACTTACACATAACATATTAGAGGAAACCAGGAGCTTCCCAAGAATCAAAGCTATTAGAATAATGAAAAGCAGGGTCAGGTCTAAGCTCAACATTAATCCCACTTCATCTTAAAACCCACGTTTCCCCTTTCATCCTGCATTGCCTTTAAACGTGCATTAGTATCTTTGTGCCCTTTTCTTTCTGTACATTTTTCTTAAATTTTTATTTATTTTATTTTTATGCATATGAGTCACCTGAATGTATGTAACTGTACCCATACCATGCAGTCCCTGAAGAGGACAGAAGAGGGTGTTGGATCCCCAGGAACTAGAGTTACAGACAGTTCACTAGTCACCATGTAGGTGCTGGGATTCAAACCCACAGATTTTGCAAGAGCAGTCACTGCTCTTAACTGCCAAGCTATTTCTCCAGCCCCCTTCCTGTACATTTTAAAACTGTAAAACCCTAGAGCTTCTTGGTTTAAAGCAGTTTTAGGCACAGAGAGAGACTTAATACACCCTTTAATGAATTTTTGTAAATTTCATAAATCACATTTTGATTTGCACATTTGATTGCACTGGATAGCATTGGTTGTCTATTTGACACAACTGGGTAGAGGGAATTTCAACTGAAGAGCTTCCTCCATTGGATTGACCTGTGGCCATGTCTGTGGGGCATTTTCTTGATTGCTGAGTATATGGGAGGTGGAGCTTCCTCCATTGGATTGACCTGTGGCCATGTCTGTGGGGCATTTTCTTGATTGCTGAGTGTATGGGAGGTGGAGCCCACTGTAGGTAGTGCCACCCCTGAGCAGGTGGTTTTGTGCTGAATAGGAAAGCAGGCTGAGAAGAGGCCAGAGGAACAAGCCTGTAAACAGAGTTCCTCGGTGATCTGTGCCCAGTTTCCTGCTTTGAATTCCTGTCTTGACTTTTCTCAGCGATTAACTGTAACCTGGGAGATATTAGACAAAATAAACCCTTTCCTCCCAGATAGGATTTGGTCAGTGTTTCTATGGCAGCAATAGATAATGAGACAGAAATTAGTACCCAGCATCTTGGGGTTTTGCTGTGCTACACCTAACCATGTTGTTTTGAGGATTGTTGGAGCATTTTGAACTTCGGACTAGAAAAGCCATTGAGTGTTCAGAGCTGAGTGAGCTTTTGCTCTAGAACTTGGAATGGTTATGCTGAAGAAAAATGTGGATGCCGGAGGCTTGGATTGTAAAGTTTCGAAGGAAGCAAAGATTATCACTTTGTTTATATGATATTTTGGACTGAGAATCTGTGGTTTCTGGTCAGCGGGGCTGTAGAATTCAGCTGTGATTAAGATGAGCCCAGCACCACTGGAGTGTAATCTTTGCTTTCCTGGGACAATTGGTGGTAAAATGGGTTTGAAATCAGCTGGGAGTAACAGGAGACCAGCATTATTGTGGCAAAATCTTCTGGGAAGTATTTCCTCAGGGACAGGACATAGAACCTGTGTTTCATCGGGGGCTCAAGCCTCCATCTCAAACTGGAAGCAAGGCTTGGTAAAGTTAACAGTCTCCTACATAGTATTGGTTCTGAGAGTATAAAGGGATCATGGAGACACTCTGAGGCCTGGCACTGTGAGAGGCCAGGAGAGTTCATTGGTGGAGGTTCAGCCTCGGCTTCAGTAGAAACCCTAGCATATTGGAGACGCTGGAACCCTGGAATGACCAACAAGAGTTCTGAGAGTATAAAGGGATCATGGAGACACTCTGAGGCCTGGCACTATGAAAGGCCAGGAGAGTTCATTGGTGGAGGTGCAGCCTCGGCTTAGTAGAAACCCTAGCATATTGGAGACGCTGGAACCCTGGAATGACCAACAAGGGCAGCAGCAGGTGTGGAGTAGTCAGCCTGGGCCTACGAGATTAGCTGTGTGTGCTGTGAATGGCCGAGCCAGAGAAGTGGATCTGCCCATGGCATTTGGAGCCCAGAAGATGGTGAGTGAATCCAGATGTCCAGTCTTGAGCTATTTTGCTGGACTGCAGTTTTGCTTAAGTGTGCCTGATTCTTCCTTTATGAAATAAGACAGTACTTAACTTGTTTTGGATTTTATAGGAGCCCACAGTTAAGAAACTTTTTAAAGAAGCTTTGAACTTTTAAAGTGATAGGATTTTTTAAAACTATGGGATTTTTAAAGTTGTATTGCTTCATATGGTAATATTAGCATGGGATCCTAGGGATAAAAAAATGGAAAGGCTGGGGTTTAATAGTGATATGTTTGTGTGTCAAATTGACAATGGGTCAATTGTGCTGGATAGCTTTAATTGCCAACTTGACACACATGGTTAGAGAGGGGAATCTCAATTGAGGAGCTGCCTCTATGGGATTGGCTTGTGGACATGTCTGCGGGGCATGTTCTTGATTACTAAGTGAAGTGAAAGGGCCCAGGCTCCTGTGGGCAGTACCACCTGTGGTCAGAGCCACCTCTGCTCAGGTGGTTTTGTGTTATATAGGAAAGCAGGCTGTGCACAGGCCAAAGGAACAAGCCAGTAAGCAGCATTTCCTCCATGGTCTGTACTCCAGATTCTTGCCTCAAGTTCGTGCCTTAGCTTTCCTCTGTGATGAACTATGACCTTGGAGTTGTAAGATAAAATAAGCCCTTTCATCCTCAGGTTGACAATGGTCAGTGTTTTTAATCACAGCAATAGAAAGTAATTTAAGACAATCATATTTAGACCCCCCCTCATATCCATAACTCCCAATAGCCCCCCACCATATTTCATGCCTTCTGTCATATTGTATTAAGGCTTATTGAGTCACATTTGTGACCCCAAATGTCCCTTAGTGTGAGTCCATCCACTGGTGCCTGATCAACCTATTTAATATCATTCACTAATGTTGGGACCTCTTACCCGTTTCCTTACTTCTATGCTGGATTTGTCTGGTTTGAAATTGTATGGGTCTTGTGTATGCTGTCACCATTGCTGTAAATTCAAATGAGTAACTTCATAGCTATCTGAGAAATGCCATTTCCTTGTGGTAATCACTTCCCCTGGCTCTTATAGTCTTTGTGTCCCCTCCTCCTCAGTGGTCCTTGATCCTTGGGTGGCAGAGGTTTGATACAAGTTTCCTACCCAGAGATAAGCACTCTATGGTTCCTTATGCTCTGCACTTTGGCCAGGTGTGACTTTCTAGGGTTAATCGCTATCTGTTGCATGAAGAAACTCTGCTGGTGAGAGGAGAGAGGCATTAACATTCTTTCTGCCCTCTGTTAACATACACTTTTATTACTCTCGTAAAAATGAAAGAAGAGAGAAAGAAAGGGATAAATGAGAGGCAAGAATATCTAAAATTGGACACAAAGACTTGATACATTTAGAAAATGATTCATGGAAATGAAGCGGGTAAAAGGAACACAACTGTGGCCTGGTGTGCCAGGTGGCTCCGCAGAGACAAGGGTACACTGGACACCCAGCTTGTGTCAGTCTTTAGAAGAGATGTTTCACTTCTTTAGAATGAAGGACAAACAAAACTCTCTTCAAGTCTTTCATCTCGCCATGTGAAACTGTAGAATACCCATAGGACTGAATAAGTGTTGAATGAATTCTAAGAAAAAATGTTCACAGTTCACCAGTGGCCTACGCCATTAGATGGGTCACAGTGACCAAGAAGGTTAAGTTTCATTTCACCATGATTCTTACTCGATAATGGGTTCTACCAGCACCTACTAATAGAAGCAACAGCACAGTCAATGATATTAATTACATCCACAGCAACTAGTTCATGATTCCAGACATTCCCCCACATATTTATCTTCTAATAGTCTCCTCTCCCCTGCTTCCTAATTTTATCTGGGATGTAAAACAGGTTAACACATGCCAGACAGAAGCCTAAGGATATAACTCTAACACTGCAAAATTTCTGATTGTCACACAAAGAGCTGAAAATGTCTACCCATTCCCACCATTACAATACCCCATTGAAGGCAAAAAGAACTTTCACACTCTGTACCATACGAAAGAAGGAATTGGTCTGCCCTGCTCTGTCTCTGACAGTTTCTCTTTTTCTTTCTATCACATCACTTCAGATCCCTCACATGCCCCACACTCTAAATGAGCAAGTCTCTTTGGGACTTGGTGGGTTGAACTTCCAGAATGGTTATTGCTAACATAACCATACTTGTAGGTGGGCAGGATAAACAAGAAAATAAGACAAAATCTGGCTCCCATCTCACATTTCCCTTTTCTATTGCTTTTATGCGGGAGAGGCAAAATGTTTTTGTAGATCTTAAGACCATCTTGATGCATTTAACAAAGCCCTTTCCGTACTTCCCATGTCCTATGGACCACCTTCCTTTCAAGATATAAGTATTGACCTGTAACTCAAAAAATGAGTGCTAGCTCTTACTTGCGTGGTACTAATTACATTACCATTGCAAGAGGCACATTTTAATAAATAGTAAATATACAATGACCTGTGCTCTCTTAATCTTTTATATAAATACAGTCCCCAAGAGGCATTGCCTCTCAACATAGCCAATCTGACTTTCAGAGGACACATTTTAGCAAAAGCCTAGCCCTGATCTTGTAGTGAGAACTGGCCTCTCATTACTAACCTGTCAACCTTCACTCTTACTATCACCCAGATTAATAGTTATTTAACTGCTGAACAATTATGACAGGTGATTAATTAATCTCAAGGAGCAGCCACTTGTACCACTATTCATCAGCCCATCAACAGACAGAAGGAGAAGGAAACCAATCTGTATTTGTTACAAAATGGGCTAGGCAGGCATTACTCAGGCAGTAAGAAAAGGTCATCGCAGAGCTGAAAGCAAGATGAGCAGGTTTTGTGAGATTGATGAGAGAGATTTATTTTCTGTATATATTATGAGGAGAAAAATCTGTTCAACACAGTGTGTTGAGAGAAACTTAATGCATAGAGAATGGATTTCTCCAGATGTGTAAAGTACTTAAATTTTATACCATGGGCATAAAACTGGCATTTCTGAATTGCCGTGTAAGGTGAGATGTTGACGGTTGTCCTATCAAGTCTGCAAATATCATAATGACTTCAATTGTTGCATTGAAAATTACATAAATAATTCATTTATGCTTAATGATACATGCCAGACACCCACAAACCACCTTCCATTTCGTGATTGTCCTCGCTCTCTGCAACCTGCCCTCAGTGTTTGCCTTTAACAACACACAACTCTCTCTAACCCCATTGTTACTGCTACTATTACATTTTTAGAACTTTCCAACTCTTTTATGAAATATCAAAATAACCTTTTCTTGAATAGCATTCCATGTTCTGTATAGCAGTCTTTGGGTTTTATTTATTTTCCATAAAATAGATAGTAGCATCCCTCTGATTAAACTTATGAAGAGATCCTGCTCTCTAACATGTAGCATCATGATTAAGAATATTCCTCTGAGCTCAGACTACTTAGCTTGAGTTCTAGTTCTGATTCTTCTTGGCTGCATGATTTCAGGTAAATACAAACCTTCAGTTTGGGTATAAAACCTTCAGTTGGGTATAATATAATATGTATAACTTTTAAATAAATTAATATTCATGAAGTTCATATACTGCTTACAATACAGTGTGTCTTTGATATGTTGTCTTTTGTTATTCCAAACCATGTGCCTTGCCACATCTTGTAAATACACAGTGAATTCTCACCTTTACCCCTTTCATCCTATGAGAAAACTCTCATATGCATTTCAACTCCACTTGCCCATTTATGTTGTGAAAAGACTATTATCTTCAGTGTAGAACAGTGTTCTGCTCATGATAATGTGTATCAAGAATCTAATCAGAGTGAATGAATGAATGAATGAACGAATGAACGAATGAATGAATGAATGCTGGAGAAATTGGCCTGACAAGGGAAGAGGATGGCTTCAGTGTATAAAACGTATGGTGAAGTAATCTTTCCTCCCCAACTAAAAATGAAACAAGAAGTTGATACATTAACTGTTCTAGAAGCTTAAATGGGTATTGGCTCTCTGGGGCATTGCTGTAATTGGACCTTGGAGAGAGAGGTCTATATTGGAATAATTAGTGACTTAAGGCAAATTCTCAGAATCATACTGTCTATTAAAATTATCATCATGTGGGGAAAGTGCTAAAAAAATAAAACTAAATAAATGAGGCTTCCTCCTGGCAAATTGTCAGACGATGCTCTGATTTCCTGATTGCCTGTTTATGAGGCTCTTCTGAGCACAAGAGAATTACCAGTTATCTACAGCAAGGGTGTCTTAAGGTTTCCATTTCACCTAACAGAAGTACAGAGCCCACTGTACACAAACACGCCATTAAGCACACAAGTGTCAGCCTCATCTATGTCACCTTTTTAGAAGTCCTTATCCAATTGATGATAACACCTGTGTAAAAAAATTCTCTGTATTTCCCATATTAATCATAATTCAGACAGCCAGCCCTTGGGGTGTCACAAGAACAAGCTATGACTTCAGGTGGGTAATAAACAGCAGGGGCAGATGAACTTTATCTAAAAAAGGATGCTATTTTCACATAGTTCAATTTACCCCTCCCTGTGTGGATGGGTTTAAGTACACTAAAATGACTTTGTTGCAAAGCACCTGAGGAGATACTTAAACTTAATTGTACCATGTGTTCCTTACCTGAGTAGTTAATCAAGTTCAAACTAGGGCAAAGGCCTTTAGGTTTACACCTTTAAGGAACTCTCAGTCTTGGGGTTCTATTACCAAGATGAGACCTATCTTGACTATGGAAAATATTAAATTTAATGGCAAAAATAAGTCTTTCTTTCCAGTAGTGATGATCACATGGAAATAAAGAAGACACTAGATTAACTATTTTCATTATGCTAAAATTAATTTTAAAATTTTTATTAAATTTATGTGTCATGTTTGAATACACGTGTGTGCACAGGCATGCATTCCTTGGTGCATGTGTAAAGGTCTGAGGACAACTTGAGGGAGTAGGTTCTCTACTTCCAGCAAGTGGGTCCCAGGGATGGAACCTGAATCTCAAGCTTGGCAGCAAGTGCATTTAACTTGCTGATCGAAGACTGCTTTATAGAGGTCCTCATGCAAGTCAGAGAGCATTGGGGAGTGATGGGAGAGGAGAGAAGAAAGGAGGAAGAGAAGGAATGAAAGTGAACAGGAGGAAAATGAGGTAGAAATCTGTCTATAAAAAAATCAAAGCCAGGGTGGTGGCATATACCTTTAATCCCAGCATTGGGGAGGCAGAGGCAGGCAGATCTCTGTGAGTTCAAAGCCAGCCTTGTCTACATAGTAAGTGTCAGGCCATCTGGGGCTACAGGGAGACCCTGTCTCAAAAAGATTGTAAAAATTCAAGACTGGAAATGATTCGTCATTATACTGGAAGGCCACCATATAGCCTTCCTACCCAGGCTGAACTGCAGAATGAAGAATGAAGATTGGTTTGGGTGTTTGTAATTACAGTTTCAGTTTAGTTGCATAAATTGTCCACAGTAAGTTAATGGCTTTCTTGTGCCAAACCTCAGTTATCCTTCAATACAAGGAGTATAGTAAATCATACCCTGCAGGGACTGTCATACATCTCAAAAGATACGTAGCACCTGCACTGTACTTCTGAGTACTGTTCTCATCGGTTTCAGTTTGACAGAGCTGTTCTGGATTTGGTTTTGCTAATCACATTAAGAAAGGAGGGTAGCTTGTCTTGATTTCTATGGTGGAGATTGTGAATCTAGATGAGTTATTTACGTGGCTATGCTCCAAACATACTAAAAAAATAAGTAATGGTTTGGACTCATTTCGTCTTTACAGAATGAGAAAATAGCAGTACTCCTCTCGGCCAAGCAGTAGTGAACAGCAGACCACTTGGATTATCTGTCAGTATGTCTTTCTGTTTCTCCATAGGCTATGCCTAAAATTGGCCTCTTAAGAAATGATGTTCCAAAACCAGGAAAATAGACTTTAAACATTGTTAGATCATGAGACTTTCATAGTGCAACTAACTCCTCTAAAAACTATGTGATTCAGGCATTGTGAAAATAATTATGTATTTAGGAGACAGAAAATCATAGAATGCGAATGCCCTAACTGTTCAAAGCTAAACACACAAAATCTAATTTACAGTGGTCCTGGAATGTCAATGGGATGCTTTCCATTTCAGAATGTAGCAGCTCTTTACTATGTTTGAACACAATACCTAATATAGTAATTAACTCATGAAGGATCAGGAGATAAAGTCAGGCATGGAGAACTGATCCCTTGCCTGTGCCACTACACATTAAGCCTCACTTCACTCATTTTCCACAGTAATCAGGGCACTGATTCCCTTCAGTTCCATGAGCTTGGTGATCAGCAAGAGGGCCTGAGAGCACTATCCCTCCTGCCTGTTTGTGTAGTAAGTCAGGAACTACCTGTGAGAAAATTAACCAGTGACAACAATAACCCTTCTTGTCTCAAAGCCTCTTTAATAATGTAGTTTGTTTGTGGTGAGAATGGGCATAGGATGGGCCCAGTAACAAAGATAAGAGCTATGAAAAGAAGACAAACCTACGAAAAACAATTGAGTTAAATTAATAGCTACTCTATTGAATTATTGGATTACTTACTGAATTACACAGAAAACAAGAAACTGGGTTTTGAAGTAAGTCACTGTCTACACTTAGGGAAAACGTAACTAACAATAATCTGTTCATTCTTTGACTCTGTGGGAAATGAGTAGTGAAAAACTGAATTGGTTGGTGGGTAAAGTGAGGCCTAGAGGGCTGGATAAGGTGCTTGTGCGCTATCCGATGAAGGATGGAGCAGAATGTTATACACTGGGATTTCAGATCCCAGAGGCCATGCACCATTCTCTATGATAAACAGTGTCTTTAGAAATATTATGTTTCTCAAGTGGTTCCCAAGTCCCTTGATTTAGGTGAAGGTGCTTTCGATGCATCTGAATGGAAGATGAGGCAGATGTAGCCTGATGTAATGGTCAGCAAATGTCAAGGTACAAGGAAAGATTCATGCTGGGGAATTGTGAAGTCATGGATTTAGTAACTGAGCTCAGCTGAGAAGGCAATACCTCGATATGGGGAAATTTGTAGGTCTCCCTAATTTTTGGCTCTGAGATAGGAGCAGGTGTGAAGTAAGCAAGCTAAAATGTTTTCTTAAATCCCAACATCAAACCTTCAGGTCTCCCCTAGCGTTGTGAAGCGTTTCTTATGTTTTCTATTTACGGTCCCAGCCAGAATGCTGTGATTTCTCATGATCAATTGCCAGCAAGTAAGATCTCTGATGTTTAACACGTAATGAAGTGAGTCCTTATCCTCATGATGTAGACCCATTAGTAAATCTTGACATGGTCACAGTACCTTTCCAGAAGAGGTTTCTTAAGTGTCTTTAAGTGCATAAAATACAATGCATAAAAAATTATAGTCTAATATATTTTCCCAATGCTTATAGGATGTCATTAGTAGAGTATGCCTTCTTTTTTAATTAAATAGCTAGGAATGGAATGTTTGCTCCATAATTTCAAAATAGTGATACATTTCATTATGTCTGCCACATCTGTAATGTGCTAAGAAAACATCTGCAATGCTTCCTGCTGCTCAAACAACGCTGGGCTCTGTGAAGAATACCATGTGTTTTCTAGAGTGTCTTTGCTTATAACTGAAGAAAATGCTAAATTCTAGTTGGTACTGGTGTAAATACTGTTTATGAATAAGCAAAACTCCTCAAATGTAATATCGTTCATTCAGGAGTCAAATACGAGTGACCATGGCCTGGGAACAGAGATTCAGGTTACCCCAAATTCCATGCTCTAACCTGGAAGCAATTTCATGACGTTTTTATAGTAACAGAACAAAGAAAAGTCATAAATCAAGACAATTTTCAAATACACTGATGGAAACATTAAGTCAACAGATACACAAAAAGAACTCTCAGCTACAGGCTCACATGCTATCTGAACGCACTCAGACTTTTGGTTAGTACTTATGTTAATACACCCCAAGAAGTGTTTATCTATTAGTCATAGGAGGTTAAGGTAAGTAAGGAATGGCTACTTGGGGGCTAAAGCTAGCCCAAGATAAATTGTCATTAGTCTTTGGACCTGCACCATTCCAAACACTCCATAGTCACTGATGTTCTCATTAGTTGATCAGCCTTTGCAGAAGGTTCGGTTTCAAGATGTGGGTTTATTTTTAGTCACGATACAATGTAATTTTTTAATGCAAGTTTTCTGACACTCTGAGTTTTACCTGAATTTTACTTAAAGCATTTTCTAACCTCTACCCCACTCCAGAGACTCTGCCAGCTGCTTCAGAAAGCTTTTCACATCCATTATCTATCTTTAACATTTATTACTACATATGGGGGGCAGGATTAAGTGATATTTATCTTACAGGTGAAACTGTTGAATCTCAGAAGTAGAGGCACTCACAGTCATCTTTGTGAGTGATAATACTGGAATTTCAACTAAACCTCCTCATCCTAGTTAAGATTTTACTTAGAGGGCAATCTAGTAAGTTCTATGAAGAATATATTTCATTTGAATTCAAGTACAATAAAACACTGGAGTGAAGATGGCTTCCTGGAGAGAGCAGGTGAACCCCCTAGATATGGGCTACAACAGCTACTTAAAACTAGGAGAAGTAACACAGTGATTTTGCTGTATAGAATAGAGTCTATTCCATATTACTCATTAGGAGAATCTTACTGAGAAAACAGCACTGTAAAATGTCACAGGAATCCTGATATATTAGAGAGGTATATTTTCTCAGTATTTGAAAATATGGTAATCCCAGAAAAGTTTTAAAAATGTACAGGGGCATCACAGAGCGACTGAATGAAGGCAAAGCCCACTCTGGAATCCAAACTTTGAACTTTACTAATTCCTTAGCTGCTTAATTCTCCCTGTGCTATAACTTTATAATATAGTAAAATATAGAAAAATACAGTATTTCTTATGATATCAGTGTGTTTGTGTTGAATATAATGTGTACATGTAATTTTTCTATGCCTCCATCTTTCAAACGAAGATACTAAGCACATACATGATTGAATAGACATACAAGCCTTGATGTACAAGGGTTATGTCATGATGAGGCCTTGGACATTTGCTGACATACAAAAAAAGAGCAGTATACGCTCTGTGGATCCTTGTAAAATTGCATGGCTGTGTGACCTTGAACCTTGAGCAAAGTAACCAAATTCTCTAGGCCTCAGTTATTTCATTTTGCAAAATGGGAATGATTTCTGTTCCGTTCTGACCTCACATTTGAAGCAACAAGACTGTCATCTGTATTTGAACCTAAGTTCTTAGAAAAACTTGATCCTTTAATATGCCACAATTCTACAAATATTACTAAGTCATTTACTCGCATGCCACCATTTTGACTGTCTATTTTCTATTGTAGTTCATCACAACTGGTTGCTCTTATATTGGTATTTATTTATGACCATTGCTATTATGCTAAGCAATCAGATATTCTTAAGACTTGTTTTGTTTTCTTGAAACATTCATCTGCTGGATTCCATGCCTATTAATTTTTTTCTCATAAAATCTTTTTCCCTGCCAACTTAGTTTCTTTTGTTTGTGAATCTGAGCATCTGGCAATGTCAACCTGATGAAAAAAATGACATTCCATGATAACATGCGTGTCTCTCTATCTATCATCTATCTCTATTTATCTACAATCTATCTATCTATCTATCTATCTATCTATATGTATCAGCTATCTTTCATCTCTAAGTTTATCATGTATCTATCAATCATCTATCTATCACGATCTATCATCTATCATCTATCTATATGTATCATCGAGGGGGTATCTATCATCTCTCTATCAATCATCTACCTTTCACTATCATTTATCTATCAACTATCTATCATTTATCTATCTGCCATCTTTCTATCTTCTATCTATCATTTATCTATTTATTGATCATCTATCTATCTATCATATATCTATCTATCATCTATCAATCATCTATCTATCATGATCTATCATCTATCGATCCATGATCCATATAACTATTTTTGTGTTAGTTCTGTTACTACAACAAAATAGTAAAACAGCTAATTTTTTTTAATTTTATTATTTTTATTTTATGTGTATGCAGGTATTGCCTGCATATAGGTAAGTGCACCCATGTCATGCAATGCTTGTAGAGGTCAGAAAAGCCTGTCAGATCCCCTGGGACTGGAGTTAAGGATAGTTGTTAAACAGCTAACATTTTAAAGACAAAAAAATTTATTTAGCTCAAAGGTCTGGAAGTTGAAAATCCAAATAGTGCAAGCTGGGCAAGAATCACCCATTGACCATTTCTGCAATAACACATGGCAGATCAACCTGGGCAACTGTAGTGCCTGTGAGGGGCAAGCACGAGACCTTCAACTAGAAGAAGGTGAAGATAGCTAAATGCTTGCTTTTATAGCAATGCTTTCATGAGAGCTTTCAGGATGGAACAAGCAGTGTCCTGTTTAGTATACTATTTAGAGCTTAATATTTAAATCTATGAAAATATTTCTTCAGTGCACTATGCATTCACTATAAAATATTGTTTATAATATCCCTTTTTTAATTGAATTTTGAGTTTGATTTTGAACCCAAGCCACTTTAGCTATCAGATATCATGAAATAGAGATCAACAATATAACCTATAAACATAGATTCTTGAATCTGGTCCATTAATATCTGGAAAGTTGAAAAACTTGTTCTATTTTCCATTTTGAAATGAAATTCAATTGACCCTCCAGACTTCCTCATATTTATTTAAAAAAACATAAACATAAAACAAAAATGAATTGCTTATATAACTCCTCTCCATTTGAAGTCCATGGTTTGTCATAAAAATAGAAATAAAGTTTAGGTTCAGATCAAAACTTCTGAGCTGTACCTTGCACTCTGCCCCACTGCTCCTGAACCCTGAAACATACTTGTCTGTCATCTCGCCTTGCTGTGTGTTCTTTATCCATCTCAAAACTGCAGATTCCTTTGTTTTCCCGTTAGCACAGATCTGGGAAACACCACTTGTCTTTTTCTATCAGTAGCATGTAAGGTTTTCCTCTTTTCATTATGGCCTATCTTATTAATCTGTATCTGTAAAGTTTTGCTTTAGAATCAAGAGTGCCTTAGAAACTCAGGTTACAATAGAATTCTTTCCAAGTCTGTTAAGCTCACTGTCCTGTACATTCCTTTGAAGTGATCATCTATTCAATTCTAGGACTACACAATGCTGATCCACAGTAGGTAGATACTTAGTATATTTTTTAAACTAATTGACTGGGTGAACAGTATCTTACTAACTTTTCATGTCCATTTTAATAGCTTAAGGGACCTTGAAATTGTCATGAGGAGGAGAATAATTGATATTTTCAGGTAAGATGCCTACCAAGTGAGTACAGTTCCACAGTTTGCTAGCTGTCCAGAAAACTGGAGAGTTAAATCTTAAAAACTGTGAATTGGCATTTTTCCCTCAAACACAGAGGGGGCGGGAGGGAGGGAGGGAGGGAGGGAGGGGGAGAGAGAGAGAGAGACAGAGACAGAGACAGAGACAGAGAGATTCTTTACTATCATCCTGTGCTGGTGAGAAGATAACAGTTCACCAATTAACAGCAGGAGGAAACTGTTTCTCCTTGATGCCTTCAGCAGGGAAAGGGTCACTTTGAGGTACAGCACAGTTTGATATGCACTTACATGCAGCTTCTCGGTGTTTTGGAACAGCCTAGGGTACTGTTTATTTACAGAATTTTTAAACATACTTAAAAGTCTCAAAATAGGAAAGTGAAAATTTTTGGTTGTGTTTATGAGACAGAAGGACAAAAGGATCTTTTAGGTTCATCCTCCATACTTGAATTTCCCAAGCATCTACTTGCTTTGTGATTGCTTTGCTCCAGGCTCATTACCTCCGGGGCTAGAGAACGACTGCTGAATGTCACTGCTTTGCTTTTCAGAAAGCTTTGTACATGAAAACCCCTTTTTCACAGTAAACAAGTTTCTCTCCATTGTTGTTATAATCTTTTCATATTTACTTGTTATATCACTTCATAAGTATAGGGATTAATTTCAGCCGAATGAAAAGCTGTAGTCAACTAGCGCTCTCTCTCTCGCTCTCTCTCTCTCTCTCTCTCTCTCTCTCTCTCTCTCTCTCGTCTTTGATAGCATGTATCTAATACCCTCAAATATGTATCCATATTTACTCTTCAACTTTCTAGTTGTTTGTCAAAGCCTGAAATTTTCCATTAAAGGGCTTGTGATATTAATTCCTTCTACTATCTCTTCACTGCTACATGTAGCTTACTGAAGAAGTCATGGATACTTTAAATGGTTCAGAACTTAGTTCTTGCTACAGAATAAACTGTGGGTGTTTTTTTTTTTTTAAGTGACAGGTATCTTGCTGCCAGTGATAATTATCACCATCATTTGTCTATTAATATAGCAGTCAAAAATACAGAAATATTTTATTTATAACTTTTGTGCTATGGCACATTACTGTAACACTGTTACGTATACAGGGGACTTCAGAAGCAGAAAAAAGTAAAAGGAGAAGCTGAGGGGAGTGCACTTCCAATTCATACTTTATATGTGTGTACAGAGAGAGAGAGAGAGAGAGAGAGAGAGAATGCAAATTAGCAAAAAGAATCAAAGAATCACATACCTCATGTGTTTGATATTTTATAATGACTAAACTGAGCAGTCATAAAACCAATTTATCTTCTATGCATCCCCTGTGATGCAGTATGACAGGGTAATAATTTATTGATCTAAGGATTAAAGGTGCTCAAAATGTTTGTGTGATGATAACAGTTCTTTCAGCCTCTAAAATATGCCAGAGATGTTTCAAGATTCATTCAGCTTTTCTGGCCTTAGAGGTTAGGGCATGGGTGGCAATGAAATGTTCATTTTTTAATGAAATTGCCTGCTTGTAACCATTTACTAGGACAAGACCATGATGCGGCTCTGCCACTGTCTCTTCTGGTATGATAAGAATGCATTGCAAAAATTCAGTAAATGAGTGCAAGAAAATTGCTGTTTTCTGCGTTCCAAGTTCAAATTTTCCTTAATAACATTTTGAAACAAAGCATATTAGGAAGATTTTACTCATCTCCTCTTGAATCATGTGTTTGGTTTTCTTTCTTTCTTTCTTTCTTTCTTTTTTTAATCTTTGGTTTTTAATTTTTTTTTTACTTATTTTTTGTGATTTTTCATATAGCATAATTTGATAGTATTTTAATCCCCTCCCCTATCCACATCTCCCCTTACTGTGCCCTCCCAATGTAATGCAGTCATATGTCCTACAGATCTCATTTGTGTCCCCAGATGTCAATCAGTTTGGATCCAGCCACTGGAGTCTGTTTAAACTACCAAAAGTCCCATCCTTAAAAGAGACTGTCTCCCTACTTCCAATGCCCCTTGGTTGCCAAAAGTTCCTTGGGTTTGGAGTTTGTATCCACATCCCTATGTCTATGCTTGGATTTTATCTGGTTTGAGCTTGCATGAGACTTTGCATGCTGTTACCATTGCTGTGAGTGCATGTGAGTAAGTGACCAGCTAGCTGTCTAGAAGACTGTTTCCTTGTGGTCATCTGCCACCTCTAGCTCTTACCATTTTTCTGCTCCCTCTTCCACAATGATTCCTGAGTTTTGTGAGGCAGAAGCTTAATGTAGGTGTCCTATTCATGGATAAGCACTCTGTAGCCTCTTGTCCTCTACACATTGGCCACTTGTGAGTTTCTGTGTTAATAAAATCTGTAGCATAAGGAAACTTCTCTGGTGAGTGTTGAGAGAGGCATTAATCTATGAGTATAATGATAAGTCTTTAGCTGTCAGTTAATACTATAATTACTTAGTAGAAAACTAGTAGTGGGCTCTACCCTATGCCTTATGACCTGACTAATCTCAGGCTCCTAAGCATGATATCAGTGTCAGGTATGGGTTCCTTCCTATGGAACTGTGAGTGCGGTGTGGCTTCCTGGAAGGGGTGGTAGAATGCAGTGATATAAAGAGTGAAAAGAGAATAATATAGTAGTAAGGGATAAATTGGATGGGGAATGAGATGGCAGGGAAGAGGAGGGCATATGGGGGGACAACAATATTAAAGACCTTTAGAAGAAACCATATGAAAACTTAACAGTATAGAAGCTTCTTAAAGTAGTTTCTATATATGTTATATACATTATAAAAAGAGAGTAATATAAATTACTGCATAACAGGGGCATTGCCTCTACTAGACACCATAGACTAACAAAATATAGCCCCAATGCCAGGAATGGACTCCTCCTCTTGAAGCTGTTGACCAGGTTTGCTGGATAGCTTTAGATGCCATCTTGACACACGTTGTTAGAGGGAACCTCAACTGAGGACTTTTCTCCTTTGGATTGGCCTGTTGCCATGCCTGTGGGGCTTTTTCTTGATTGTTGATTAATATGGGGGGCCCAGCCCTTGGTGAGTGAGGCCACACCTGGGTAGGTGGTCCTGTGTTGTATAAGAAAACAGGCTGAGCACAGACCAGGGGAGCAAGCCAGTAAGCAACACTCTTCCATGATCTGTGCTCTAGGTTCCTGCCCTGAGTTCCTGCCTTGGCTTCCGTTGATCATGAACTGTGATGTAAGCCAAATAAACCCTTTCCTCCCCAAGTTGGTTTTTCTCAGTGTGTTTATCACAGCAATGGACAGCAGCCTAAGTCATCAGGGGTTCCATAAATCTTCAGACACTGCTGGTCTTTGCTCTTGCTCTGTGTTACACCAGAATGTGATAGAAAGAGCCTGTTGGTGAAGACGCTATACACAGGAGCTATATATAGAACAAAAGGAGAAATCAAGCTAGTGCTGACTTCAGAGCCTTAGCTCTGCTGCCTAGTTTTCATAGTGCTGGAAGGTGCTGTGCAAGCTACCAGTAAGAAAAGGTGATCATGAACCTTACCCAGCTGTGAATCCTGTGAACAAAAACAACTGGCCTGGAAAAATATGCCCACTGTTGCAACAGTAGCCCAAATATTATGGGTGTAACAGACCACTTTATAATTTAATTTGTTTGCTTGTTTATAAGACAGTGTCTTGTTCTATATTCTAAACTCACTATGTCATCTAGACTGGTCTCAAACTTACAGCAATCCTCCTGCCTCAGCTTTTCAAGTGCTGGGGTTATAGGTATGAACAAATGCACACAGTCTGAAGGAGCCCTCTTTTCCACATTGTGCTGTTTATGTCACTGTTGTAACAACAGCAGCAACAACAACAACAACAAAAATAGTACTGACAGCAGTGCCTGATCAGCATTCAGAATCATGACTACTTGTCAAAATATTAGATCCTCAAATAACTGCTGACATTAGACTGAGATCCAGCCTTGAAAATGAAATATGATATCTTATTATCTCTTCTGTTTTTGTCTATTTTTATTGAAATTTTGTGAATTTTAAACAATATATTTTGATCATATTTTTTACCCTTAGCCATGCCCCCCCCCCCCAGATTTCATGAATTCCAAGTAACTTTTGTGTCCCAAATGTCCCTTAGTGTGAGTTCATATACTGTAGCCTAGGCTATTTAGCATTACTCTCTTAAAGAAAATAATTCTCCCTCTACCCCTATTCATCAGTTGCCAAGAGTGTCTAGGCTAAGGTTGGGGCTTCTTGCCGATTTCCCCACTTCTGAGCTGGGTTTTTCTCTGCTTTGAGTTTGCGTGGATCTTGTGCATGCTATCACCGTTGCTGGAAATTCATATGAGCACTTTCTAAGCTGTGTAGAAAACTGTGTTTCCATGTGGTCATCAGCTCCCATGGCTCTTACAGCCTTTCTGCCCCCTCTTCCTCAACAGTCCATGAGCCTTGGGGTGGCAGAGGTTTAACATAGGTATCCTACCTAGAGACAAGCTCCCTGTGGCCCCTTATTCTCTGCACTTTGGCCAGTTGTGGTTTTCTTGGTTAATTACTGTCTGTTGCTTGAGGAAGCTTTGTTGGTGAGAGTTGAGAGATGCATTAATATTCTTTCTGACCCTGTTCCTATATGTTCTCTGAGCCTTTGGTGTAGAAGTTCTATTGTGGATGTGTCACTTAGGGCTGGGCATCTCACAAATATTTATTCTTTGTATTAGACAAGTTATAGGACTCTGTAATAATACCCATTTGCTGCAAAAAGTAGCTTTTTTGTATGAGTAGTGGAGGTACACTTGTCTGTAAGTATAAGGATACATATTTAGAGAATAGTAAGAAATTATGTTAATCTAGGGATATGACAAAAACAACCTCTCCAGCCATGTGTAATTGGCTATGTTTACAGTACAGAGCCAATTACAATGAGTTCTCTTTTATTGAGCAAGCTTTAAGTCCAATTAAACAGCTGTTGATTACCTCTAAGATAAGAGTGCCTCTACTGCATGACTAGATAGTTTGCTGGGTAAGTCATTGTTGTGTTTATTAGGCTTTTATAGCTGGGTAGGACCACTGATTGTTTTTCTCCCTTGGGAACTTGCATAGTATTCTCAATATTGTGAGAGCTTGTCTTCAGGAAAGAGGTTTCCAGGTCAGTTTCTGCTCCATTGCTCTAAGTTCTGTGTTCAAAGTATGTTCTGTCTTCAGCAATAGGGTCTTACCTTCCAGTTCTGGGAGGCAATTAAGGGCTGTGGCAATATCCTGTGTCATTTTTTGAGTCTTTTGCATTAATCTGACCAAAAACTTGGAGGGAGATTCCTGGCATTGTGCTTTTTTTGTTATATAGCCTTCAACTCTACACATAGTCATTAATATATTGTTTGTGTATTTTTCAGTGGGCTTTTTAAACTAATATATTACCCCCTGGTTTTTCATACTACCTAAGCATTATTTATCTTTCTTCTTTCTCCCCCTGAAAAACCATTCCCCCTCACCCACTATCCTGTTAAAATGCCCTCATTTTCCCCATTTTTGCTTCTGATAACAACCTTCTCCTACTATTTCCCTCCCTTGAACGCCTTCCCCTTAGCCAATGTTTCTCCCCACCCCCTTTGGTGTCTATTGTTATATCAGGATATATACTCATATCTAAGAATTTGGAGCTAAGATTCAAAAATGAGAGAGAATATATATCCCTTATTTTCCTGAATCTGTTCATTTATTTTGTCTCCAATTCCATCAATTTATCTGCACATTTCATGATTTCATCTTTCTTTATTGCTGCGTAGCACTCCATTGTGTAAATGTGCCACATTTTCATTATCCATTCATTAATTAAGGGAGACTTTTCTACTTTTAAATAACATTTTTCATCAAGTAGCAACAAAAAGCCCTGCTTTATAGAAATATGTTTCTCAGGGCAGGAGAGATGGCTCAGCAGTTAAGAGCACTGGCTGCTCTTGTAGAGGACCCAGGTTTAGTTCCCAGTACCCACATGGTGGCTAACAACCATAACTCCAGTTCCGGGAGACCCAACACCCTATTCTATCCTCTATGGGCATTGCATGACAGGTACATTTACATACATGAAGTATATGCACTTATGTGCATAAAATAAAAATAAAATATTTTAAAATAAATAAATAAAATATATTTCTCCTTAATCTTTTCTGAGATCTTATCCATCACAAGAACAGATAAATTAGTAAATCAGGCTCTAGCTCTAATTGTTCCCCTAGAGATCTGTACAAACTCATGTTCTTGGTGTTGTCTTCAGGGTATGCTATAGACATAATAAACTGAATGTTTTACTTGATGCCTGATTATAACCTTTGTTGTCCATAATGTGGACTTCTGTGCCTCTTTCCTGCTTTTCAGTCCATGGAGCTAGTCAATAACAAGTCAGAATCCTTGTATGCTTTTAACCCTTTCTATTCTTCCTCTTATAGTTTAATTTTCACATGGTTTTGGTTGTTTTATCTCATAAATGTCACTTAAAATTGTTCCATAACTTTAGTACATACAGCAAGTACCCTAAATGAGTTTCAGTATCTCCTAATGAGAATACTAGAGAAGATACTGATTCGATTTATTGTGGTCATCAGATATAAAGAGGGATTTTAATTTTATTTGCTCATGCCCAGACCTAATATCAAAAGTCATTCCCCACAGTGATAACATGTAACTGAGGATACTCACAAGTTGCAACCTTTTGAGAGATGCAGAAGCATAACCAATTCTATTCCATGATATTGCTATTTCCTCTTTTCCAGTTGTAAGAAGTGAGCTTTGAAATGAGATGGGATGAAGGGAACATGTGGTCTTTTACAAAATGCAGAAATACTCATAAGAGACTATCCCTTCTCTAAATCCAAATATGGAGCCTGACAAAACTCAACAATGGGACTAAAGATGCCTATAATGGCTATGCCCAGGACAAATGGCTTTAAACATCTGACATGATCATCTGTGTGCACGAGGTAGAAACTGAACATATGAATCGGTATAATTCAGCAGGCAAAAGAGAAAAGGCACATGATAAATTAATTCTGTGGTCTGCTGTGTATGAGCAACTTGAAGAGGAAGTATGTATTCTGATTTATGGTTTGAAGGTGCAGTGACTTTTGGCAGGAAGGTGTGGTGGTAGGAAGCCTTGAGGCCATTATGACGGTAGCAAGGAGCAGGTGCTCATGTCTGTGGACCATGAAGCAGAGTGAAGTTGACTAGAAATGAGACCAGGCTACAACCCTCAAGGCCTGCCTCCACTGATTCATTTCCTCCAACTGAATCCTACCTCCTAGGTGAGGGAAGTTCAGCTTTTCAGCTTCTGTAAGCCACATTGGATGAAGAAAAACTCTCTTGCACTGCACACACATTTAAAACACAAACAGTGACAAAAGTTGATGAGTCTGTGTATAATTTTCATAATATTTTCCACTACAGAGAAGCAAACTCGTCCTCACCAAACAATTTTAATTATGTGCTGCCCCATTTGGAAAGCCTTTGAAAATCACCAATTAAGTTCCAAGTTTGAAAACACTAACAAAGAAAATATATCTCAGTAAAAAAACTCAGTGATAATTTGATGGTTTTATCATAGAAAGAAGAGAACACAAAACAGGTAGGATATTTCACCCTGAAGTTGAGAAACGAATGCATCTATATCTGATTCCATACACGCAGTTTCAATTAGCAGTGTGCTCCCAAAGTGCTCGTTGGATATTTTGGTACTGATTTCACTGTTAGTATACTGCTGCATCCTTGAAAATTGTTGATCACAAATGTAGATGCTGCCAACAATGACAGGAATAAGCTGCAATTATGAGAGCTCTGTATCTGGGAAGACGGGGCCCAGAAAAGAAAATGATCAAGTTTTTCTTTATGTTGAATGTAAAAATTGACAGGTAACGTGTTTATGTCAACTAAAAATGGAATCACAAACAGACCAAAATATTGATTATTTTCCCAGAAATCTTAAAAATCTGTTTTCAGATCTTATACTGAATTGAAAAGCAAAGGTACATATTTTTCACTATTTACAGGACTGTGTTTAGTCAATGTGTTGAAATGCATAATATTTGATTTATTGTTTTCTTAATTTGAGTTTACCATAATTTCAGTTTCATCTAGGTAGCGATTATGATTTGAAATATTGTATTGATAAGTTGTATTTCACTTTGAAGTCACGTGTTTACCTCATCTAAATAAGTGATTAAATCTAAAAATGGAAAATATGTAGCCAGTTTTCAATATCAAGTTTGTGTACAGATCTTGATTTGATTCTATAAACAACTGAAAACTGACAAATCATGAAACATCTCAGCTTTGGACCTTAATCTATTCACATCCCTTCTGAACAGTAAGCTGTGTCTCCATAGTTAGCATCAACACTTTCAAGGAATGCCTGGGTTTGATGATTTAATCCCTTGGCCCTTATTAAATTCAGAGTTTTATTGGTTTTTCATGTCATCATTCCTTTTTTAATATTTTTGCACATACATTTTCTTGATATTCTAGGCAATGATACTTCATTAAACACAGTTTTTGGTGGTAGTTGAAGTTAGTTTATTTTTTTAAATTTTAAAAGTCCTTCTCTTTTAATAAGCTGATGATGACTAGGTCAACATGAATAACTATACAAGATATATTTATATCAAAGAAAATAATCACCTGAATGTAGGTTTTACTGCTTCAAGTAAATCTCCTGATTTAGTTGTATATTTATTCATTCATATTCTCTCTCTCTCTCTCTCTCTCTCTCTCTCTCTCTCTCATGTTCTAATGTGTGATTGGAGGAGTATAAGTGCCATGGTACACATGTGAAGATCAGATGCCATCCTCAGTTATCAAGTCCTTACCTCTCTCCTTGTCAGAATCACAATCTCTTGTTTTCTCCACTGTGTACGACAAGCCAGCTGCCCCATATACAAATACAAACACACACATAAATAAAATGTAATAATGAAAATTTAAATATTTTCATTAGTAAATAATTTTGTGTTAAAAAAATATTCTAAGACAAAATTTGAATATTTCTTACAATGAAAAATAAGGACTTTATTCAAAATAAGATCCTCATATAAATAAATGTGCAATAGTAAAAATATGGTTGTGGACTTCTTAGTATTAAAGGAATAACTATATGTTATGAGAAAAGAATAATCTATGACCTGAATTTTATATGAAGGTGTCTTGAGTCTGCGAATTCAGAATGATGTTACTCGGAATATCCAAGGCCCAGGCTTGGCTGCCACTGATGTGCTCAGAGTTCCCACCCAGACATGTCAATTTCTAGCTCACTGACACCTCTGCTATGCAACAGAACCTCACTAGGGGAGTTTTCTTAAAGGAACCACAAGCACAGTCTTTTCTAACTTGTGTTCAAGATGCTCATATCCAGTCTCCAGAATTGGGAACTGACAGTATGTTTAGACGTTGCATTATTTTAACTGAAAATAGTTTATAAAATAAGTAAATGTAAAGTAACTACACCTGATTACTCCTTACCCATCAGTCATTTTCCATTAGAGCCCTTCATCAAGAGTGTAGTACTAATATTAATTTAAAATTTTAATATAGTTAGAAACTTAGATGTTGCTTCAGGACTTGGTTCTATGATTTAATGTATTATGGACACCTCTCTATAAATATAACCAAATATGTAGATGTATCTTTTTATATGTATATGTACACACACATATATATATATAATTTAAACTATAATATGATATATTATTTCATGTATTTCCTTATATTGTCTTGCTAGGTGGCCTATGTTTTAATTTAAAAGGTAAGTAGGCACACACAGAACAATTCTATAAAGCATCCAATATTTAGATTTTCATTTAATGATCTGTATACAGTACACTTTTAATGATTCCATTTAAAGTTAATTATGATCATTTTTCCACATTTCCCTTTATTTCCAACACAATTAAATTTTTATGATAATGTTCACCTTCAATTTTTAAATTACCCAGTTTTCTGTGCATAGCTATTAGATAATTCTGAAAACATTAAAAGATTTCCCGTGTATTTTAACATTTTCATACCTGTTAGACTTTTATCATTTTGGTTTTGACATAATCGTATTTCTTTTGTGGTTAATATGATGCCAACATAGAAATAAAAGTGTATTTTAATGACCATTTGAATTATGAAATCTTATGAATACCTTTATCAGCTGACAGGGATTCTCCTCTATTAAATTATATCTATAATAAGCTTAATAGCCAACCCCACTTTCCAAATGAGGTCCTTGATTATTTGTGGTAAAAGAGAATGAAGAAGGCTTAGATGTAAAATAAGCTTATGTCTTATATTTATTTTGGAAAAATATTTATGTGCAGGGAATTATTTCAAAGAGTTTTATAAGAGGCACTGCTTTTTCTTCACCTACAATTGGTTTTCTGTCCCTCTGAAATCACATGAAACACACAACTTCTGGAAAAAATGAAGAGAATAGCTCCTTTTTCCTCTATTATGCTATGGAAAAAAAAAACTCTGTTTGCTTGTACTTTGCAAAAGAAAAACAAAAAGATGATATTCAGCTAGCATGCTGTATGGACTGTGGCCGGCAAGCATCCCCACGCAGTATTCATCATTTGGCTGGTATGTCTGAATATTCAAGGCATAGCCAGGAAAGGCACAAGCTTCGAGGTTGGTGGCATGGGCTTCTCATAATTTAAAATGGGATGGAGATAAGCAAACCCATTTCTGTAGGACCTTTATAGCTTAAACGTGAATTATTCCTGTCCATAAAACAGAGAACCTGCTGTGTGGTATTTGTAAACAGCAATTTCCTTCGTAAAAACAACATAAACCTTTTATGTTCCTGATGCCCATTTCCTAACTGCTTTTTGTCGAATGTGTCTCACATACAAATGGATGCTTGGACAGAAAATATACGCTCTATGCAAATAGTGCTTCCCACTAGCTGCTGTGATTAATCAAATAGGGCCATCTATCTAATAAAATTACATCTTATGCAAATTCACACTGCCTGTGCCGCAGCTGTCTGTGGCTGCTGCTCTTGCTGGGGCACAGCATGTGTCAGCCTCTTGTATAAGGAATGCCTGCGTGCTGAGTGAAATAGATACAGTTAGCCTAGGGATTCACTAAGCTTCCTTTCCTGTCAGTAGTTCCTGCATGAGTCCATATAGCGAAGAACTAGCCTCTCCTCTCTAGTCTGTAGTTTCAATCATAGCTCTGTCTCACGTGGTGAATTAAAGAGGAAAAGGGAGGTTCTCCGAGTCTTAGATCTTACCAGCATTACATTGCAATCACTATAATGAGAATTATTGAATCAGTAAGGTAGCTGTCTAACTGTGCACATCTGGTCTGTTCATCTGTTTCTGGAGATTAGCCCTCAGATGGGGCCTCTATACAGAGTTCTATATCAGGTCTTGGATGCTGAGATATGCTTTCCTTTATGTAGTGCTTGGATGATTATGTAGTGCTTGGATGATGGGTTACTGTTGCCATTGAGCAAAGGTCTTCTTGTGAGAAATAGCAGAGACTTCAGACTGCAGCTCTACCATGTTCTAAATGTGTGAATGGCTTGATCATTCTGGCCCACACTTCCCAACCTTTGCTGATGCTCCCAGCTTCTCATCATCCTCTGTCCTCTAGCTGCTCTACTCATTTACTAATCAGGAAGCCTGCCCTAATGCAGACTGCTCAAATCAATTATCCCTCCTTTGTGATACTTTATGATTTCTTTGTAAACTACTATATTCTCTATATTTCTGTATTATTTGTATCATTTACCTTTTTGGTTTTGTCAGTAGCATGGTCCCATTAAAACCAGGACCTATGTGCAAAACTGCTTTTATTCCTTTCATATTGTAAAGTTCCCAGAACATTGTTGGTGATCAGTGTGATTTGTTTAAAAAGCACGTAATCAATGTTGACATTTAAAAAAGCACTCGAGTTGAAGAAATTGATATCAATTTATATCGGATTTTTTTTCCTTTAGGATTGCCTACAGATTCTTCCTCAAGAATAAGGGGAAGTCCAGATCGCTTCCCCACTCTCATACAAAAATCTCTGCACTTATACAGTCTAGATTAGCTAAAGAAACATTAAAATGTTTTATATTCCTCATGGGTACCAGTCAGTGCAGTGTTGTTATGAAAAATGTGTTATTTCACCCTCGAAGGCTAGACACAGAATTATCTTCTGTGTCTGAGCCTTGAAAAAAGCCAGTAGATTCAATTTACTTTGTTTCTGTTTATCCTTTGGAGTTGTGATCCACTGATACCCATGACTACTTCTAAGGAACTATTGATGCCCCTCGTTCCAAGATCATTGGAGGCCAATTTTTCCCCCAATAACATGATGTCAACTCTCTCCATCCAAAATTGCTAATTCCCATGCACCAACAAGCTAAGACCTGGGGCATGTGGAATAATGTAATAGAGATATATAGAAAGCACAAAGATAACAATAAGTATTCCGTTCTTCTGATAAGAAAATCCAGAGTCACTGGGACATTTGACTCCTAAGAAGAACAAGACAGAATTCAGACTTCGAGAAAAATAGCTTTGCCATGAAGAAATGAATTGATTAATCTTTTGAAATGTAATTCCCCAAATCATAATGCATGAGATGATTAAGTAGACATAGTCTGTTACCTGCTCAAAGCACACAACACCTCACACAGCATTCTCATTGTGCACAATATGTGTTTGAGTATGATGCGCCCCATCACACTGTGTCTGTGTGCATTGTACCAGATGTTTGGCGCAATGATCAAACTCACTGAAGTTTGAAGTTCTCTTAGAAATCAGTTTGATCGTTTACTGACTGTATCTAATCAATTATGATATCATTTTTAGAACACTGATAGTGCTATTACATTAGTGGTAGTCTGGGACATCATTATTCAAAAGAGCTGTGGTTAGAGTGTAGCAGATCTTTGAAAAGTTGAGCTTCAACTTCGTACAAACCTGAGTTTTCCTCAAAACTTCATTACCTGATAGAGTTTTTACATTTGACAACCAACATCCTCTCTAAAATTCAATCCCCTTATCATTAAGATGAGATTAATACTAATCAGTTCATAGAGCTTTAACAATAATTGCTCATTTTTAATTTATTTATTTACTTTTTATAAATACATGCTGTTTAAAAAGAAATATGATAATATCTACACTAATTTTTCCCCTCTAACTCCCAGGTGTCCTCCTCAAGACACCCAACTTCATGCTTCTTGGGTTTGTATGGTCTTTTTGAGACAGGGTCTCTCTGTAGCCACAGCTGACCTAGAGCTCACTATGTAGGTAGAACAGGCTGGCCTAGGCCTCACAGAGATCCACCTGCCTCTGCCTCTCAAGTGCTGGTATTAAAAGCCTGGACCACCACACCTGGTTCATGCTCCCTGCCCCCCTCTTAACGTACTGTGTTAGTCTGTATTAGTTACTTTTCTGTTGCTGTGATAGAAACTGACCAAAACAACTTATAGAAGAAAGAGTTTATTTGAGCTTAAGGTACCAGGGGTATTACAGTCCATCATGGCAGGGAGGAATGGTGGCTGGTGGTGGCTGGAGCAGTACCAGCACAAGCTAAGCTCTCTCATCTTCTTCAAACAGGCACAGGAAGCAAGAAAGGGGCTGGAGATCCAGCAAGGCTTAAGAACTCTGTTAAGCCTGCCCCCAGTGACATGCTTCCTCCAGGATAGCCACATCTTCTAAGACCTCCCAAAACAGTGCCACCAACTGGGGACAAAATATCCAAATACTTGGAGCCTATGGTTGACATTTTCATTCAAACCACCAAACCTACTAAATCCAGTTTTCCATGTGTCTATGAGTGTACAGGTATCTAGTGCAGCATGGGAAACCTACCATTGGCCATATTTTCAAAAAATAAAAATAAAGAAGAAAGTAAAGAAAGAAAAAGAAAGAAAAGAAAGAAAAGAAAGAAAAGAAAGAAAGAAAGAAAGAAAGAAAGAAAGAAAGAAAAAATATTTTTCTTTCAACAACAATAGTTCTTCAGAAAGGGATGGGGCCTGGAGATTGCATCATCTGTGCTAGAATTTTAGCTGGCCTGAATTTGTGTAGGCCTTATGCAGGTTACCAGAACAGTTATGAGATTGTAGTTGTGTTAGCCATGTCATATCCAGAAGACAGTACTTTGCGGCACACCTCCCCATTCTCCAGCTCTTATATCCTTTCTGCCTCCTCTTCACCAGGGTTCCCCGAGTTTTGGTGGTGGGGGAGTTAAAATAGATGTCCTGTTTAGGTTGGGGCACTCAGTATCTCATCCTCAGTACTCTAATCAGTTATGCATCATTCCATTGACTGCTGTTCCACCACTACAATCAAGGTTGAAAGCATCCCTTGTCTATGGGTATAAGCATAAATATTCAGGAAGGAATTTGAGAAGGTTACCATTTAGCTAAGTAGCAATGCCATGTTCTACCTTGGGGTCTATGACTTACAAAGTCATGGCCTTTTCACAATGATTACAGTACCAGGCATAAACGTCGTCCTTGTGAACAAGACTCAATTCAAGTCAGAAAGTAGCTAATTACCAGTAACAGTTCTGCCACTGTTGTACCAATGGCTATATCTTCCCTGGCAGGTCAATATTGCAGCATGCAGGGTACGGTGCTGAATGAGACCACTGATGTCTTTTCTTCCTCAAAAGAGTATATAGCAGCTTCAGGTACTGTCTAACTATCCAGCAAGGAGGAAGGTTTCCAAGAAGTTTGGGAATGATTGGTTTATATCCTGAAAACAAAGGGTATGAAATCTTCACAATTGGGTCTTACTACATAGTCATCACAGGTAATCAAGGACAGTGGTAAATCCTGTAGTTTGCACTGCCTCTGGGACATTCCTGATCAATAAGACATAGGGAGGTATCCCATGCTTTATGCTGGGATTGTTGTTTAATAATTCATGTCTCCTGGGAGCAACATTGTCCACCCAGGTGGGATAATTCTGTTCAAACTATTTTTAAGTTGCTCTTTGAAAAGAGCTTACTATGTTTTTCCATAAAAGTTTTTCGTAGATTCTTAGTTTGGGTAAATCAGCCCTCTACCCTGCCATCCCCCACGCACATCTTCATCATTCTTTTCAGCCCCAGTATTTCTCAGTCTTCGCTCATTTCACACACATTCTATTATTTTTACACTTATTGTTTAAAATTCTGTTGTGAGATAGTAGGTTTCATATGGGCTTTCATATCTCCTTCCTTTGGGTTAGACCTCTCTCTCTATTACCCTTTGATTTTCCCCATATTTCCACACTCCTCCCTGCTTGAGCCCTCCAATACTCAGTGTTCCATGTCATCACTTCATTTTAACTATAATCTATCCTCCCCCTTCTGTTAACGTTTCCTTCCAAAAGGCTCTCTTCTGGTTTCCTGGTTTCCACTTCTACTCTAACTTAAACATGCAAAATTAAAGATTTGAGGCTAGAACTTGAATGTGAGAGAGAGCTCGTGGCCTTTGTCTCTCTGTGCTGGAGTTATCGTTCACTTATCATAATTTTTATCCAGTTCCATCCATTTACCTGCAAATTTCATTATTTCATTTTTATTTATAAATGAGTAATAGTCCATCATATATATTATCACATTTTCCTTACCCAGTCATTTATTGATGGGTATCTAAGTTGACTTTATTTCCCAGCTATTGTGGATTGAGTAGCAATGAGCATGGATTTGCATGTGTCTCTGTAGTAGGCTACAGTGTCCTTTGGGTATATGCCAGGATTGGTAGTACTGTAAGTTCTATTTCTACTTTTTTGAGAAACCTCCAGATGGATTTCCAAAGTAGCTGCATCAATTTGCATGCTCATCTCTAATATATGAGTTTCCCCTTCCCACACCCACATCACCACATACTGTGAATTGTATTCCTTATGAAGAACGTTCTGATTGGTATAAGATATATTCTTAAAGTAGTTTTATTTTCTGTTTCCCTGATGACTAAGAATGCTGAGTATCTTTTAAAAATATATATTTATTTATATTTTATGTGTGTATTTTGTCTGATTGTATCTATGTAAAACACATGCATGCTGGGTGCCCAAGGAGTCCAGAAGAAAGCATTGGATCCCCCAGAACTGGAGTTAGTGGAAGTTGTGAACTGCCATCTGCTGCTGGGACATAAACCTAGGTCCTCTACCAGAGCAGAAAGTGTTTGTAACTTCTGAGTCATCTCTCCAGCCCCCAGATGTTGAATAACTTAAAAATATTTCCTAGTCATTTCCATTTTTCTTTTGACAATATTCTGTACAGTTCTGTTGACCATTTTTAATTGGGTGGTATTTATTTCTTAAAGTTTTTTTTTTAGCTTTTTTTTTGTGAATCGTAGATCCTAAACTTCTGCTGGATATATGGCTGACAAATATGTTCTACCATTATGTGGGTTGCCTATTATCAATTCAGTTTCATTTGTGGTACAGAAGCTTGTAAGTGTTATGAGATCCCAGTTACTAGCAGTTGGTCTTATTTCCTGTGCTCCCTGTTTTATTCAGAAAGTCCGTTCCTGTGCCTCTAATTTGAAGCGTGCTTGCTACTTTTTCCTCTAGCAGTTTCAAGCTATCAGGTCTTATACTGAAGACCATGATTCATTTGCAGTTGAGTTTTGTGTATGGTAAGAAATAAGGACCTAGTTTCTTTTTACTACATGTTGAAATTCACCACCATTTGTTCAAGAGATTATCCTTACTCCAGTTTATATTTTTCATATATTTGTAAAACATCACATAACTATAGTTGCTTGGTCTCATATTTAGGTCCTCATTTCTGTTCCATGATCTGTTTCTGTTTCTGTGCCAGTACCAAACTGTTTTTATTATTGTGTCTCTATAGTGTTATTTAAATCACTTGTGTTAATACCCTCCATGTGCCCCCTTAATGCAGTGATGCTTCCGCTATCCTTGTTTTTCTTGTGCTTTCATAAACATTAAAAAAAAATTTTTTCTATGTCTATGAAGAATGGCTTCAGAATTGTAGTTACAATTAATTGATTCTAGGGCTTGGCTTGTTGGCACAGGCCTTTAATCCCAGCACTCAGGAGGCAAAGGCAGGCTGAATGATCCCTGCCTCCCTGGAACAAAACAACTTGGTCATTAAGAATTATCTCTTTTTTCAAAAATATTTTTATTGAGTATTTTTACATTTTATACAACAGTTCTTAATCAAATTTAGATCCCCTCCCCCAGGCATGGACCCCACCCTCCCCCACTGGACCCCATGTATTCTGCTATACAGGTTATATCCCATCTGGTCAAGCATTTGTACCTAGATGTCCTTCAGTGGAAATTCATCCACTGGAGTCTAGTAAAGGTAACTAGAGATCCTAAGGAGGTCTACTCTCTGAGCTTAAATTTGTTTTTCCAGTATTTTCTTGAGAATTTTTGCATCTATACTATTCAGGGAAGTCTTGCTGTAATTTTCTTTTTTTCATTTGACTTTATCCGGTTTTGGTATTCTGTTGATACTGGTTTCATAAAGTAGAAGCCTTCCTCCTTTTTATATTTCACAGAATAATTTGAGTAATATTGCTGTTAATTCTCCATTGAAGTTTTGAAGTTCTGGTAGAATTCTGCAATAAGTCAAACTGGTCCTGGAATTTTTGTTGTTGTGGTTAGGATATTAGCTATTACTGCTTAAGTCTCGTTTCTTGTTATTGGACTGTTTAAATTATATATTTCATCTTGTTTAATTTTAGTGTGTGGTATGTATCTATGAATTTACCCATTTCTTTCAGATTTTCAAATTTCATAGAATATAAGTTTTTAAAATATGCCTTATAATCATCTGAATTCCAGTGCAATGGCAATGAGTTTTAATGTTTCTTTTCTTTTCCAATTTTTATTAAATTGAGTCCTCTTTCTGTTTATCTCGGCTAAGGGTTTCCCAGTATTGACCATCATTTTGAAGAACCAAACCTTCATTTCATTGTAATTTTCTGTTTACTTTTCACTAATTTCAAACCTGACTTTAATTATCTCTTCCCATCTACTGTTTTTGAGCTTTTTTTCAAGGACTTTAGGTTTAGTTTCATCATTATTGCACAGACCCATCAGTTGTGAAGAAAGATGAATACATAAACCAAGTCGTTTCCTTGAGTTAGCATAACATTGGTTCTGAGAGTGTTCAGTTGGGTGAGTAGTTCTCAGTAGAGAGTGAGGAAAAAAAGCACTCCAATAAGTCTGTAGAATGGCTCAAAATACAGTTTCTTACAGCATCCCAAACAGACAGAAAAGGCACATTAATTCATTAATTGACCATCTTAATTTACTTTGTATTGAAAACAGGGCATAAATCAATGATAATTAAATAATCTCCCTTTGAATTTGATTTAATTTCAGAGATGTACAGAGTGCTGAGAAGGGGAAAATTATATAACAGGAAGTTACATAAAGTCATTCTGCTTTTAGAACACTCAATTTTCCAAATTCTTCCTGTGGAGTGAATTTTCTGTAGGTTTTCTAAGTGTTAACTTTACTGTTTAAGAGGGATCATTTTTCAAGTGCGAAATTTTATCATTTTAAATTTTCAACTGGTGGTATTCTTGGCTCCAACACCATATGAGCCCCCTGTCCCATTCTGCAAGGCAGCTGAAACTGAGGGTTGCCTGCCACTGTGGGGTCATTTCTCTTGATTATAGGAAGATTGGATTAAACTGAAAGCAAGAAGCACTTTGGTGGGCTTTAATTAGGGTTTGCAGTACATGTACTCTGTTGCAGATGAGACAAGTGGATGAAGAAAGCAGCAGGAATTAGAGAACAAGTAAATAATGCATTGTTAAAGACAGGGGTGGTGTGAGGTAGGGTGGGGGGCCACTGTTGAATGGGGAAAAACTGGGAAAATCGGTTTCTTTGGACTGGAAGCAAACAGACAAACTGTCACTCTAAAGAACTTGTGAACCTTAACTGCACAGTTTCTAATAGCTACTTGTCACTTTTCTGTTGTGTTTACAGCAAAAAAGCTGATATATAATTAGTGCTTCTTGTTCAAAATATAACAAATCATGCAGTGCCTAATACATAAATTTGCTTGTCTTATAAAATAATTATAGATACTTTCTATTGAGAATTTAGTATTTTTCAAGTGAGGAATTTACAGTATTTTCTCCCGCAGTTCTTAAAGATGGATTGAGAGAGGTACATTGCCATGTTATTTGGTGATTATATGGATCAGAAAACAGATCTAAACTAAAGACGTCAGCTAACAGGTTGTAGAACCAAGGTTATAGGTCAGGTCTTGGGTACATTTTTGTTACTCTGGACCTAAGACTTGTCAGAGGAGGCAAAGTTGTGGTCCTAGATCTGTGAGTACCTCTCCATTTGCAGATAGTTGATTTTTCAGATTTCTTCTATCATCTCTTGCTTTACTATAGGATGTGAAGATCACTGACACTGATGATTCAGGAAATATATTACACGCAATAGTTCATTGCAAACAAGTGGATGAAGGCCTGAAGCAAACAGGGTTGAAAAAATCTTTTAATGTACTTCTGTAAGATCAGCACCAGTGGGTTTCTCTCACCAACAAAACCACATAATTTGGTGCAAAAGTAAAAGCCCAAGCTTGGCATTAGCCTTGAAAGGCTTGGAGTATTACCACCATACGCTGTGGCCCTACTGTCCACCTGTCAACACCAGTACAATTCCGAGGTACCTCACTGAAGAAGGAGGGATGGTAAACTCATGATGTGGTTCATCAGTAAGCAAACAATGGGCCCAGGCCGATCATATACACAGTGCTGATGTGAAGATGAGCTTTTGTGGAAATGATGGCCATTCTCATGGCCACTGTGACGACTTCACATTTCAAATTCCTATAAACCATTGGGAATTAACTCTACTATATTTTCACCTCAACTCTATTTTCAAAATGTCAGTTTGATATTTGAATATTCATCAGTCATTTAATATGATCCCATTCTGTTTTCTTTCCATGATTGCATATTGGACCATTTTCTTTCAAGATTTCTTTTTCTCAAGTACAAATAAACAAGAAATTATTCAATGTAGAAATATTTCCTTATATTTCAGGAACAGGAAGCATTTGTTCTATAAATGTGACCGCCTAGATTATTTGATTGAAATGATGCTGTATATGAAGTGGTAATTTCTGAACAAGAACATGCTACAAAAATGAATTAGTGTATGTCTGGACTGTCTAGAAACATAATCACTAATTATACTTCCATTAATATTTGCTATAGGAGATAGATTCTGGCACTGATATGGAGTGTAGTCCAAATCCTGTAGGATGAACTTGGAAATATAAAATTTGCTATCTAGGTCTGTAACAAGTCTCCAAAAAAATCCCTTCCAATGTTCCTTCATGCCAAGAAGTTCATAGCGTAGTATGAAGTATTGGACTCCCATGCGAATAAGTGGTTACACACTTTATTCACACTGATGTATTCACACTTTATTCACACTGATGTAGTGCTTCATGGAATACTATGACCATAAATATATAGATTGTGAAATTAGCAAAAATACAGGAGGTAGGAAAGTTAAGTGAAAATGAAGCATTCTTTTCCCTTATGGAAGTGGTGCTATCTAATCACTATCTGATCACATCCAGGTATCATAACATAGAGAAGTGGTATCAGGCTTTGTCTTTATTGTTAGGACTTTGATTAGTCATGAACAGCTAATGTTAGATAATTATGGATGAATGGCAATCCATTTTATGGAAACCACCCAAAACCTCTGCTCCTGCTGCTAAGACTGGTTTTTGTTTTGAGTTTACTAGAAGAAATACTAGAGAAATTGGATAAAAAGAATGACTAAAGATTTCAGGTCTGTTCCTCCATCTGACTAAAATCCATCTCTAATGCTGCACTTGGTTGAATTATGGCATGAGGGAACCCATAGCTTCATAGCATGTCTCTTCAGAAGAGTCCTTCTTTTTACTAGTTTTCTAGTATGTACATTCTAAATCCTTCAGCATGCAATCAAACCAGCAGACATTGCCCATAATTTCAAATGTACATATCTGCACATAAATATTCATAAAATGAATAGTTGTGCTACTACTTGACATTCTGTCCATCAGGTCAAATTCTGTTTACCATATCTCTCAGGGCTTCCACAAATGGGTTCACAGTTGGATGGCATAATATTATAACCATATTATTTTAGATAGCACCATTATATTTTGCAGAACAATATGTAAGCCTAGTGAATTGCTTTTTATTTCTCAGTTGACTGACTCAAGGAATTTCATACAAGGTCATAGATAGATTCAGGTCAGGAGAGAGGAAGTCACATGACAGGTTTACCAGCCATGGACATTAACATTATTTATTTTTATGTTTATTCAGAATGTGTCTAAGCCCAATTACCTGTAACAAATTGACATTTGATGATGGAATGCTGTGCATATAGAACCTGTGGAGTAGTGTATTGTATAATACCAAGGTCATGATGAGGAACTAGATTACATGAGCATGTGAAGGCCCGTTTTCAAGCATTCAGCATATAGGAAGTTTCAGTACCAACACAATCATGTTAGTTGAAAGTATAAAAGTTATATGTAG
This sequence comes from Nannospalax galili, assembly GCF_000622305.1. Taxonomy (NCBI): domain Eukaryota; kingdom Metazoa; phylum Chordata; class Mammalia; order Rodentia; family Spalacidae; genus Nannospalax; species Nannospalax galili. The sequence continues at coordinate 8,370,590 of NW_008347536.1, forward strand.
CAGATTCCATAACTTTGCTCCAAAACTAAAGGTGTAAGCTGTGATGGAGTTTGTCAGACTTTCACTTTTAATTCCTCATTTCATGAACATTGCAAGCACATTGGATTTGTTCACTCATGTAGCTCAAATATCAATGAAATTTGTGCAGAAACTTTGGGTCTGTCAGAGAAATTTTTCCTTGCAGTGGTCCCCATTCAAATCGGATAGTTTTGTAAATAAAGCAGCATGACTAAATGAAGCTATATGTTACTTTCTAAATCCAAAGTATTCCCTTGGTCATCATGTCTCCTTAAAGCTGCAACATTGAAATGCAACACTGTCTTTTCAATTTGTACAGAAAGAACCTCTTAACATGTTTCAGACCACTAATCCCTTAGAAATTTTATGAAGATGGAAATTGTGGAATGTTTATGGCTTTTGTTCCCTTACTCTGGCATACATGCCTTAAGAATATACCAGTAATAACAACCACATTCTGCTTGCTAATCAGCAAGAAGTCGCTAATGTCATAAGGATGTTCTGTGTGATGGTGAGATGATCAAGATAATTAACAAATAGATTGTGAAATAGGGATGATGACTTTAAATAATCCCAAGGTTGACTCTTAAAGGTCAATTACTGGCCCTTTCAGATACAAGGAAAATATTTCTGATAAAGTTTATTAACAAATGTTCATGGAAAGAAAATAGAATGTTTACGATGTAAAAATCAGTATTTGCATACAAATAGCAAGAGTGTGCTGATTTGTTCCAACAATGAAATCACATTTAAAGAAGAGAAGAAATTGAACTTGCCACAGGATGCATTTTATACTAAGCCATTGTCATTTTCCAAGTTTGTATTTGTTCTGTATTATCTACAAAAGTGTTTTGAAAGAGGACGAGGAAGGAATCCGCACCCCCTACCACACTCGAGTCACTCATGGTGACTTGCTAAATTCTGTTATCCATCCAAAAATGTGATGCTGCTTTTGATTTGCTGCTTTGTAGATAGAAGAAAGTCTAGTGCCTTCCCTTTCGCTCTCTGTATTTTAAAATACCACATTCTAAATATAAGATAACCAAAGTTCAAATGACACTTTCCTAAGCATGTCTAACTCAGTTTACCATTCCTGATCTGGGCTAATTTAAAATCCTAACATGACTATTTCCCCTAAGTTTTCCAAGGCATTTAGAAGCAATCAATCCAATGATACTAACTTCCAATGAAATGTTTTATCAACATATATACTTGCTTATAAATTCTCTCAATGAAACATATTTTTCTTTATAATCAATTTATTACCAGGCTCTAACAGACAATTATTTTCAGTAATTATTTTTCCCTAAGTATTATTTATCCATAGACGTAGAATATGGCAACCTAATTTTCACTGAAAAGTATACTAATGTTCAATTGCCTGTGGTATTGTAAGTGTCCAAAACCAAATACGAAAGCAGTTTTATGTATATTATATGCTCAGTTTCATCCACATAAGAATGTAAAATTCTGTGCTATTTCCACATATACATACATATGCATTTATGTGCATATATATATATATATTACCAATATGGATACAAGATCAAAAGAGCAAGCGCTAGGAACACAGTTAATTTAGGGACTTCATCATTAAAATTCCATTCCTATTAAATTATGTATAGTATAAAATTCTTTATTATTCATATATATTAGAAAAGTAGGCCCACTAGGATGCTTTTGAATACATGGATAATACTAGATGGTACATGGGGTTGTGTGTGTTGTGGCTGCATGTATGAATACATCTATATCTTTTTATACACATATTCATTTGCATATATATGCATACAAACAAATATTAATTGTTGAAGTTTAAGTTATCACACCGTGGAAACCCATCACACAATGCATATAAAATTGATGCCTTTGTCTTTGGTTTGGGTCACGAAGTCAACAGAGCAGACAACTGAGATGTGAATATGCACATGAAGTCTCAGAAACTAGAAATAGTGGAAGTTACAAAATCAAGCTAAGGTCTTTGAATGTCTCACCTCTTTACATCTTCACTTTTAATTTTGGGGGTATTGTGAAAAATAGTCAGTGCCCTTCAACAGCAAACAATACAAATGACCTAGGATCAGAAAAGTTAAAGACAGAAGTTCAGTAGAAAATTGAACTTTACAACACTAGAGCGAATCTGTCAGCATATAACTTATAGGCACTTGAGATACACAAAACCTTGTACAATACACTGGCCCTCTGAAGCAGAAGTACAATGCTTTGTACATCACTCCTTCCTTCCAACTCTTTCACAAAATATGTAGTCAATAGGAGCCACCACGAAAATATAGCCCAGCTAAGTAGGAAGCATAGGATGAAGGAAAGTCTTGGCAATGTCGTTAAGAGGATATAATATACATCCTCCTTGTCATTGTTACTGCAAAAATTCATTGTAAATTCTAATGCACAGTTAGACTTCCAATGTGCACCAAAGATTCTGTCAATGATAAATTCTAGAGACCTGAAATTTTAAAAGTAATCCTGTTAATTCTAATACTAAACCAAATTTGGGATTTAGTGCCATGGAGTGTAACTATGTTGGGATTTCACAACATAATAAAGCAGTTAATTCCTATGTTTAATATCTAGAATTTTTCCTGGATACAAATGCATGCTAAGTATGACAAAAACAAATGTTATAAATGTCAACCATTTTCAGCATTGGTATTGTTTTTACTTCTCAGTAAAAAAATGACCATTCTTAAAGACCATTACAATTTCCTATGCTTAACATTTGATTATGAAAGATAATCAGTGGCTTTATTTTTAAAAAGAAGCTAATAAGACATAGTAAATTAAACCATTTCCTGATGTGCCAACCTTCACATTTGGTAACAAATGTTTTAGTAGATTACTGTGCAGAATTATAATTCATAATGTATATTTGTCAGTAATGAAGGATTCATGACTTATAGAGAGACTGGCTTCATGGGATAGAGCATGATGTTGCTTAAACCTGGATCCAAATGCAACCCTTCTTACTGGTTGTGGACTTGAAAGAGTAACTTCTGGGCTCTTCTTTACCAGCTCTTGTATGTATTGCAATTAGTAATTATTGTGTTGACTCTAGATACCAATAAAACTCTTGTAGAAATTGTGGTAGCAACATTGTGGAAAAAGAAAACGTTAGGTGTACAACTTCTGTCAGGGTGATTTCTTGATCTTTATGAGAAAAATAAGCAGCATTTGTTTTCTCTTATTTGTGAGTCTTAGCTGCAAATCCTTAGACGTGAGTATATAACCTGGTGTAACCACAGAAACCAGGAAAATGGAAAGGAACTGTTTGGCCAAAGGGGAAGGAGCTCAAGTGAGGGAGTTGTACAAGATCAGTGTTATCAAGGGGAAACTGGGGGAAACTGAGATACTTTAACTGGTGAGGGAATAAGGAAAGTAATATGGGCGGGGGGGAGAGGAAAGACAAGTAATTCTTAGGTAGTATGAAAAGCCAGAGGAAATTGTATTACTTCAAAAGTCTAGAAAAATTACACATACAATATCTGAGTGCAAGTGTACAGCTGGAGGAAGCTATAAAACAAACAAACAAACAAACAAACAAACAAACACAGTGCCAAGCAGGAGAAACCTCCCTTTGAGTTGCTGGTCAGGGCATCCAAGAGGCTCCCAAAATAAAACAAGCTATTGCCAGAGCCCTTGATTGCCTTACTTGAAGGTAAGACCCTGTTGCTGAAGACGGGACATATTTCAAACACAGGACTTAGAACAATTGATCTGGAACTGACCTGGATGCCTCCTCCCTGAAGACCAGCTCTTATGGTATCAGTGGCTACTATGCCAGCTGCCAAAAGAGAAACCCAATCAATGGTCCCATCCAGCTGTAAAGTCTATGGACCACAACAATGACCACACCAGCAAATTATGTCTACTGATATAGTAGTCACACTTTTATCTTGGGGTTAATCAACAGCTGTCTAATGGGATTTAAGGCCTGCTCAATGGAAAGAACTCATGTGCGGTAACTGTAAACATATCCAAATACCTGTGGTTGGAGAGGTCGTAGACCCTAGAGAAAAGCCTAGTTTTGTATCACTCCTACACCAAGTAATCTGTTAGTATATTCCAAATGCCAATCCTTATATTACGAACAAGTGTACTCTTATCACTCATCCAAAAAGCTTCTTTTTGCAACAGATTGAGACTGTTAAAAAGTTTCCACAACTGGTAAAATGCAGAGAAAGGGTCTACAAGTGGCCCAGCACTGAGACATCTGCAATGCAATTTCTATATCTAAGGTTTATGTAACATACTGGAACAGGGGGCGGAAAGGGATATTAATGCTTCTCTCAACTCTGACCAGTGAAACTTCTTTATGCACTAGACGGTGATTAACTCAGAAAGCCACAATTGACCAAAGTGCATAGAATAAGAGACTGCATAATGCTTATCCCTGAATACGTCAACTATATCAAACCTCTGCCACACAAATCTCAGGGACGATTATGGAAGAGGGGACAGAAAGATTATAAGAGGTAGCGTCAGGTGATGACCTCAAGGAAACAGAGTTTTCCACAGAGCTGGGAAGATACTCAAATGAAATTGCTGCAATGTTAACAGCATACACAACACCCAGGCCAACTCAAAACAGACCAAAATCCCAGCATTGGTGTGAGGGAGTGGGTAAGAAGTCTTTAACTTAGCTGAGAAACTATACACAATGGTTTGGAGGAGAGAGTTGGTTTTCTTTAAGAGTGTGATGCTAGACATGTTAACCAGTCATGGATGGATGTACATTGAAGGACTTTGGGGACACAAATTTGGCTCAATGGGCCAAATGACAGAGTACATAAAATTGGTGGGCATATATAAGATGGGTATAGATAGAGGGATAAGTATTATGAAAATGTTATGTGAAACTTGTAAAAATTCAATAGTTTTTTAAAAATCTGATCAGTAACTGTGTTATATGAACACATGATTGAAAGGATAAACAAAGCCAGTGTTTTCAGTCAACCTTGTTCTTTGGATCTGTTGTATATCTAAAAATAGTGTAGAGTGAATACGGCATGGACTTTGAAGTTAGAAAGTGGCTATAAATTGCATCTTTTCCAGCTGTTCGTTCTTTGATGATAATAATGTCTCTTACTCTCTCAAGACTTCTTTCAGAGTTAAAATGTTATAGTAAAGTGAGATTACTTTAAATATTATATGAATTATGGCATAACACTATTATTTAGTTTACAGAAAATATACTGCACAATGGTATCCTACTTAAAAACATTATACCTAGGAAATGTTAGAGCACTAGAAGTTTATTTAATGAAATAGCTAAATCAAGGTATTGAGTCATTATTCACAGAGAAATATCTAGATAATTAATAAAGACAGCCAGGTTCTTGTGTATTATTTGATACTAATGTCATTAAAGACATTCTACTAAGTAAAGACCATTTCTATCTTTGTAAAACATTCTTTAATGGAGAATGTTCTGGTAAGCCAACTGATAGTGAAAGAGGTAAGAGGGATGACTGTGGAGTCCTGAATACACAAAGCTGGAAAACAGAAACAAAAGCTACATGTATCCCATTTATGAGTACTGTTAGGATTGGGGCAGGGAGGAACATTACACATGAAACATACATTTAAAAAAAACTAGTTGCATGCCTGACCCTACTGTAGGTTTGGATGCTTCAAAGATAGACAGGAAAAAGCCACCTACCCTTAGGGTTTTAGACTTGACTATAGAATTTATAGATGACTTTCTTGCTGTGGAAAAGGTGACAATTTCCAGGTATGCATAATTCAAACTTGGTGTCATTAATCCTTACTGAAGGCTGTGGTGCCAGTATTAAGAAATTGTGGTACGATGAACATTAGGTCTCTCATTAAGGAGACGATACTATTTTTTATAATTAACCATTAAACTAAAATATGTATAATTCAAAGTTAGGAGAGAAAAATTATGTAAAATAGGGGTTAGATGAAGAGCCTTAGGGGAGAAAATATGCTTCTATTTATGGTCATTGAGAAGTCCTTCCTTTAACAAAGGTTGAGGAATGGTTGAAGAGATGAAATTATACTTGAACTAATTCTGTAAATGGGGAGTAGTTTTGTCAGATGGAGACTGGACAGGATACATTTCAGGTCAGAGCATACAAACAATGGGCAAGGGGATATAGTTTAAGCTAATATAAAAATAATTAATATCCCCTTGGTTACATTTAAAGGTCTCCTTTCCCTTTGATTCTTTGGAGAGAGAGAAAGAGATGGAGAGAGAGAGAGAGAGAGAGAGAGAGAGAGAGAGAGAGTGTATTTTTGTATGTAACCGTATGTGTCCCCATGGAGGCCAGAGGTCAATGTTGGGTATGATCCTTGGTCACTCTCATCTTATTTTTTGTATGTAACCGTATGTGTCCCCACGGAGGCCAGAGGTCAATGTTGGGTATGATCCTTGGTCACTCTCATCTTATTTTGTTTGAAACAGGGTCTCTCACTGAATTTAGAGTTCACAGACTGGCTATTGTGTCTGCCCATGAGCCCTAGGGTTTTTCCTGTCTCTGGGCCACCAGTATTGAGGTTACCATGCCCAAGATTTTACATGTATTAGGGCTCTATACCCAGGTCCTCATGCTTGTGCAGCAAACAGCTTACTCTGTTTAATCAGCCCGTTCTTTGATTTTTCTGTGTGCTTTTCTCTGTACGTCAAGAGAGGTAGATAAACTGTGTCCTTCAGCATCAGACAAATGATTTAGTTATTGATCCTATCATGTGCCTTGGCAAAAATTATCAATAACTTCAGAAATAAGTTTATTTAATTACAAAATAGAAACAATAACACTACATGTTCGTAAAGACAAAAGGAGATAACTGTATGCTAAAGTTCTAACATAGTAAAACAAGTCTTTTATCTTGCCATGGCTAAGGTTATCTAAAGTTCCAATGTTCGTTGGAAAAGTTTTCTAAAGAAACAAATCCGACAGACCTGTAGGACATTTGCAATCTTTACAATGCCCATTCCTTTTCTTCTCACCCCTGGGGCCCTGATACATTCCCAACAGTAGGCTGTCATCACAGCTGTTTAAGGATTTCAAGTGTCATGGAGCCTGACTGCTCACATATGTCTATTTAACTTTCTTGCTAGAAAATTAACAAGTTCAACTTCTTTAAGTTGCCAGCAGTTTCTACTTGGAACTGACTGTTCTAAAATTTGCATAGCTAATGATTGATTATTCCTTTGGTATTCTCTTAACTTATGAGATTATTTGAATTGTAAAATTAGCGTTTAGGGGGTAGGGGCAGCCTTTACACATTCTAAGAAACTAGACTGAAAAATTGAGCTGGTCTGAGTGTGGGAGATCAGGACACAATGGGCAGGTCCAGACTAAGAGGGTAGTCCAGAGATCTGAGTGCTGAGAGCAAAAGCTGGCCTATGTCCAAGCCTAGAAGGAGAACAGGATGTGGGGACCTGGAGATTGGAGTTGCTCAGGCTATAGGTCTAGCTTGTTTTGTTGCACAATGATTCTACATGTTTTATTTTCTGGAACTAGCACTAGGGAAAATATCAGAATGTAGAGATTCACTGGTAATGTCATCAGTGGCCTCCTTCCAAGCCATGTCTCTTTCTCAAGGAGAGGTAGATTATTTTTGTTCCATTTGTTACAACTTTTCTTCTAGCTAGAGGTTAGTGCATTAAAGTATTAAATCAACCAAAGAAGCAGTATGGATTTTAACATGCATTTTCCCCAAAATTGTGTATTGTAAGTTTAAACATTGCAGAATTAAGTGAAGATTATTTTGTTTATCTTTAATGTAATAAGATTATGTGGGTTTTTTTGTTTGTTTTCACAAATTGAACAAAATTTCAGAAAATCATATCATATTATTAGGGAAATATTTTAACAGAGACTAAGAATTTTTTTCAGTATTTGTCACTTGATCATTCCCAAGCTCATCTCTTCAGGGAGCAGACATTGAGAAGTCTCCAAGGCAACAGAGGAAACAGGGTCAAGTGTCTAGAAGTTCCTATGCTGGACAACTCACTGGGATGCAGAATATAAGACACAGATTACTATAAGCCTCAAAAGGCTATGGGAAGAAATTAACATAAAGATGTTTTAAAGATCTTAGTTTGACATGCCGGTCCTTATGGTTATTAGGGTTTTTTAAAATTTTATATATTATTTTTATTTTATGTGTATGTGTGTATTGCCTGCATGTAGGTAAGTGCACTGTGTCGTGCAATGCCCGCAGATGTCAGAAGAGGCTCGGATCCCCTGGGACTGGAGTTACATACAGTTGTTAGTTGCCATGTAGGTGCTGGGATTTGAACCCAGGTCTTCTGCAAGAACAACCAGTGTTCGTAACCACTGAGCCATAGAGACAAGAAAGAAGAAGCTATTCTTTGAACTGATCCACTGGTCCCATGTCCATAAAATCTTCCATTGTGGAAGGTTAGCAAAGTCAAAGTCAGTAGCTTAGTAATAACTCTTTTAGAGTACATACCTCATGGAGCCATGATTTGGAAAAGGAGCTGTATTCATATGTGACTAAACATAAATCAAAATTATTAATATTTTCAGAAAAAAATGTTTTCAGGAAAAAATGATGTTTTAGAAACTAAGCAAATGGATAATGTCTTTTTAAATCGTTCCTATTATTGCCTATTATTTTCATAACCAAGATCACTTAAGATTCACCTCAGTTGCACTCCGAAATCAGAAAGTGAGTAAGACAGAAAGCAAGGGAGATGATACTCCCATGTAGCATTTAGAGAATACTCTCAGCATTTTTATTTCATTAACGAGGGGATCCTTACCACTGAATAATAGTACTAGTCAGTATGCCAAGATGGCTCATTAAAGTCCAAATTTTATTACATATTACATGCTTTATGCTTTTCACACAAACTTATTATACTGCTCAGAGAAGGTGATCTCTGAAAGCCCATTAGACTAATGTTCCTGAAACTCTGGCTAATGTAAATTTTATTGGATTGCTGTAGCCAAAAAAAGGTCACATAATGATTTGTTCTGATAGTGATTTACTAAAAGGAAAATATAATTAATTTGTTATTGTTAAATGCTTGACCTTGGGATACCGTCTAAGTTGTTGAGATTAACATCACATTGCCAAAAAAGAGAACATAGAATCAGAGAGCCTTTCAATAGTGTATTTGTAACACACTTTTGCTGGAGTATGTAAAGTAGTAAGAGGTAACATAGAGTGCTTTCTTGAAACCCAATTCTGTGACACTTTATCACTCTTTATACCTACAAAAACTCTTGGAGCTTACCACTGTCCTGATTTTTCCAGGAGAGGAATTGAGAGTTGGAAAGGTAAGTTAAACTAGCCAACATCACTGATATACTTTCAGGCATAGTCTAAATTTCACCCTAGTCATTGGGATTCAGTGTTTCCATACTATTGTGTGTTGATTTTGATTCCTTAGGAGGAATAATTATTTTCAGGTGGAAATACTATGGATAGAATTTGGTTTTCCCCTTTGAAAGCAATGCAAGTAACCTACAAATCATCTTTTTGGTCAGTATCATTGTGAAGGCAGTCAAATAATTAAGTCATTGAAGTTAAATATAGTAGCTCAAATCCCACTTATACTACTGCCTTGCATATGTTGTGAACCAGTAGTTTTAACCTTCTTAAGACTCACTTTATCCTCTTGTAAACAAAGATACCTATATGTGTCTATATTGGTGACTTTTCTGTTCCTGTGGAAAAAATACTGACCAATAGAAGAGTTTATTTGAGCTTATGGCTTCAGAGAGTATTCTAAAGATTTAAAAATAACGCTGAAAAATGCTCATGAAAAGCTTTCTACAATTCTGTTTATTTGGAAGCTGAAAAGACTTTAGATTTTCCAACAATTTCCATATATTTTGTTTTGGAAAAAGGGGTGATACTTTATCTTAGATATTTCAAAATGGCTTAGTTGACCTTCCTATGGGCATGCACACACACACACACACACACACACACACACATACACACACACAATTACAAAATCTCTGTTTGGTATCATTTCCTAGTTAAATATTAAATTTTCCCTTATAAAAAACATATCTTGAAGATAAGACTCTATTGCATTGTTTTCCAAAGATACTAAAATAATATCTCACCAAATTTATTCAAACAGAATTTTTCAGGAGAGAATTTTAGCAGTCTGCATCACCTCTATCTAGAAACATCCATTTCATCAGAACCACAAGTAGCATACTCCAGTCTTAAATTGGGTTCCCTCAGAAAACAGAGTTTTGAGCTAGAGATTGGCTTACAACAGAAAGTTGCTTTAGTGGAAATCAGGTAGATGAGAAGGAAGAGTGTTTTGTGGAAATACCATATATATGAGTGTAAGGGGGGTAGCCTTGGGTAGAGAGGAGGAGTGCCACAGATATACAGTGAATCCCTAGTGGATCTCTGCTACTGACCTTGTCTTTCAGAGTAGACCAAAGCAGTCACAGAGAGCTGGGTAGCACCCTAGTATCCAGTTACAATGTTCAGCCTGCTTACCTCATCCCCTCACACACATCATGAGTGAGTATATCCTTCATTGCAATGCCTCTCTTTACTATGAGTAAGTTCCAAAGTGAAAAATGATTTTCACCTATGGCAGATGTAGAAACAGGCACTTTGTTGTGGAAGAGAAGACCTGAGCCAGGTGCAACAATTGGCTACTTAGAAATCTAAGGCACACATGCCTTCCAAATTTTGCTGACCCTAAATGTATAGTTCATCAGACACACTTGTCTCATATTTTTCCTTTTCTACACTGACTCACTCTTTGGATGTGAGATTGAGTTTTCCTCTGAGGCTTTTAAACATTGTTGCATTCAATATTTACTTATGTTTCATTTTCAATGAAAGAAAAGTATCTGAACTTTGCATTGTCTCTTTCCTTTCTTGCTAGCATGTGTATTTTTTCCCTTTTACAGCTTAGAAATATAATAGGACTAATCTAAAAAAATATTGTATCTGGTCTAGAACTTGCTCTTTAGACCAGGTTGGCATTGATCTCACTGAGATATGCCTAGTTCTACTTCCCACCATAGTTTAAAGGTGTGTACCACCTTGCCCAGCTTCTACTACCTTTTGCTAATCCTTCTGTGGTAAACCTGTCACCATCACACATCAGTATAGACCAGTTGACCAACTTTGGATTGCCTCTTTCCATCATTTCCTCCACTTTCCCACACTGTTGCTGATCCTACTCAGTCTTTCATAATATCTTGAAGAGAAAGACTTCTAGGCTCCTCTTTCATCTGGCAAAGACATAAAAGGTTCAGTTATAGGATACAGTAGTTAGTTCTCAGTTATCACCACCCTTCCTCATCCTATGTTTAATGATCACAGCTTTTCATCCTCAGAGATGGATTTCTCCAGTTTCTACTGCTTGGTTACCTAGTCTTACGTGGCCCCTTTATGCACCATCAATTCTAACTGTTACATCTATCCAGATCTCTCTCAGCCATATAGATGAGAGATTTTTTTCTCTTTCTTGGCCATTAAGGCACACAGTATTTTCTAAGGCTGCCCTGGTACACTACACAGGTATCTCTACTAACCCTATGGGAGACAGTAGTTGGTGATATATAGGTCCATGAAGGGAAGGGACTTATATCTACTTAGAAGAGGGAAAATGGCAGCACTGGAACATTCCAAGACAACAAAGAGAGACTTGGAATAATTTGTATTCTGATTCTTATAAGTAACACACTACTTTATAAAGAGTCGTTGGCTATAAAGAATGAGTACTTCTCCCATGGTAGAAAGGACACTGCTACATTTGTAGCACAGATTCATGTGTTTAAATGCATGGTCATCAGTTGATGATCTTTAGAGAGTTCTGGATGTTTAGTTGTTGGGTTTAGTTGTTGAACATACACCTCTAGAGGTGGATTATGATTGTTATATCCAGCCTTATTTCCCATCCACTTCTTCACTTCCAGATCCACCAAGTATGAACAAAACACACTACAAGCTTTTGCCACTACAGAGTTTTCCCAGATGCCAACTTGTATCTATTTAAACTATGAGCCAAAATAAACCTCTACTAGTTTAAGTTGATTATATAAGGTAACTAATACAGTGTGTTCACCAGGGAGTCTGAAAAGTTAATGCTAGTATCTGAAAATTCTATGTGTTTGTGTGTGTGTATGTGTGTGTGTGTACACACACATGAACATATGGGTGTGCATTTCCTTCTAGTCTGTCATAAAGATGTATATTAAATAACTATCAAATGTAAAGCTCATTTTAAATTCCCTAATAAGAATGTTTTCCAAGCCTCTGAAAACTGTTTAGTGTTAAGTTTTTGAGGTTTCTATAAAAATAGCCTTCAAGTACTTGAAATACAGAATTTGTGTTACAAGCATATATGTCCATATTAAAAATTTTACCTACTCTGATGGTCACCTCATTTTATATTTTTTGCACTTGCCCTTTAACAACATAAAGTTTTCCCATGCTTTCTTGATGTTCAAACTATGTTCAACTCTCTAAAATAAGCTTTAAAGCATAGCAGCACACTTTGAGTGTACCTAACTATCTGACATACTGCCCTGTCCAAAATGTGGCTGAGGATAATTATGAATATGCCTAGACAAAATTATAAGATTTGGGGATCTTTTTTGGTTTTTTAGAGAAATATATTATTTGTTTTCTTTAGATTTGAGAATTTCATACATGTTTGCAGTAAAATATGATGACATCTAATTATATTTCTCCCCTCCAACTTCCTCCAGCTCTCTCCATTTCCAACTTTTTCATGCTTTTTTTTTTTTGATAATACACTGAGTCTTCTTAGTTCTGCCCATAGGAATATGGGTGTGGCATGTTGAGCCATCCCCTGGAGCATGGGAAACCTATCATTGGCCACCCCTTCAAAAAAGATTTGCACAAGACTGGGGCCCTTAATATTTCATCAGGTATAGGAGATGGGCCTGCTTCTCCTGAGAGACTGTTGAGAGTTAGTGGTTGCTGAGGGAATGGGCAACATTGTCTTCACTAATGTAGCTATCAAATGCTAAGTTGCCCATGCTCTGGTAAATAACCTCTGCTATGCAACAAATTCAAGTTAAATTCAGTGGTTCACAGACAAAAAGAAGACACGAAAGTTGGAGGGGACTAGGGAAGAAGAAAAATTCCAGCAAAAGAATGAGAAGACATAACAGAGGGTAATGGGGTGTGTGAAAATTACTAAAATTCATTATATACATGTATAGACTGTCAGGTAATAATACCATCACCAAAGAGTCACGATTTTAATCAATTCTGAGTCTCTAAGTTAATGAAATATTAATGTCAACTCTCATATTCATTTTTGCTATAGGATTGGATCTATTTGATCACCACATTTGTCACAGTAATACCACATGGTTCCTCATTTGGGAAATTATCATTCTTTGCTGTATTTCCCCTTTTATGTGCCACCATAAAAATCAGTACAAAGTTGAAGTATGCATCAAACATTGCCTGTTATATCCTATATGAAAGAAGATGAAAACCATCTTTTATATCAGTTTGCCTGCCTGTAGCCAGGAACATCTTCCAGTTCTATCAAAAAAAAATCCCCAAATGAATAAAGTACTTTCAAAAGGAGACTTAACTGAACAGAACATTGAACTGAGGTAGGAGAATGATATCACAATTTTGGTGCTCCAAGCTTGACTATTTACAAGTAGTTTTTTTCTTTTGTGCCTCAGTTTTCTTACTTGCTACAAACATATTAGGCTCAATTATTGAGTTACATTCATGTTCTTTCTCAATCTTGGAATTCTTTATATTTTATAAGTTTGTATTTAAGGTTAGGAATATCTTCAATAATGATACACAATTTTTGTTCTGGACCTTTTGCAAAGTCAGATTGCAAAGAGCTCATGCAAAGAGAGAATTTAAAATTTTGTGTGTTTGTAAGCTCGATGGAATACTCTACAAAGAATAACTTTGATAAATGTATCATAAGAAGTACAAATTGTATAGAGATCAACCATTAAAAGAAAGAATATAAAACTTTATTAATCAGCTTTTTCCATTGCTGTGAATGAAATGCCTTAAAGAATAAACAGCCAGGGGCTGGAGAGATGGCTCAGTGGTTAAGAACACTGGTAGTTCTTGCAGAAGATCTGGTTCAATCCCAGCATCGTCATGGCAACAACTGTCCATAACTCCAATCCCAGGGGATAACACAGCCTTTTCTGACCTCTGTGGGCATTGAACTACACAGGTGCACTTACCTACATGCAGGAAATACACGTATATGCATAGAATGAAAAATAATAAATTACATTTTTAAAAAAGAAGAAAAACCAACCTAAAGGTGGAAAATATTTGATTGTGCTCAGGGTTTCGGTTCCAGTTGTGGTTGGCTGGCTCCATTGCTGTAGAGGAGTGGTCTTGGCCAGAGAAAGTTCAGAGAAATGCTGCTAACCTCTTAGTTAATGCTGCTAACCTCGTAGTTGAGGAGTAGGGAGGAAGTAAGACAAAAAAAGATGTGAAGAAGAAAGGAGAGAAAGGAAAATGGAGAGGAAGGAGTAAAGGGTTAATAAAAGATATACCCTTCTAATGCAACCACCCCCGATCTACTTCCTCCCACCAGTCCCACTTCCTGGTAGACCATTCAGCAATGAACTAAAGATGGATCAATTTTGCTGATGTTAACACTCTCATGATCAATCACCTGTCAATAGCACCAAAAACTGGAACAAACTTTCAATAGTTGGGGGTAGGTCGTTCATCCAAACCAAAAAGAGTATTTTTATTCTTACAATCTTAATAATGTAAACCAGAGTGTCATGTGACTGACACATACTAGCACATCATCCATAAATTCCTGTTAAAGACCTGAATTTAAATGGCACAATAAGTTAATTCTCTTAATAATTTTGTATTGGTTACTTTTCTGTTGTTATGATAAGACACCATGACCAAGAGAACTCATAGTAGGAAGAGTTTATTGGCTTTACAGTTCCAAAGGGTTATAAGAGTCCATAATGGTGGAGGAAGCACGGCAAGAGGAAGTGGCCAGAGCAGAAAGCCCAGAGATCACATCTTCAAGCAGGCACAGGAAGCAGAGAGAGACTAAAAAATCCAACAGAGCTTAAGAATCCTCAGATCCACCCACAGTGGTGTGCTTCCTCCAGCATGGTCACATCTCCTAAAGGTTCCTTGATCTTCCCCAAACAGTGCCACAAACTGGGAACCAAGTGTTCAAGTACTTGGAGCCTCTGGGGAAAAGTGCCATGACAGATTCGTTAGTCTTGCTATACCCTTGCACAGTATTAACTATCAATAATGCAAAAGGAAGTCACAAATTTGGCTCTAAAGAAAATCTAAATACAAGAGGTATGTAGCAGTAGAATAATAATTGTAATAATGATATTATTTTAATGCCATCAATGGAGAATAAGGAAAAATTTAGCTAGAGTGTAAGAAAGGTTTGAAATTTTTAGTATTTGTTGATGTTTTCTGCTTCTTGAAGTGAGAGGAGAAACTGTAACAAGAAAGTGAAGGTTAAGGTAGGTAAAGTCATTGAAGATGAAAGTTTTAGAGCAGGTATGATATCATGCTGCCCAGTAAGGAATCAGAAGTTCTGTAAGGAATCAGAACTTTATTCAAAATAGAGAGTAACTGAACGTTTTAATTGGAAAATAGACAGTTAAAATTTACAGGAAAATTATGGTCATCTGAAACACTGAAAAACAGCATACACCATCTCACTTTATATACACCAAAAAGTTCTGCCTATTTTCTAAGTCATAGATGTCACATATTTTTGAATAGCAGTCAGGGCTCTGTGCGTGTGTGTGTGTGTGTGTGTGTGTGTGTGTTTAGCAGTGTAATGCTTCTCTCTAGAAAAGTCAGGCTCCATGAAGCTTATTTACAAAGGGAATATACAGATTCTTTAACCATCTTTCTGTGACATGAGTTCTTTAAAGGAAAGTATTGAGTTTCACTTAATTTTTTTTATCCGTGAAACTACCACATAACCTTAAACAAGAAGACTAATAAAATACGTGAATGTGTGAATGGCTAAGGAAGCATGAAACCAGTATCCTAGGAGTCTAGTCCTAGTGATTTGTTTATATACTGCTTTCCATTTCACATTCATCAGAAAGCTCTGTCCCTTCTGTTCCCACAGCATTTGTTTTTGTCACATGGTTTATCAATGTTGCTAATGAGCTGCTAATGAGCTGCCAATTCTTGTGAAATTGGAAGGAAAAGGCAGAGAAGGGCTATTTAAAGCCTTGGTGATCTTGCCTATTTGTTTTACATGCCCATGGTCCTGCAGTGCAGAAATGTTATGGATAAAGAATAAGAGACCCATAGAGCATGGCTATGACTAGATTATGATGTCCTTAAGCATTAGTAATGTAGTTCCTTGGGAGACCTATTCTTTCTCTTCTGTAAAGCAGAGGGTCATGAAGAAGCGTCTAGACTGGGCTAGTGTAGCATCCCTTCGTATTAGAAAAGTACACATGATGTCCCTTCGTCAACATCCAAAGTCTCAATCAGGAGTTAGAAGCTATTTGTTGTTCCTTAGTTTTGAAATTGTATAATACTAATCTACATACTTTACATTTCTGATCTTACATGTAAAATGGAAATAATTTTGCCTGTAAGGGAGTGTTTTTCAATAAGGAAGTACACACAACATAAATCATGAGCAGTGAGCTTTGTTATGGAAGGCTCTCAAACATATTGGATTGACTGGGTATTTGATTTAATTTTGTGTGTTCCTAAACCATATACTCAATCCCATGATTATTCAGCAGGACAAATATGACATGTCTTTTTTTTATTATGAGTCTTTCAAATAAAATATCTCTTCCTTTGAATTTCTAGATTTTAAAAACTTTTATAATCCTTATTAATCCAGTTCCATCACGGATGCCTCTTTTAAGGAAATGAATTCCACTTTATGAAGTCAAATCATGTATTTCATGATGTATCTCTATTACATACAATCCTTGTAATTTAGTGTAATCTTAAGCGAATTTAAAATTCTTGATCAGAGATCTATCTGTCATAACCTCCATTTTTCTAAGATTGTTTTGGAGTTTGACATTGTTTACAGATAAATGATTATTTAGGATACTCATTAGGCTTAATGTAGACTGAAATCAGATAGTAAAGCTTTCAAAATACTCCTTGTGTGTGTCTCTGTATCTTCAAGCCCCTATTCATTTGGTTGGTCACTTGTCAGCCCTGGGCAGTGAGCTGTAGGCTACAGTATTATGCATCACTGCTGGAGATGGTGACATATGTGAGCTTCAGCCTCTCTCTTCCCTTCCCTTCCCTTGACTACTGAGTAAGCTACAAGTTCAGGTGTTGTAGGTATGAGGTAGTAAATCTCATCTTGGTTTCCTGTGTAACCACATGGAGTAGACCTTTCATTCTACCTTTCAAGCCCTGCTAATCCTCCTGGGACCTTCACTGTGAATGATCAAGAAATATTAACCAAGACTGGGGTTTTGAAACATATTCAATACTACCATATCATAATCTAGTCTTCTCAAGTTGACATTCTTAATAGGTTTATTCCTTGTAGGAAATAATTGTTCCCCTACCATTTTTGAAAAAAATAGAATACTGTATTGGGATCAAGAACTAACAACTCGCTATGTATTGAAACAAAGTATTTTTACAAACAATGGAGCAAGTGAGCAAGCTCTTAGTCCCTGTCCCCAAATAAGTTTTCTGATATTAGATTAAAAGTCTAATATTTGTTTTGTTTTGGTTTATATTTATACTTCAAATTACCTTGAACTACTTCAGTGTTTTCTATAGTATTTTCCACATTCATCCTGCAGGATAGTATTCTTGTCATATCATTAAGGTGTATAGTATCCTTGAATTTAAGATTCTTGGTGAAACACTAAAGAATATAGCTTCCTAAAAGCACCTCAGGCTAATACTTGTGAAAGAGATGTACTCTTCCTCTGGAGTGTGTTACTAAATATGTTAAAGCAGTAGTTAAATGCTTCTTCTAATCATGTAGTTATTAAAATTTTTTAAAAAATGATTTAAATAAAAATAAATACATGAAAAAATTTTAAAATAAGAATAATAAAATCTTTTAAAATTAAAAAATAAATAAAAAATTAAAAAGTCTAATATTTGTTTTGTTTTGGTTTATATTTATACTTCAAATTACCTTGAACTATTTCAGTATTTTCCACATTCATCCTGCAGGATAATATTCTTGTCATATCATTAAGGTGTATAGTGTCCTTGAATTTAAGATTCCTGGTGAAACACAAAGGAATATAGCTTCCTAAAAGCACCTCAGGCTAATACTATGAAGAAAGTTTGAAAATCAGCCCTTTTCTGGGATGTTACAGGGTGATGTTTGAAATTTAGAAAACAAATAGCTAACACAAAAATACTTTATTTAAGTGGTTTGTAAAAATGGATCTAATTATGATGTAGAAGATTAGACATTTGGTTTCATCAATAAGTACTTCAAATTCTCTATATGATACTTTTAACACATAAGCATTTAACTGTTTAAACTTCAAATACATGTTCACAGATATTCCTTCATTTCATGATAGCTCTTTGATGACATTAAATAACACTGCTAGTTTCAGACTATACATGAGGAAACCTGTCAGGCTGTGTTGAGTTGCTTCATGTTCATACATCTAGAAGCTTTTCTAATAGTGTCTTCATGAAACCCTGAGGATAAACAAAATTTGAGTGGGAAAAACAAAAGAAATGTTAGAAAAGCAGTCACCCAAGTGCCAATATATCCTTATTTTTGCTCTTAGAAATAAATTTAACTCCATTAATCTTTCTTTTAAATTATTTTAAAATATTTTTTAATTTATTTTTATTTTATGTGTATATGTGTATTGCCTGCATGTAGGTAAGTGCACCCATGTCATGCAATGCCCAAGGAGGACAGAAGAGGCTACCAGATCCCCTGAACTGGAGTTACAGACAGTTGTGAGCTGCCATTTGAGTGCTAGGATTCGAACCCAGGTCTTCTGCAAGAACAACCAGTGTTCTTAACCACTGAGACATCTCTCCAGACCCTCCATTAATCTTTTTCATTTCACAGGTATGGGCATGGACTGAGTTGATTACTGCTGAATTTCCTCACAGAGTGCTAGAAATTGAGCAAAATTTCCCGAGACAGTGGCTACAGTGGTTAGCGAAAGTGATGAGGGACAACCCAGACTCAGAGACATGTTAAATATCCTTAGTTTGAGCCCTGGTTCAGTCCTTCTGCAAACATAAGACTAAGTTTGCTCCTTAACTTCTGTGTCTGAGTTTCACTGGGAAATATGGTGATAGTATTCAAACGTATATTTAATATGAGTATTTAGTATAAATTTGGTAAATATAAAGCACTCAAAAGAATGAATACAGGAAAGAAATGTGCAATTCTGTGTGAAAGACACTAATAGGCTTTAGAGGTTTATTTTCCATATGAAAGAGAAACAGAGACCCAGCTCCAATGTTTTCTAAGTTACTGTTTCATCCACACGCCTCATTCACAACAATTGACTAATTAAAAATCTTTTGAAACATGAAGGATATACAGTGGATCTCAAATCTTATATTGGTCCTGGAGGCAATCTTAAAAGGCAGATTTCTAGGCTCCATCCCCCAAACCTCTGATTCTGTAAGTCTTGGTGATGCCTTTGCTACTGGACCTAGGTTTCAAATGAAGTGGACAATCACATTCATTAGATTATGTGGGGGACTGAAGATAAATAAATAACCTGGGCTTTCTGTGGATTAACTAGATAATGACAGGAGGCAAAGGAATTAGTGTCACCATTTTATCAGTGTATTCTTAAACAGGATAGATGGTTTTGATTCTGGCTTCAGAATTTGCATGATATTTGATGAGTGTCTCTGCTTTTATCTTCAGAGAATGCTATTAATTTATTCATCATATTTCAGAACTCTGTGACATTATCAGAGAGGTCCATTATCTCACAGGTCTTAGAACAGTGGTTAAGTTTTAGTAAGACTAAAAAGCCATCTAGGCAGTTGTTAAAATACAGATTCCTAGGCCTTGCTAGTAAATTTGATTCCATAGATTTGGCAGAAAGCCAAGAATTTTACCCTTTCTAGCATACTCACATTAATTTGATGCTGTTGATTTGTGAACCACATGAGGGAGATGATTTTTGTCCAAATTCTACCTGCTATTGAAGCAAAAATGGCTATTGCACTTTTTCGTTTTCATTCTTAGGTGACCTTTCAGTCTAATTTATTACTTTAGAGTATGCTTGGTCTACTTCTTTTTCCTATTTCAGCATTTGGTATAAGACATTTATAGAAAAGCTTCATGGAAGCAATTTAACCACAAGCTCAGCCAAATTAATTTAGGGAGAGTTTAGTAAACAGCCTTTGCTTTCTGTACTTAAGTGATCAATTTCAACACCTGTTTTTCCTTCCAGATGGAGTTAATTAACATTAAAATTATTGCCTATAGCAGAGACTTATTTTGATAACTCACAGCCCTCCAGCTGCATCTAGATTCCTATGCTTCTAAAATTAAGACAGTAGCAATGATAACCTTTATGAATTTGTCATGAACTATTGCAAGACATGTACATAGCTATAATATTGGAAGAATGAAATCGATGATTGGGGGGCACTACCACGTGGATGTACACATTATGATCATCATTATTAATTATTTTCTTGTACATATTTCGTATATAAGAAATTGACAATTAGAATAGTTTTTAGAACTTTTGGATGTTTGTCATCCGTACATACTGGAGCCAACATATATAACTAAAGTTCCCACATCTACTGCACTAGATTCTGGTTAGACTAATGCAAAGTTTGGAAATTTCATAAAACACTTCTGAGCAAGTTTGCTGTGGATTTTACTATAGATATTACAAGTTACATTCTGCTAAGTAACATTTACTGAGTGTAATGAGGATTCTTATGCCACATACTAGGCTATGAAGAAATCAAAGGCGAAAGAAATATGGTTATCATTACAATGGACTTGGGAATAATAATGAGGGTTAGGGAAGATACTGCCAATTGTACTTCTCATGAACTCCTTCCATAGCCCTCATTTTAACTGGAATTTTTGTGAGATAGAATTGTTCTTTTTGGAAAAGCTACCTTTTAAGTAAGTTTGGAGGAGATGTTCATTTAGGTTTTCTTTTACTTACATTGAATCTTAAAGTAACAATCCAGCTTATTCAAATATAAACCCAAGAATCATAAAAACATGAAGACTTGAAAGTCCTGGTGCTAAGCAGTATTTATAAGTAAAAGTACACTCAACACATGTTCCGTCTTCATCTTCTCCTGAAGGAGGCTAGGCTTTCCTTAGAAAATGATGACTATTTTCTTCATAAAGCTGTTTGGTATTGGGTCTGTGAGAGGTAAAATAAAACAG
Organism: Nannospalax galili; assembly: GCF_000622305.1. Taxonomy (NCBI): domain Eukaryota; kingdom Metazoa; phylum Chordata; class Mammalia; order Rodentia; family Spalacidae; genus Nannospalax; species Nannospalax galili. The sequence continues at coordinate 8,391,963 of NW_008347536.1, forward strand.
CTCTTTATGATATACGTGATGCATGATACATGCACACATACAGATATATGAATACACACAGAAATGTACCTATACCACAGCCAAGATTCATTGTTAGATGTAGTAAATTACTTAAACATATTGCAAACACCGAATTAGCAAATACTGAGTTATTGCTTCTGTAGAAAATACAGAATTGGGTTCCTGCTGGCCCTGGGTTAAGGATCACTGTATGTCTTGTTTAATGTATTTAAATCATATTTAATGTTCATTTTAGATTTGTTCATAGTAAGCACAGTATACTTGGTGCTTGAACCAAGCTTATACTAATGTGGATTTTCTCCACAGTGCTTATCACAGGCATTTTGTGCTTAGGAGCACTAGATAAAATTTCAGCACCAAACTTCAGGACAAATTTGAAAGGCAAGATCAGCATTAAAAATGAAAAGTGTTATATTATATAAACAGTGAAATAATATGTTTCCAGTAAGAGAGCCAAAACAAGAAAGGAGAGTAACACTAAAGTGCAAGACATCTACCTGGAACTCTGAACAGATCCACATGATGCACAAACAATTTAGGGATGCAATGAAATCTTAGCTAGTATGAAAATTCAAATATATGGAACCATCAAATAACAAGGCTAATATAACTACTCTGTTTATGTGTGTATCTCCTTTCAAACATTTTAAAAATAGAAATAACTTCAATGACAGAAAGATAACTTTTAAACTATTGAATGTTTTGTCTTTCTCTTTAAAAATATTTCATAAGCTGGATGTGGTGGTGCATACCTTTAATCCCAGGACTTGGGAGGCAGAGGCAGGTCGATCTCCATGAGTTCAAGGCCATCCTGGTCTACATAGTGAGTTCCAGGACAGCTGGGGCTACAGAGAGACCCTGTCTCAAAAAGACTGAAGATTTTTTTTTTTCATAAAAAGAAATGGGCTTAAAAGCGCTTATTTCCCCACTTTATTTAAAATAAGACTTCTTTCATATGGGCAAGCATATACTATTTACTCATTGACTCTAGTTTGCCAATCCATTTGAAGAATCAGCATTTTCCAAATTCTCCAGGACACTGTGTGACTTAAAGAGAGGGAAGCTAAATGTCTCATCAATTAGTCTACATTAAAACTTGGTATTCATTGTTGAACAAGTGCTGAAGAATTTGACTTGTGCTTTAGTTCCCTGTACGTTTTGTTCATCAGCATTGAAAAGGTGTCAAACACATGTATACAATCCAATTGGCAGGCAGAATATTCTTGAGGGAAAGTGGTTGATTTTGAAGGCCTATGTAAGCAGAGTGTGACTTATTTAATGCTACTACTTCGCTGACCTGGGGACATGCAGCTGAGAATTCCCATATGTATTCCTAATGTGTCATGTGGTTAGTTGGGGTTCCTCTGAGATTGAGCAGCTCTGATTCACAGTGAACTCTAGGGGCTATAGTCCTGCACCAAGTGCAGTTCTAGGACCTGCTGAGGTGGCTCTGTGCCACAGGACTCTCATTTTCTTCAGAACACTGGGCAAAATTGGGTAGGTAATAGAATCTGAAAGGAAAGAAAGGATATCCAAAGTCTTTTGATAACTGGTCTTGGAATTGCCACAGTGTCACTACTACCTTTTTGTGCAGGCAAGAGAAAGAAGTCAGAAGACATCAGAGCAATGCCAAAGGAGAAATATGGTCCTCAACTTTAGGATGGGTAACTGTAAACTGTGTGGTTACTAGGAGGGAACGCTAGAGCTGTTAACTCAGTACACTTGCACCCTGTTAGGCATTCAGCAATGAGATCACGCTAAATTTGCCTTAACAGATGGGATCATTCTCTTTCTCCTGCCTCTTCCTCTGTGAATTAATGAGAGCACAGAGAACTGGAGGGTTCAACATACTGCTCAAAACTATTCATTAACAGAAAGAATCAGCATTTACTTGAGGCTCACAGGACTTCAAACCTGTGTTCCTAAATGCAGCATTCTTTTAAAGGCATTCCTGGCATATGGTAGGAGCAAATGTCAAGTTAGTATTTGTATCTATGCTTTCTTTACTGAGATGTTCCTCATACTGGACTTTTCCTTTACCCACGTGGGTCCCAGTCACGCTCACATATTCCTCGAAAAATCAGTCTTACCTCTATATCTATGGCTTTGTCATTGCTCTAGAATCATCTCTATATTTTGTGTTTTATAGAAATAGTCACTAAAATTTACCTCCCTTGCTGAGCAGAGTGGCACATACCTTTCATCCCAGCACTCTTTAGAGGCAGAGGCAGGCTGATCCCTGTGTGTTGAAGGCTAACCTAATCTATCAAGTGAGTTCTAGGCCAGCTGGGGCTACAGGGAGACCCTGTCTAAAAAATACCAAAAAAATAAAAATAAAATACCTCCCTCATCTCTTTTAATACTTAGTTTCATTAATTATTTAAATTATTCATCAGTCTTCATTAAAACTCAATTTAAAATTACAAACTCTCTTCCTCTCATTCTTCTTCAGCTCACTACACCTACCCAGCTCTTCATTCCACCTTTTAAAAATTATTTCTGCCTAATACTTGCAGCCTTAAAAGTTGTCATTGGATATTATGGTCTTTAATAATTTCTATGTCCATCACCCAGTGTTATGAAGTAATCTCAAGAAGGAAGATTTCTTAGTTTATGGTAGTTACAACTGTATTCAGAATAACAAATATACCTGGGACACAACTATTGAACATTTGATGAATAAATTAATGATTTTTAATCTTAGCAATGGAGAAGTATCAACCTGGTAAAGTCCAATATAAGTCTGAGATAAATTCAGGATTTGCAAATAACTACTTTCTAGTCTTTGGTAGATTACTGTTGGAAAGACCTAATTTTCTCAAAAATGATTAGAAGAAAGTCACAAATGGCCAAAATGTAGAGATTAAGAGTCTGCAGATTGCTATTCCTTGGATAGGACTCCTATATTAGACTTCACCTCCTACCCCAGGGCTCAGGGACCAGCACGGAAGAGGAGGAACAAAAATGATAAGAGCCAGGGAAGAGGTGCATGACCATATGGAAACAGAGTCCTACAAGCTTCTAGGCCCCTGCTCATATGATTCTATGGCAATGGTGTCAGCATACAAAAGTCCCATGCATCTCAGGCAGACAAATATCCAGCATGTAACTGGGGAAATGAACAGCAGACCTCAGTCTTATCTGAAGAAACATTGGTAACTGATCACTACTAGGTAAGGAAGAGCTGATCGTCTTAAAACGAGGGACGCAAGATAGGCTGACTAGACCTCAGTGTACTTGCACTGGGGACCATCTAGGGTCACTGACTTGACACACTGGGACCTTAACACAGATGACAGAGTATATGGGTTCCAGTGTGGGGGGGCTATGGTGGGTGCCCACAGGGACAAGGGTATAAAAATTATTAAGATTGTTTGAGATATTCGGTATAAAATACAAAAAAAATTCAATAAAAAGAAACAAAAAAATGATGAGCAGACCAACCAGGTCTTCTAAATCAGCCTCTACTATTGACAGCTTCATGGCTAATGGAAGTTCCCACATCTGGCCCCTGAAATAGAGTCGAGACCAAGGAATGTACTGGAAGAAAGACAATGTATCCCTTCTGACCATGAAGATTTTGTTTTTTTCTGCATCCATGTATAGTTTCTTTTGAAATGGAACAGTGCTGTCTAAAATGCCTAAAATGAGCCCTCACCCCACCCCACTGGCTGCCACCCGCAGCACTTATTCTTTACTTACTGCTGATTTGTGGTGTCTCTGACAGTGATCGGTGTGCTGGGAGAAACAGGAGAAGAAGTCAGTCTTCACCAGCTATCAAGGACAGAGAAACTCTGTGCTTAGCTGATGTCATTCATTGATTGGAATTAAATGTAGAGAGGAGAGCTATCTGGGAGTTATATAAATGAGGAGATGAAAATCAGTAGTTTTTGATATTTGTTAAATATGCTTTCTTAATCCCTGCCTACTCTGGGTAGAGATAATACCTGTTTATACACAAAAATAATTTAAGTTGCTAGGACAAGTCCACTGTTTAAAGGGCAATGGGTTTATGTAGGTATAGAATGATGTCTATGTACCGAGTCATAATTGTTTTTAGTTTTTTTTATTTTTATATTTTATTTATTTTTCTTTCAGTGTCAATTTTGAGTGGAGACGGGATGGATGCTACTTTAACAACTGCCTGGTAAGTGAACCTACTTCGTAGTTTGACTTTTTTCTCAGTGAATAGTCTACAGTCATTCAGCATCATAGTTCTCAAAGTAAGATCCAAGGTCAGGAAGTTATGGGGACTATTTGGCTGTTTTCTGCACAAAAAGTGCCCATTTAAAAAATTCTCAAGAAAGAATATTAAAGATTAAATTGTCTAATCTGCAATATGGTAAGAATTACTTTCAGTTATTTGAGTAATATACAAGTGATGTTTGTGTCTGTCATAAATTATATTTTAAATAAAAATTGTGTGTATGAACAAAGGGGAACAGAGAAAGACTGGAAAACCACTTTGAGAACAGCAGACTATTAATGTCTGCAACAATGTACTATTGTGTTATTTATACATCTTAATACTTAAAATCTGTGAAGTTCATTCTTTACAAATAATTACTTAGAAATATGAAAATGAGTGATTGTTTTGGAATCTGAGTAGATGATGTTGTCAGTTTCATTTATGCACCAAAGTAATAAAATCTTGTCACAAGATGGATTTCCCAATATTGTGGCATGCACATTTATTTTAAAAATGACCTGTATGTCAATTACTATTTCTGATTAATTGTTCCTGAAATAACTGGCAACTTTAGTATAACCTGCTGTTTTTTTTTTTTTCCAGCTGTTATTTTGCAAAATGTATGGGGTTTTTTTGAGAGTTAATTTAATCATTTAAGGGCAGAGGGTATTTTTTGTTATTCATGCATTATGCAAGTTGAAATAGCTATTATTGAAAATCACCAGTTGTAACATAAACTGAGAGAAATCTAGTGTTTTTCCTAAACAATAATTTAGATATTGTATGGAATGTTCTGTGGTTCTATATAAATTGGTTGCAAATCAAGGCAGTATGAAAGATCATATACTAAACTTAGTAATATCAAGTAGGTTGTTTAAGAGGAATTTTTTATGTTTTCACTTACTTTTTGAATAGTGAGGTACTTCATAAATAATGCAGTGTAGCTACAATTACGTTCTTTTTAACATGGTAATTCAGAAAAGTAATTTATTTTTAATGTGTTCTTATTGAGTTTTCATGCATTTAATATAATAGTTCTACTATTATACCCTCTACTCCATCTGTACTCCCCATAGCTCTTCCCACCTGATTTCATGCATTTTGTCATATATGTTAAGTCCTATCTGGTCAAACATCTGTACCCAGATGTCCCTCGGAGCAAGATCAGCCACTGGAGTCTAGTCAGCCTATCTAGAGTCACTCTCTTAAAGAAACTCTACTCTCCCTCACCCCACAATGATCAGTTGTCAATAGTTCCTCAGCTAAGGTTGGGGCCTGCTCCCCATTTACCCAGTTCCATGCTGGGTTTTTGTCTGACTGAGTCAGCGTGGGTCTTGTGCATGATGACATCATTGTTTCAAGTTCATATGAGTGAGATCCCAGAGGCCTGAAGTTTCTGTTTCCTTATGTTCATGCCTTAACCCTGGCCCTTACAATCTTTCCTCCCCCTCTTCCACAATGGTCCCTGAGCCATGGGTCAGAATATATCATTTATATTAATACATACATTTGTTTTTTCAAATCTTAACACTATATGTTTAAACATATGAGATTCAAAAGGAAATAAATCTGTTACCATTCTGCAGTGGCATTCCTTTCTTCTTATAACATTTGCTTTATATCCAGTTTGTGAGATGGCATTATCTGATATCACCACAGGCAAACAGGATAATGTCAAGCAATTACATGTTAAGCCTCAGTTGAGAACAGACTGAAATAAATAGGACGTGAACTTTGTAAACAGCCTGTGAAAATCTTGAAAAGTTGGGATTAAAGAAAACAAAGAAAGAAGAAATGAAATGAATGACATGAAAAATGTATGAGTAGAAATTCACTGTGTACAAGCAGGAACATCTACGTAGAAATAGAGTTTGTAAAGTGGGGAGATATGGCATTTGTTTTATATACTTTAGTCTATGTTACTTTCTTAATGATCTGCAAGAATCTTAAAGATCTTAAAGATCTTAAATATCTTAAAGAATGTTCCCTGAAAAATTGGCATAGATGTTCTCTTTCTTACCTGGATATATCTGCTTAGTAGCCACACTGTGGAGAACATCAATGTAGGAGATTGCACATGGATATAAAGGACTACTCAGAATTTATTCTTGGAAGAACTAATCATTCATAAGTCATATTGTTGATGTCAAGTACCCATTGAATATTTAACATTTAATAGATCCTATGTTTTGAGTTTTGATTTCTTCATATACTACAAATTAAAAGGACAACCTCAGTCAACATCAAACAAAAGGAGAACTGAATTTAGTATTAGGGAATGTATATGAAATACAAAAATGTAAATTTCAATCAAGAGAAAAGTATGGGCCTGCCTGTGGTACTACATTAGGGCCACAATAAATGAGTCGGCATACTTAATTTCAGTAATCCATGTCACCATATAAAAGACTGCATTAACTTCACTTTGCAGGTAGCTGCTTCCTGGACCATAAAATAGAACTCAAATATTTGTGGTTGTTTTAGGAAAGATTTACTCTTGAACTAAAATATTCCATCCAATGAAGAAATTCTGGCTGTTTTTTATTCAGATTTGAGATATAGATATATCATAGATGCATGAATGTGTAGAGAAATTGATGCATGTAAAGATATATAAATAGATACACAGAAAGATGGGTATGTAGATAGATACATAGACTGATAGATAAACAAGGAAATAATTTGTTTAAATGATTTCATAAAATTTACTAGCCATTAAACTCTTAATAAAATGCATTTTCCTGATAATGTTGCTTTTCAGTAAATTATACATTCATTAAAATGGTGAGCACTGTTTCAGGTTTGTATTTGTCATGAAAAGTCATGTTTAAAATCATTTATCGGGCATTCATACTACTCTAGAAGAGGACGAGTTTACTAGTAAGTGTTATTCTGCAGTCATACAATTTTCTACAGCTCAAACACATGGCTAAGACAAGCTTCCTGCTGGACCATAAGAAAAGAAAAACAAAGAAAAACATAAAGCATCCTATTGGATTTTTTATTTATTTTTATTTGATGTGTATGAGCGTTTGCCTGCATGTATATATGTATGCACCACAGATGAGGGCAGTGATTCCCTGAAGCTGAAGTTACGGTCAGTAGTGAGTCACCATGTTGCTGCTAGTCACTGAACCCAAGTCTTCTGCAATAGCAGCAAGTGTTCTTATCTGTTGAGTCATCTCTCCGTCCCAAAATATAAAGTATCTCCATAAATACTTTTTATTTATTAAAACTGTTAGGAGTCAGAGTGGACAGAATTACAGGTGAAAACAAAAAGCAACCAACTTCAACAATTCAAATTGACCTTTATTAACCAATGGATGGAGGCTGGGCACAGCAACCACACCGATTGAGAGGACTCAAGAATTTAAGTATGTGCGGGCTGGTGTTTGTAAAGTGTCTAGGGCCAAATAAGGGGCAGAAGGACCTGGTCACAGAACAGGAATCACTTTATGGTCTGGAAGTGTTATATTCTGGGGCATAGTTTCAAAACAGGAGCTAGCAATGCTCTGACAAGCCCATCGATGGGAATGGTGGTTTTATGATCTCCCTTTACAAATAATGGATTCTATTTTGAGGACAATTCTTGGTAGATAGGCAGCGTATTATATTATTACTCATAACTTGCCACATGTACAGAGCATCTTCATTGCTTTGTGTATTGGAGCAGAGTTGCATATATTGAAGAACAAGGACACTGGATCTAAGATCTATAAGTGGAAATTCTAGCTCAAACAGGTATACAACCTTGCAACACAGTGTCATAGTTCTATGTTCTCAAAATACAAATAAGTGAATCCTTGGGTGCTTGGAGAAGCACTGACCATAAGTTACTGAATGTGGTTTGGTTATTAAGAATTATTATTGTTGCTGGCTGGAGAGATGACTCAGTGGTTAAGAGTATTGGCTGCTCTTAGGGGACCTGGGTTCCATTCCCAGCATCCATATGGTGGTTAACGAGCATCTGTAACTCCAGTTCCAGGGGATGTGATGCCCTCTTCTGATCTCTGTTGTCATTGCATGACATGGGCACACCTATCTATATGCAGGTATTACACTTATACACATAAAATAGAGATAATAATTACAATATTTTAAATGAATTATAATTGAGTGTGAAATTAGAACTGCTATACACGTTCAAGGAGAAACACATGTAAACATAATTAACTCCAGTATGAAGTGAAAGATGGAGGAACTTGAAATAGATTTCAACGTGATCCTCAGTGAGTAAGATTTTAGAATTTGTTCCTGAATGAGGTTGCTCGTCACATGGGCCTAGAAAATTTTACTTAATTATAAGGCCTCTCTCCCATGTTCCAGTCCAAGAAATTAGCAATTACTATCTTCCAAGAAGATCAGACAGACTTCAAGAGGCATGAAGACTCAACAAATACCATTAAGACCTAAATGACTCTTTCTTAATATTTTATTTCTTATTTTTATTTTATGTATATGAGTGTTATGCCTGCATGTGTGTAAGTGCATCCATGTTGTGTAATGCCTGTGAAGGTCAGAAGAGGCCGCAGATCCCCTTGGAGTTACATTGGGTTGTTAGCTACTATATGGGTGCTGGGAACTGAATCCAGGTCCTCTACAAGAGCAGCCGGTACTCTTTAACACAGGCTCATCTCTCCAGTCACTCTAAATGTTTCTTTAAAAATATTTAGTTAAAAATATTCTTGATAAAACATTTCATTTTCTATCATTTCCTGTTAACCTTTGCTGTTTAACCTAGAATTCAAGGCAATTCAGCATTAGTGCTCAGCACACATCGGCTGTTTCCTGAAATACTCTTCACTTATTTGTCTCAGTTTTGTTTTATGCCCCAACATTTGTTCTCTCTTCTCTCCCCCAACACTGCAAGCATTGTTAGATTTTCTTTCTGTCTCTAAAATTCTTCGACCTAATCCTACACTGTACAAAATTTGATCCTATAAAATCCCTTGTAATAATGCTATTATCTTTGTAAATTTTTCCATGCTTTCTAACATTCCAGGATTGGCAGTAGACATTAAATACATTTCTTTCATGTATAAAAACACACCAAAAATTCCAAACCAACATAGTTCAATTAAATTCTCAGTTTATTGAATCAGGGATACAGAATCTTATAGGAAGTGAGTGTAGCCATGGAGAACTGTAACAGATGCAACTTACTTCAATGTGTATTCCCCTGGCACCACTTGTCCTCGAGGGGTGGTCGCTGGCATACAGCTGCCAATGAGATTTCCGATGTACTGCACAGAGTTGTTGAATTGAGAAGCTTAGTTTCTGAGTGACCCACATCCCTTTGATAATTGGTGTTTTCATTATTATCCATGAATAATTATGCCTACAATCTATACGTTTCAATTTCAGAGAAATGTTAATTCCTTCATTCTGAGCTAAACTCAGTCATAGGGTGGAAATTCTTCAACTGGAGGAATGGGAGAGGAATAAAGTACTGAGTTGTAATTGTAATGAATGTTCTAGCACTGCAGAAAATTCAATCTTCAAATATCCCTGCTTTGTCAGACTTCTCTCCTGTATTGTGCATAGCCCTTTCTTTCTACTATGACTTGGACTCCAGACCATGCTCTGGTGTCCATCAGGTAAGACACTGCTGTATGTTTGTGGAGTTCATGATATCATAGACAACATACTGAAGTGGAAATCACAGAGTATTCTGAAAGTATGTAAAGAGGAACTCTAATGTGTGGGAAATGAGAAGTGTTACAGAGAAGACAATGCCTGATAGGGTAACTGGGAGAGGTAGTGGGAAAAGCATGATAGATGGGATACTGTACAAAAAGGACCTTACGTAAGAGTATTATACATTCAGAGATATAAGATAGCATTTTGGTCTCTGTTATAAGACAGAGAGGCCTCCACTTTTACCTTACTGTCCAGTGTCTGCAGGTGCTCTTTTGACTACGTTTATATGAACGGCTCACTATGTTCATATCGCTCTGATACATGTACACACAAAATTGAATTTTTTTGTTCACTGAAAATATTGTACAGACCATTACGTGTGTATGTACTTTAGATGGATGGTTTTAAAGGGCAGAGATGGAAGAATGAAGACAGATGAAGAGACAGAGTCACCAAGTCAAGGTCATATCTAAGGTTCTAAATCCTTTCAGATAATTTGCCATGCAGTCACACTGAGTGTGTCTGTATGTCCACAATCTCCATGTTCCTGAAATTTTTCTTTAGAATTGTTTTTTTTTTCAATTTTTTATTGAGCTTTTAAAATTTCATACATTTCCCACTCACATCAGACCCCCTCCCCCATCCATGCCTACCCGCCCCCACCAAACCATATGCACTCTGCCATACATGCTGAGTCCTAAGGCCTCTACTGGCCAAGTTTTGGAGAATAAGAGGTTGTAGAGTGTAGGATGGGACTCCTATATAGAATCATTGTTTTTATTGCTGACATTCGAGTGATTATCTTACTGTCTTATAGTACATTGACTTATGTGAAATGCATTTTTAAGCACTCGATAAATGCTTGTTGACTGACTGACTTTCACAAACACTTAAGATAAGAATGATGTATACAATAGAGTCATTTTGCCAACAGGAAACTAGCTGGATGCCAAGATTTGTCTACAGTGTATAGCATAAGGACATGAATGTTTTGAGACTGCCGGGGAAAAGTACACAGATGCACTTTTCCAAGAAACAGATTCACTTTTGTACAGCTATGGCTTGAGAAAAAGGCTTTAGGCAAGACCAAACAAACTACTGATTAGATTAACAATACAATATATCCACATTAAATTCACTGTATTTTTATAGCATCTTAGGGTGTGTAGAGTCAGTGCCTACATATCACATACAATAGATAAATTTTGCAATTTAGAATCATAATAGATGTGTACTTCCTAACTAGCTTGCCTGGAATTGAAACTTGGTCTTCATAGTAATTATATTTGATTTCTGTAAGCACTGGATTATGTAGTAGGCCAGAGAATGCCCACTAACCAAGATGTTATCAGCCTAATATTGGAAACTAGGATTATAGTAGACATTTATGCTAAAGGATATTGCATGTATGATTAAACTGGTGGTCTTGAGATGTGGACAATTACCCTGGATTACCTGAATAGGACTAATGTACTAATATCAGTCTTTATATATGAGAGACAAAGTACACAGACTAAGAAAAATGACAGGAACAGAGGTCTGAGCGATGCAAAATCAGAATCTCTAGGAAAGTGAGTAGGCTGAAGAAACCAGGATAGACAGGCAAGTTCAGATTTGCCACCTAAAATATACCTAACAAGGACTTTAATCACTGGATGAATACGAAGCCTCAATATGATAGTCAATACAAATGAATTTAGCAATATAGAGTTCCATATTTAGCAGGCTGCACAGTTCCTTCATACCTGCCCATACATGAAACTTTCCCTTGCCAATTAACTTTTCAGTATATACTTTAATCATTCATTTTGTATATTTTGTGATTTGTATCCGTTAAAACTCTTTTTTGAGAATGTATCTAGTAATTTATTTTGACACGAAGAGGGAAAAAGAAGTATCAGACTTGTGTGTGGTTAGGTAAGAAAGGAAAGAAAGCACCATTGTTTGAACGTTTGATACAAATCAGCATTATATTATATTCAATTTCTCACGTTTTCAAAAATTTTCAAAAGCGTTGAAGAAATGTATTTTCCTCAATGTGGGAACTTCACAAAAATGTTAAGATATTTACCTGAAAACCTAACTTTTAGGACTATTAAAGGGAAAATGAAAAGCACTCACAGGAGCTGGAAATGCTGGGGTCACATCAGCATTTGGCTGAAAAAAGAACTCAGGAGCATCAGCAGCACATGTTATCCCACCCCAGGTCCTGGTGACGCTCTCCCATGTGCTATCTTCCTTTGAGGTAGGCCACTAACCATGTGCACAAAACCTTTCTTTGAAACGTACTTCCTGCCATCCTGTCTTTACCGGTGGGAAATGTGCATCTCCCTTCTAAATAGTTTAGCCAGAGTCCTGCACTGGTGGTCATGGACCTAGCCAGGCTCTTGGGCTAATCTGATGAAAAGAGAGTAGATTAAATGTCATTAGAAGTGGGTGAATGCTTGGATTGGAGAAAAAAATCATAAAATTTGCAAACATAATTAGTGATTTTTTTCATTTTAGAAATGAGATTTTGGTAGTGTAGAAGATGCATCAGAGGGAAAAGACAGAGAATATATTTCAAGAGCAATAGAGAAGGAAGCCCCTTTCTTACACTCATGAAAAAGAAGGCACTCACTAGATATTCTGGGGGAAATCTAACTTCTTCCCATGTTTCATGTTTGAAACCAAGACAAAAGAGAACAAATGATGTGTTCACTTAGCTATCACTTAAGATATCTATGTTTTTTTTTATCTCGAATTTATCTTCATCTTTGTGAATGTCAACATATGCTTGCTCAGCTGTTCTAGGAAGCAGCAAGTTTCCAATCTACCATGATGGGACTTACTAAAGCAAGGTCTGTCTCACCACGATCTTCCTGTTTTCTCTGATTCAAACACCTCTCCCAGACAAATGCTCAGAATTGCCTTTGATTAAAGTATTCCTTGCTTCGAATTCATAGAGCCACCTCAAGATCCAGGTTCCAATTGATCTTAACCTTTTGTCCAAGTCTAAATCTAAATAATAACTTGCTCCATCTGTTCAACAACTGTTCACTTAATAACCACTATGTGTAGTGGCCAAGCCAAATTCCGGAAATGCTATTATAAATAAACTAATATAGGAACTCGAAGTTGCTGAAATTTAGTGATGTTTATAGGTAAGAAAACAGTATGGAAAAGTAAACCCAGAGAGAGAACTATGAGAGACACAAGAACAGGACGGGACAGCTTCCAGAAGGAAAGCAGCATGTTTTCCAAGAGTAGAAACCATGGGGTTGGTTGGAGGAGGTGTTGGGGTAGTTGACATTTCAGACAGTCCTGAACTCAATTGATGCCAAAAACATTTAAAAGGATATGGTAGGGAAAATGCTTTTTAAAGGATGAATAGAAAAAAACAGTATTCAAAAGATTCATGAGTGCATTAGTGGTGCTCATATGTACATATGTTTCAGACCAACAGTTTGGATTTGGAAAATCTACAGTGAGTTTCTCCCTGGAAAAAAAAAAAAGGATTCTCCCTACATCAGCAGCCACTGATGACCTCTAGCTCTTCATCTAGAGGTAGGAACCTGTGAAATTTCCCTCATCCACATTAGCTTATCAACTAGTGGTGTCATTTTGTTGGTCTTGTTTAGGCAACCATATTGTAGAGATTTCATTGGTGCAACTTCTTTATCGTGTCTATAATACACACTCTCCTACCAGGCGTCCTGTTCTTCTAACTTTTACCCCCTTTCTACGCCCTCTTCAGCAATGTTCCCGAGCCTTTGTTGCAGGGGTTATACTGTATGTGCATCAATTGGATCTAAGCACCACATGATCACTTATTCTCTGCATTTAGATCATTTGTGGAATAGTCTCCATCTGCTGCAAAGCAAACCATCTTTGATGAGTGATGGCAGCTATATTTATCTGTGAATATAAGGCTGTTTATAGCATGAGATTACATTGGATAGGAAAGTGACAGAAGTAAGTTCTCCTCTAGGGTCTATGATCTCTACAACCATGTGTGCTTGGCTGTATTTACAATGCCAGCTATGAATTCCTAAATTCCCTCCTATTGGGCAGACATTAAGGAAATCCATGCATATCACACACACACACACACAAATAAATAAATATATATACATACATATATGTGTATATGTAACAATAATATTCAAAGATGATGACAAAAAATTGTGAATGGGGCAGAAATGGTGGGAGTTAGAGATGGGAAAGAGGGGGTTGAAATGATATAAATATAGCACTTGTGCAAGAAATTCTCAAAACATGTTAAAGAAAATGTTAAAGGTGATAGGACAAGAAGGAAAATAATATTAGTAAATATGACGTGCTTCACACATAGAATGGCATTTCGAGGGTTTTTAATGGAGATGATAATAGAGGGAGGAACATTTGTGACATGGCTAGTAAGGGTCAGGAGAAAGTGCAGGCAAATGAGTTCCATTATTGCTGGTAAAATAGACCATCATTTCAGGGTCTCAAAAGAGGAACATAATCAGAATTCAGATTGTATAATTGCATTTTCTAAAGTAGAGAATAAATTGAAGAAGGGTGAGCCTAAACGAAGACCAAACAAGAGGCTGTTACCTTAATTAAGTCTGTATATAATTCAGGTGGTTCAGTTAATAAATATTAATATTTGCTCTCAAACTCTCTAAGAAAACTTGAAAATAAGATGTTTAAAGTTTATAGTTTGCATACTTTATCAGTTTGAATTTAAGTAAAATAGATACAGGCATCATGTAGTACCCTTTATTTGCATGCCATTTATATACCAGAATATATGCTAAAATTTGGTCATGGTTTAGGTTTTTGAAGCTCTTGTTCTCTAATCATTCATTTTCAGTGTGAGGGTTATGGCATCTAACTTAAAACCACATCCTTGATGTTACTATGGAAGCACATCTAATAAAATGATCAATTTATTCTGCATGGGGGGGGACCCTCCTTAGAAGTAGCAACCAAGCTGGGTCTTGAAAGCTGTGTCAGGAAGATAAAGAACTGAATAGATGTTAGAGCCGAATAATGAAACAGAACACAGATTCATAGACTCATATTATATATAATGAGCCACATTGAACAAGGTGTAGCCATAAATTTGATGACGGTGTAAGTTTGAAAGCCTGGTATAAGGAATTACAAATAAATTACTGAAAGAAGCTAAGAAAGTATGAAGATTTTAAGAATGGGGAGCCCAGAGTGATGTGGGTGAGTGTATTAGTTACTTTTCTGTTCCTGTGATAGAAACACTGGCCAAAGCAATTTACAGAAGGAAGAGATTTAAGCTTACAGGTCCAAGGGGCAAGAGTCCATCACGGTGGGGAGACATGGGAGCAGACGTGGCTATAGGATGAGCTGAAGCTAAGCTCTCACTCGCATTAAGCAGGCACAGAAAGCAAGAATTACTTTAAATCTGGAAGGGCTTAAGACCTCTCTAAGCTGGCCCCCAGTGACGTGCTTCCTCCAGCATAGCCACACCTTCTAAAACAGCGCCACCAACTGGGGACAAAATGTCCAAATACTTGGAGCCTATGGGGGACATTTTCGTTCAAATCGCCACAGTGAGTGATAGGATGAAGAAACTAGTGACTGAGAAATTGACCGAACATGAACTGATGATTGTTGGTCAAAACATCTAAATAAAGCGTTAGTAATTTCCAAAGGCAGAAGAGCACTTGACTGCATTTTTTCCTTCTTCTCACTCGGCGGTAGTTTTATTTATGAAAGCCTATCATGCCGGTAGGTCTTGAGAACTCTTACAATGCTGAAGACCAATGCCTACGCAACGATATTAACAGAGATTCAAAACTTAGAGTAAGCAGAACTCAGTGTTCCATCAGATATGGAGGAAAACAGCAGAGGAAGGGGAAGGAAGAAGAAGGGAAAGCAGTGGAGAGGTTGGAAAAATCTCGATAAGAGATGGATTTGACCTCGTTTAGGATGCTGTTGCAAGTTTCTGAAAAAGAGTAGCATTGATAATATTGTCATAGAGCTTTTAAAACAAGATTAATTCATTGTACCCCACTAACTGGGGTCTGAACAGCTAATTTGTTGATGGCTAGGGTTATTTGCTGTGTTGGAGGCCACTAGGATGTAGAAACAGCATATCTGAGCCGAAGATCAAGATCAGGATTCTTATGCATCTGCTTTAACTCTGTTTATTATTATTTTCATTGTTTTCTACTCTTAACAGAAGCTTCAAATGAATAGGGGATGTCTACCACTCTATTTCTAGTGATTAACCATAGCATGACTTTTAGTAGATGCTAAATAATTATTTATTGAATGAATGAATATACCGGAGCAAGACCACTTTCACCTTTAAAAAAAAATGTTGGTTAATGTTAAAAACCATTTTATTGGGCTGGAGATATGGCTCAGAAATTAAGAGCACTGACTGTTCTTGCAGAGGACCAGGGTTCAATTCCCAGCACCCACATGGCAGCTGCGAACCGTCCTTAACTCCACTTCCAGGGGGAATCTGAAGCCCTCTTCTGTCCTCCGCAAGCATTGCACGACATGGGTGCACTTACCTACATGCAGGCAATACACACATACATATAAAATAAAAATAATAAAATATATTTTTAAGATATCTCACAGCCTCAATTTTGTTACTTACAGTTGTTAGCACATTGTCCAATTCTTTTCTTTCATAGAATTCTGGCGGTGAGATAAATCAGCAAATGATGATAAATTATTATAAATCTGACTGGGGTCAGTGTTCAGGGCACTGCCCATTAAGCATATTTTAATAATAAACATACTGAACTTAAACATGTTTGAAGGAAGCCCATGGATAATACAGATTTGAAAACGATCTACCCATGGGTAAATATCTTGTTATGTAATAGTTAAAATTAATATGCATTTTGCATTTAAAGTATTATATAAATATTGATTATCCATTTTAGATGTTTGGGTACTGAACAGATTGAACAACAAACATAAGCTATAGCAGCAGCATCTATGTGCTGAAATGTTTCTTGGATTTACAGACATGTGGTGTAAATGCTTCAGTGGTAGGATAGCTTAGAGAAGAGTGACCAAGTGACTCCCAGATGGAAGTAATGATGTGTGAGTTTTTAGCAGTGTGATTTAAAGATGCTGTAGATTTCAGCCTTTTTTAGTACTATCTCCTATAGGATTTTTCTTTTGTTTTATTCACAACAATTGGATTGTTTGTAAGGCTTTTAGTCTTGTGAGAAATGTACGATGTGGTCCAATTTCTCTAAACGGTATATTTATCTTCACCTTGCCATGCTATGCCATCTCCACACTATCTGTCTCCAGTAGCATCAGCAGAGGTTTTAGAGAAGCATTTGCCCCCTCTGAGAAATCGTATGACACACCTGCTCTTCCTTAGAAAATGAAACTCTTGGGATAAATGTTTGATGTGCTTTCATCTTCTTTACGGTTCTCACTCTCCTAAATATGCATTGGCAAAGAAATCTCTCAAGTGGAAAGGTGCATCACCTTACAAAGCTAGTAACTGAAATGATGATTATTCTTCTTCGACCTGCAGATCATTTATTATGGATGGGACACCTCAGCTTCATCCCAAAGCCAGGCTCTATGCTACAAATGCAAAACACTTTGAAGTTACTCTTCTGTGTGAGTGCCAATTCTTCCTATGACCAATATAAACTTCTGTGCTTCTGAGAAATATTATTTTTCCATGAAAATATTTAAATAATTCTCACTGTGATAAGTCAGAATAAGCTTAGGAACATAATAATATTTCAAAGTCATTTTAACCAGTTAAAAATGAATCCCAATATATTATGCAGTATCCTTACAATGTAGATGTTATGTCTCAACCCAGGTCTTCTGTAAAGCAGTCAGTGTTTTTTATGGCCGATCCATCTCTCCAGCCCCTATATCTCAGTTTTAAAGGGGAAATAATTGAGGCCCTGATTGTTTAAATAATTTAGCTAAATCATACAGCCAGATTATTTTTTTCTGTCTTGTTTGTTTTGTTCTTGGTTTATGTTTTTTTTTTTTTTTTTGCTATTAGATACTCTTTCACTGTACAGTCTAGGTGACCTCAAGCTTCTCATCTTCCTGCCTCAGCCTCTCAAGTGCAGGGATCACAGATATAAACCACCATACCCAGTGCTTAAAGCCAACATGATACCTTGATTGTAAACCCAGGAAGATGTTTATGCAATTCAAGCTTTCTTTTTTACCCATTATGTTTAGCCTTATTTCAAATCCCTTTCAAGGAGCGTATGAGAGCCTATTATCATTTGCAGAAGCTCTATGGCTGCTGAAAATCCTCACTAGGCTGTCAGTAGGAATTCTTGATTAAAATTACAATGTAGCTGAAGGATCATATTAGGCAGGTCTCCTCCAAACTCAAGCACTCTGCCTTTCCTTTGCATGCTATATATTCCATGCTGGGTGCTTAATAAATATTAATTATGATGATGCTTCATAGAATTTATTAAGATGAATGTGTCTCTGGGAAGTACTTTGATTCTCTAAGAGGAGACTGTATCAATTCAATGAGGTTTTTCTCTATTATAATATTAGCTGAAGAAGATGATCTCTAATCATTTGGACTGGCAGAGAACTGCATCTCTGTTGATTGAGAGACCAGTCAATGAAGCCTACATTTTCTAAATGCTTTCCATATGACAAGAGCCATATACGTTTCATGTATATCAACAGTTAATATTTATGGCTAAATATAGAGATGGCTATCATATGTGTTTTCTAAATGAGGAAACAGAGTTATTGATGAATGAAATAAATGGCCAAACTGGCATTAAACCTCATTTATCTGTCCTCATTACCTAAAATGAAGACTTTATACACAATAAAAAGGAATGCTTTCCTTTGTATTACTGCACTTCCTGAGTTTGAAGTTAGGAACGTCACTCGTTCACTTATTCTTTCATTCTTTTTTACAAATGGGGTTAATTAGGCTTTTTTTTTTTTTTGCTCAGTGCCTGGTACATGGGGCATACTGGTATATAATACTAAAAGATCTCTGTCCCTGAAAAGACAGTACAATCAAATGATATATGAATTATTAAATGCTATGGGGAAGAGTAAAATTATTGTTGTAATAAAATCAATGGTTGATTGGAGTAAGGGTTCATCTTCTTAATCCTAGATCTTGGAGGTAGAAGCAAGAAGATCAGGAAGTCAAAGTCCTCCTCAGCTACACAGCAAAATTTGGGCCTGCCTAAGCTACATCAGACCTTGTCTCCAAACTCAAAATAAATAAATAAATAATAAATGAAGCAAATCTAATAAGATGTGGAAGTATGAAAATAAACAGAAATTCATTGTAGCTAGGGAATATGAGAAAGATTTGAAGAATATTTTAGAATCTCTGGCCAAAGGAAAGCAGAATAGTTTTTGAATTGAGGGAATTTTAAATTAAAATATATAAAATGAAAATCCATGTCTTTGAAAAGTTTAGAGTAGACTGGTAGGAAACTAATTCCTGCTCCACCCAATTCTTCTGGTCTCTTATTTCTGTGTTCTTAAGCAAAGATGTTTTCTACAAACCCCTGGGAAACTTCTGCGAAATAAACACACCCTGCTTTACCTGTGAGGCAGTGCTTCCATTTCTAAAGGCTGGAGGTTTGACATGGGTTTTATTGTGCCGTCTTGCATTAAAGTTGTATCAGCTGGCTGATTGTACAGTGCATACATTGTTTCCTCTCCCATCTGGTATAGCTCATGGATTTCCCAGGCTTTTTTCTTCCCGCTTTTATTTTTATAGTGCACTTTTGAACACCTCTGGGAAAATGCCAAACAGGAAAGTGTCAGATCAGGCATAAATATATTGAATGAAGATGTCAGATCAGGCAAGAATATATTGAATTCAAAGATATGTGGCACATAAACTCTTACGCCTCATTCATTTAAAATATATATCTTATGAGACCGGGAGAGGTGACTCAGCGTAACATTAAGATCAGTGACTTCTCTTTGCAGAGAACCCGGGTTCGATTTCCAGAACCCGCATGACGGTTAACAACCATCTGTAACTCCAGTCTCAGGGGATCTGACATCCTCTTCTAATCTCCTTGATTCTTGCATGACACAGGTGATCCACCTACATGCAAGCAATACACTAATACTCATAAAATGATAATAAAATATTTAAATATATCTATCTTATGTGTAATGGTTTTATCTTTGTTATATGTCTCTATGTAATCTAATTATGTAGATCTTTAAACTATGGTGTCTATCATAACATAGAAGAAAAGAAAAACATAATATATCAAAGGAATATTTACATTTAAATTATGAATAACACAGTCCTTTGTATGTGCACATATGTATGCGCGTGCACTCGCACACACACACACACACACACACACACACACACACACACTTATTAGCACATACTAGGAAACAGTTCTGGTCCCCTTGAACCAGGTCCATGACCTGATGTTTCAAGCCTGAAAGTGTGGATTACTCTCTTATTTCTTTCTTGGTGTGTCAGTTCAACTTCTCCTCCGACTGTGTTTTCTGGAAGGGACCCTCTGAAGTCTCCTCATTTATTTGAGGGTATTTTCTTCTTATTTTTTTAGAAAATACTCTTGCCAAGATGATGCGTCTTGAAGGCTTCCTGGCATGTTAATCGGGAATGTGTGTGTAGAAAATGCTAATTCACCTGCATGTTGCTCTCCCCTCTTCTTCCATTCTGTTACTTTGAATTCGTGGCCATTGCCCTTCTATGCCAGCAGCTTTCTTCAATTCTTCTTGTCTCTTAGGATGATATTGCTGTTCGATTTTGTTTTTCAAGAAAGTTCACATAGGGCCTTGCTTACAATCTCCTACTAAATAATAAAGACAATTGAAACTACATGATCCCAGATATCTTGAAGTGTTTTCTATTAAAAATTACCTTACAATAAGACTTACAATAAGAAAACTACCATTTATATTCATATAACTAGTAGTAATAACCAAAACTTATGTGACTGGTCTTAGTAAGAGTATTACACTCACTAATCTATTAGGTAGTATTACCTTAATAGCTGCAGTTTAGGATTATTACTATTATTATTGTTATTATTATTATTAGTATTTTTGAGAAAGGGTCTCCCTATAGCCCCAGTCATCCTGGAACTCACTATGTAGACCAGGCTGGCCTCGAACTCACAGAGATCTGTCTGCTTCTGCCTCCAGAGTCTGGGATTAAAGGCATGTGCCACCACGTCCAGCAGATAAATATTATTATACCTATTTTCAGATGAGGAGCTACAGGCTTATAGCAATAAGGTATCAGGGTAAAAATCATCAGTGCAAGTATTTGAGCCCATCCTATTAGTTATACATAGTCATTCTGTTATATTTAATGAATGTAAAAGTATGCCAGATTTGGCCAGACCCTGCTGTAAGTATTAAGGATACAGTAATTAAGAAAAGAGATCGAACGTCTCTTTTCTATAAAACTACAGTGGAAAGAAAAGGCAATTACAAAATATCTAGGGAATGTTAGATGGTGGCTAATAAGTATGAAATTAAATTTCTATGTTGGTACATTAGAGAGATTTAATAGAAACTGGGTGGTCAGCTTAGGTTTTATGGAGAAGTATCATTGAAACTTACATGTGAAAAACAAGTAGGGATTTTCCAGGTAAAGAAAGGAGGAAGAAGGCTTCAACAAGAAAAAAAAGTGGGGGGAAGGATGTAAGCTTTCAAAACATATGATTTATTTCAAGAATTCAAAGAAGTCCCCACATAGGTTGAGGCTGAAAGGTTGTTTTTTTATGAAGAATAAGTTAAAGAATCTGTTCATTTCTTAAGAACAATAGGATGCCAGTGAGAGACATGACAGGATTTCTTTAGTAGAGACAATAGTAGCTGTAATGCTATGTTCTTTATATTTCCATCATTATTTGAAATAACTTAAGAGAAAAAGTTAGACTTTGGGTTTTAGAGGTTTAAGTCCATGGCCAGATGTAGTGAGGCAGTGCATTATGACAAGAACATGAGACAGAGAAAATTCACTCACCTTAGGACTTAAAAGTGAGAGAAAATAGAGGGACCTCTGTACCACTATGCTCTCAATGGGAGGTAGTGAGGGTTAGAAATGCCCTCGATGATGTGAAGACTTCACACCTAAGGTCTACCTCTAAAAATTTCCACCACCTTCCAGTAGCATTAAGCTGGAGTCCAAATGTTAATTAAAAAAATGTTTGTGTATGAGTGTTTTTCTTGCATGTGTATAAGTGTACCCATGTTGTGCAGTGTCCATGGAGGTCAGAAGAGGGCATTGGATCCCCTGGAACTGAAGTCACAGATGGCTGTTAGCCACCACGAAACGGAGGTTCTCTGCAAGTGCAGCCAGTATTCTTAACCACTGAGCCCCAAAATGTTAATTCTTAGGCTTTAAGAGGACATTTAAGATCCAACCTGTAGCCCCCAGTGAGGAAACTGGAGGAAGGGTGCAAGTGAATGTGAGGAGATGGGCCCTGCTGCTGTTTGTGTTGCCATATGTGAACCAGCACTAAGATTATATGAACAAAATCGGAGAGTATAATTCTGTTTAGGAAGTAAAATTAACAGGAATTTGAAATGGATTGGATTTAGTTTGTGAAAAAGACAGGAATGAAGGCTGTCTCCCAAGATCCTGATTATATGACTGGGTAGAAATGGAACCAGCTCATGAGAAGGGTTTACAGTGGAGGAATGCTCTGCCCTGCTGTCTATCAACTACCAGCTGATTTCAGGGAAATGTCAGTAATCAGTTTGCATTCAGTTGTTAAATATAACAGGGATCATTGTTGAGTTCTCAGAAGTAGGTTTGATATGCAGAGGGATAGAGCTACAAGATAATTCAAATGTACTAAGAAATTTAAAAGAATTACTAATATTTACGATTGAGACCACATATCTATCTGTGTGGATGAAATTAAAGTGATCAATTTATTTTTAGATGTATAGACATCGTGTGTGTGTGTGTGTGTGTGTGTGTGTGTGTGTGTGTGTGTGTGTGTGCAGGTAGCAGTCAATGGTCAGTCTTGGTATGTCATTCCTCAGGATCCATCCAACTTATTTTTTGAGACAGGATCTATGAACAAGACTGGGACTTGAAGATTAGGCTAGTAGGCTATCTTGCCGGAGAAGCCAATGAATCTGCCTCTTTTTCTGCCCCCTTGGAGCTGGGATTACATATGTATACAACAATGCCTGACTTTTTGAATGGGGAACTCAGGTCCCCGTGTCTTCAGGGGAAGCACATTGCTGACTGAGCTATCTCCCCAATAGTCTAGTCATATTTTTGTGCTAAAATAGCATAAATACTTGACAAAATCTTTGTTGAATGCATTATGACATTCATGAAAGTAAAGCATCATCTTAGTCTGCTTTCTTTTGCTGTGTTAGACACCAAAATCAACTTGTGAAGGAAAGCATTTATTTGACTTACACTTCCAAGTGACAAACCATTGCTGAGGAAAATCTGGCCAGGAACCCAAGCAGGATCAGAGACAGGATCTATGGAGGAAAGGTTCTTAATGGCTTGCTCCCTCTGGCATGTTTATTTTGCCTTTTTAAATGTAGCCCAGGCCCACTTGCTTAGAGATGGTCCTGCCCAGAGTGTGATGGGTCCTCTCATATCAGTCATCACTTAAGACAATTCCCCACAAATACAGCCACAGGATGATGTGAGAATGTAATTCCCCATTAAGGGTCCCTCCTCCTTGGTAATGCTAATTTATGTCAAATTGACAATAAAATTAACTAGTCTAAGCATCCGTAAGTAGTCGATAAACTACTGATTAATAAGTAGTCAATAAATAGTTTACTAATTTGGTATATTTAATAATATATAAAACAAATATTTTAAATGTGAAAATCATAAACAATTTCATTTTAATCCCAAATAAGGCACTACTATGTAATTTATTAATCTAAAACCCCCACTTCTACAGCTCACAGAGGAAAACTTGACATTCAAATTCAAAAAAATAATTCATTTCTTATTGGTGACCAAGTAAGAACAAGTAGCCACAAAAATCTTAAAACATGCTTACGATAAACTTGTAAGAGTTTACTGCAACTACTTAAGTAATTTAGACCACCAGGTGTCAGTATAGATTAAGCAATGGTTAAAAGCTTCCTGGTGTGTAAATTCTACAGAGGCTTCTGACAAGCTAAGCAAATGAGTAAGGATGCTAATTTAAAAAATAATAATTGGGAAGTTGCTTTGTCTTTTTATTATTTCTGACTTCTTTCCCCTGCATCTAGAAGAATATAAAAAATAAAGAATCCTTATACTGAATTCATTATCTAATTTTGCATAACTTTTGCCTTCTATTTCTAGTAATAAAAGAATAGATGTGACAGTCCAACAGAGCATGCTTTTAGTTTCAGCAATTTGTTTGATTGTGAGGAATATTTTTCAATCTCCATTTTTCTCTGCCTTCATCAAAGGAGACAGTCCCAGCTCACTTATATTAATGAGCCTTTACACAGCCACCTTGCTTGTATGGGGTACAGCATGGGCTGTGCCTGTCTCATGTATAATGGCCATGTATAATGGGTAGTTAATCATGAAGAAAATTCATTACCTGAATGTCACCAGAAACCTGTGTCCTATGGTAAACGAACAGCGGACAGTTTGAGTTTTAATTTCTGCAGTGAGCTCTTGTTGCAAAAACCTCCTTTGCTACCTATGAAACTGAGCAGAGGATTAATGGATTGACAAAAGGTGGTGGAACCTGGTGAGAGGCCTTGATTGTAGGAGAGTTTGTTATTTCTGTATAAGTTTCTACAGATTTTCCATTGGAAGACATTCTCTTCTAGAACTCTGTGAATGTTCTTTTTTAAGTCATGTGCATATAGGAAATTTGAGACACATATAGTGTTTGGCCAAAGAAATATTTTCATTTTCAGTCATTTTGTTTAAGACAAGCTCTCATCATGTATCACAGGCTAGCATTGAAAACAGAATATAGTGTATAGCCCAGGCTGGCCTCAGATATACAGTGATCAGTAGTGGCTCCCTGCTGATTTTAGATCAGGTTTGGGAAAGTTAGGCCCAGCTAATACATATTTGAAAGATCCTGGATATATGACACATTCATTAATATTTCTTTAGCACACAGCTCTTCAGGCTGTGTTCATAAAAGGTATGTTTCTGGGTGCTGAGGATGTGTTAGTGGGTGAAACTAGTATGCCCTGTTCTTATCTTCTGTGTACCAAAAAGGAGAAGGTTTTCAGACCATGGGGAGAAAGAAAGCAAATAGTTTACCAGTGAATATTTTCATCAGTGTGCTGTGTAGAATATAAAGCATGCTGGTAACACAGAGAATAGGGAGAAAACACAAATGATATGGATAAATAGAGGCAAGACCTCTCTGAGGAAGTGGCATATGATTAGAGACTGAAGAATTGGGAGGACTAGACTTCAAGTGTCAAGCATCCATGGGCAAGACATAAAAACTATAACTTTAAAATGTGTACTACTTACTCTAAGAAGGGGATTGATGCCCTATCTCATTTCCATGTTGAAAGCTTACAAAGAATATTACCTTTGCTGAAAATAACAGACTCCAGGCTGAACAGGGCTAAAGAATGCAGTGGCAGACACCTGGTTAGACTAAAGAGAGAACAATTTTCTTAGGAATAGAGACTGTAAGGCAGAGGAAATGAGATATCTACTGCAAGATTAAGTATTATGTGTGTCATTGGATTTTCATGAAATAGACATATACATGCCTCACTGGGAAAAAGTGAGGAAATCTTCATGAAAGTAATGTGGAATCTCTTTTTAAGAGGCAAATAATGTCCACACCTCCTTTGACTTCTCAGTACCTCCTAATGACATACAATATGAGTAATATTTTGAAGACAAAGGCGTGAGTGCATGAAGAGCCTTGTTACATGTCATTTTAATGGAGAAAAATGAAAAGCAGCCCAAGCGCTCATTTGAGAGGTCATAAAATATGGAGCATCAGCGTGATGAAATAATAAGCACTCATCACAGAGATAATTAGGATTATGAAACAAAAGGACAGCAAAACATCAAGTGAAAAACATGCTTTAGAGTTAGAACTGTGGTTTTATTATTTTATTGTAGATACATGTACAGTAGTGTGAAAAGATACAGGGAGAAGTAACTAGCTTATTTCATGTGTTGAATAAACATTCTTGTAGGTCTGAAATAGTTTGTCAAGTTTAAGATGGAGATTCAAGTAAGTCTCGCTCCATCCATAAAGATCAGAGGTCATTAAGTATGTGTGGATATAGAGTGAGTTAAAACTCAGGGAGGTGGGACAGTCAGTATGTCCAGATCATCGTTTGCATTTTAATCTCTATGAAAACTTGACCTACATATTCCATCAAGTTTTTATATAATTTAAAACATTATTTTCATATTGATGTATATGTAAATACAAAAGTCAGTGTTCTCTAGAGAAACAGAACTAAACAAATTATTATCTATTTAAAGGGGACCCATCCACTGGCTTACACAATACAGACTGGGTATACCAAGAATGGCTGTGGGACACAGGAGAGGCTGAGAAGCCAGCAGCTGCTCAGTCCATAGGTCTACATGTCTCTGCAGTCCTACTCTGGCCTAGAAGATTCTCAGAGAATTACCAATCTTCAGTCCACCTTGGAAGACCAAAGAATGGTCTGCTGTCACCAAAGAATGGCAGCAGCAGATGGGGAGCTGGGAAGTAGGTAGATGAGCTCGCTAGCATGGTGACAAGGCAACTTGCACAAGACAAGCATAAAGCATAGGTTTTTTTTTCCCACACACTTTTTTTCTTTTATTTAGCTGTCACTGGAAGGTGCCACTTAACCTTTAGAGTGCCTCTTCTTTCAATAACTTGATCAAGAAAATTCCTTATCTGAGTGTCCAGAGACTTGTTGCTTAGTTGATTCTATAGCGACCCAAGTTAACAAGCAAGATTAACCATTATATTAATCTGAAACTCTCAACCATTAAATGATTTGGTCTCTTCTAATACATAGTAAATCCATAATTTAAACGTCTAGCTTAGGGTCTCCAAAGACATATATTATGGGAACAAAAGGCCCCAGAAAAACTGCATCTTGAAACTGAACAGTCTGCAAAGGCTGAGCCGCTGACTGAAACTTCAGTGATTGTGCTGAGTTTGGAATATTGCAGGTCCAGAACCTAATTTCCATTTACCATGGGCTATAGCCACTCCCTGCCTACCTTTGTTTCTGACTTAGCATCCCATGACTAACAGATAAAATCCTTTTGGAATGCATTAGCTTAGCAGACCACCAGCTTCCACCACTTAAAGGATGACTGTCTTCAGATAGCATCTGAGGCCTTTAGCTGAGATTTTTTCCTTTGATATATCCACCTACTTAATGTTTCTACCATATAATTGAAAAGTGTCTTGATTTATGAGTTTTCTTTGTTCTGTTACTATAAAAACTTCATGAAACTGTTACCACGTTGGAAAGTTGAGTTTGAGATAACCTGAATCTGGGTTCCCTGGCCATGGTCACTCATTTTTAGCTCCAGAATCTGATTCCCTTTGAGGTAAGAGTTATGTTTTTGTGTGGAAAACTACTACTGAATTAAAAGGGGGAATGAATTAGGAAAAATGGGAATTTCTTCACATAGCACTAATGGAGGAAGAGATAGCTTTTGCACTGTGTCTTAATCGAGTAAAGGCCTGATGAGGAATTTGTTCCATTTACTGGACCTGCATGCACAAAAGGATTGGACCTGAAGTAGCCCTCAGTGTTCCCTGTAGTATGCATCCACCACAATGACTTATTAGAGAGGGAACTGCAAATGGCGTACAGTCTGTAGTGGAGTAGATACTACAGTAACGGGGAAAGTAAACACAGGCAGTGAAATGAATGCATGGCTTTCAACCAATATAGGAGGAATGGTTCACTGCTTTTATGACAGGATTACAATGGTCGGGGGTGGGGAGGTTGTTTCCATCTGGAAGAAGCACTTGTTCTGTTGGGTGAGTCTGTTTGTATGCAGTTTCCTAGTATGTGATTCATGCCACTTGAAGGGAGATAGGAATTAAGATAATCTAGATTGACGAGTGAGTAGTTCTGGAAGGTTAGCATGACCACTGTACACAAAATTCCCTTGTAAAACCTGTCATGCAAATTAGAATCATGGATCATCTAGATAAGGGCAATCCTGGTTGATCAAAGTTCAGTGTTTGTCAAGGATCCTAGCCTGCTGCTTGAGCACTGTGGTATCAAGTTACAGTATTCAAAGACCCACAGCTTAGGATTCTTGGAACATGGATGTGAAAATGCCATCATGTGGACTGGCTCCATTTTCTGGTCTTTGTTCAAGCCTTCTGTCCATATATCAAGGAGATGAACATAGATTGGCATAGGAGAAAGCTAAAGGATGTTCAGATTAGTAATGTGGCATACATGTGTTACTTTCACCTAGCTGGCATTTACTTGCACAGGCTGGTGGCAGACACCAACATCAAAGTGATGCTGGTAGCAAAATCATAGTTAATTAAAGACAATTTGGAAAGAATTCTTCTTGTCTGTGAGTTCGGTGTTTTGCTCTGTTCAGCCCTGCTCATGAGTTGGAGGATATTTACTGGAACAGTACTGTTTGCTAATACAGTCATGGATTACCTCTGCTTTATAGTTCTCTACAGGCCATTGCATTGGTGTGAAAATAGGATCCTAGCTTACAATTTAGCTATTTGATTTTTTAAAATGCTCTTGATTTTAAAAACTCAAGCCTGAGAACTTTCTGTTTTCGGAAGCCACTCTAAGTTTGTAATGAGATTTTGTTTGTTGTCTGTGGTCTTGGTACAACTTTAGGCCTGTGTTGAGTGCCATTTTCTGGGGAGATGTGAACAAATATCTATTTACCATAGACAGTACACTGGTGACACATCAGAGAAAGGATTCCACCTGAATCTAGCTCAGTAAACTAGTGAGTTTGTTACTGTTGCTTCTGTGACCATGGGCAAGGGGTCAATTAGATGAACATGGATGCCTTAAAGGCAGGTGCACCATCCCAAAGTGCATCCCAGCACTGGCGATGACTCATGATGACTATATGCCAGGAGATCCCAGCACAGCTTGCAGGCACCTCTGTCAGTCAATTTCCTCTCCTCAGCAATTGTTACTATGTATATAACCTTGGGAGGGTTATGACTCTTATAAGCTTCAGGAAATTCAGAGACTTATAAATTTTGTTTATTTCCTGATCCTTAGTGAGCTTCTTATCTCCTCCAGGAGGGAATGTTTGAATTATGAAGATACCTGCACACAATATCTATATCTATATCTATATCTATATCTCTATCTATCTATCTATCTATCTATCTATCTATCTATCTATCTATCTATCTATGTACATGCATTTATATATATATTTCTGAAAGTATATATATATGTGATGTCTATATACACATATATACATAATAATTAATATGTTATATAGTAGAAGTAGATATATAAAATACTAAAATGTATATATTATACATTCAAATGGGTTTTTAAAAAGAAATACTAAATTCTGCTTAAAGCTATAGTCAGAAGTTCAGAATAGATATAATATATATAAGAGAAAGAGAGAACAACAGTTTATTTCTACACAGATGCCATGTTATTAAAATTAAGCTACTGCCCAAAATATATCAGTAGAATATATTTACTAATCCCTAGGTAATATTTCTACCTGTGGATTTTTTTGGCCAGTGAAAGAAAATTTTTAATTTTGTAGTTATCACTCTTCGACTTTTAAGAAAAGATAAGCTATATTCTTGACATGACATCTATCACACAAATACTCTTGCTTCTAAAGAAAATATACATAATTGAAAAAATCCACATTTACGACTTTAATAAATTCTGCCTTAAATCACTTTCTATAGGTTTCCATGAGCCATCATGTTTCCTAAAGAGCTTATGCTGAGATTCATCACTAATAATAGCAGTGTTTCCAGGCTAGTAAAACCAAAATTACAAATTAAAATAAACTAGAAAGACTGTTAATTGAAAAACTAAAGATAAATTTTTGTCATAACTGATAATAGCAAAATTATTTTGTTAGGAACTGAAGCTAAAACCCTTGATACCACAATATTTCTCATTTTAAAAAATACAACCTGAAAACTAAATATTTCAGTACACTGGACTGATGTGAAATCAATATGATATAGATAAATGGGATATAAAAATTTCTGTTAAGGGGGCTGGAGAGATAGCTGAACAGTTATGAGTACTGGCTGTTCTATTAGTGGACCTGGTTGCTAACAACTGTCTATAACTCCAGTTCCAGAGGATCCAAAGCCCTCTTCTGACCTCCGTGGGCCCTGCACAACATGCGTGCACCTACCTGCATGCCATCAATACATGCATACACATGAAATTAAAATAATAATTTAAAATTCTGTTAAATGGATTTTCCTATAAATATGTTAGGAAATATTAAAACAGTAATTTTCATATTTCTGTCATAGAATGTATCAATTACATAAAGATGGTATAGAATATAGTTCTTATACTAAGTAAATAATTTGCTCCATGTTGTGAAGCTGATGCTTATTTTAATTAAGTGGCCATATAAAACTTCGTAATGTGTTCTTTCATAAACAGAAATTTCTGTGTGTGAACACGTAGCAGAGAGAACAACAGATTGAGTTATTTTTCAGAGTTGACAGTATGAATTAAAGAAATCTGGGTATAGAGATGCCTTATTATACATTATTGCAGAAAATAGCTTACTGGTTGTGTCTTTATGTCATGACTATATTCACTCAACTGCAGTGTTTGGAAGCATTCCTCAGTCTGATAGACCTGAGTTCAAATTCAGTGCATTCCATTTATGAGATAGATAATCATGAGTGAAACATCTCTGCACCTCAGCATACTCACCAACACTATATAAATTCTGGTAATACCATAAATTAAATAAGGTAGTGGTTTTCTCTACAAATTTTAATTCTGTTAAGCCCTAAAATTTAAAGGAAGCTATGTTTTTGAAACTTTGGCAAACCCAATCTAGGCTTTCATTGCTGTTACTATCTGGGAATGTATCAGTCTCTCTGAGCTATTTGAAACTACATTTATCTTATACATGGAAGTTTCTTTAACTTCTCCACAATGCCAAATGCACACACAGGCACACACACACACACACACCTTAACAAAGATAAATATTTATAATGTAAAATGTACTTTATTTCATCTCTCCATATGTGTAAAGATTTTTTTAGGTTAGCTAAAGTAACTCTTAAATCATGATGGCACAATTTCATAAAGACTACCTATAATGCAAGGTTTGGGGGACATAAGGTGTCTCCCAGTCAGGGTTCCTCATCATACAGTGTGACACTGTTTCTAGTGCCTTCCCTCTTGTGACAGCTTTTAGTGTTTGTTGTGGAGGTAGAATGAGGAAGATGAGCTATTTTACAAACCAGGCCTGAATGTGAATAATCCTTCTCTCATGTCATTGACCAAACTCAATTCCTGTTTTTACAGAGGTACCCCAGAATAGGTTGAAAATGTAGCATGCTGTTAACCATACAGATCTCTGCCACTGTGTACATAAAATCATAGTCTTCTCTATAGAACTTTTCCCTAACAGCTGACTGAGTTTGATTATCTGCTAAAAAAAAAAGAAAGAAAAGAAAAAAAGAAAGAAAGAAAGATTAACAGGGAATGTCCCGACTAGCAGCCGAGTGAAAAATTTGCATTGCGTTAACCCATAAAGTTCTCGCCCCTGTTTTAAAAACATCATAGGTTTTCTTTAAAGACCTTTCCCTAACCGGTGGCTTGAGTTTATTTTCTGCTAAAAAAAAAAAGAAAGAAAAGAAAAAAAGAAAAACACTACTTTTTAAGTCATTACATTTATTGCCTATAGATGATTAGGCACCCTTTGTTTTATTGATCTATACAGGTTCCCAAAGATATTTAATCAGCTTTCTGTGAAACACATAAATTACAGTATTTGACACAATATGTATCAAATTGAGATGCGTGACTATCATGTAGAGATTGTAAGGTATTGTGACATTATTTGGTAGATGTACAGTTTATGATATAGGATTAAGGTTAATTTCTCCCATATTTATAAATAAAGACTAGGTTGCATTGATCATAATCATATCTCATGTCTGGTTATAGTTTAGTCATGTCTAACAGCAGAATACAGTGAACAGAGATAGTCTTTGGTATGAAAGTATTCTGAGATCAAATTTTAATTGGACCAGCTTCTAAAGACCAGCTACTGACAGAGTATGTGGTCTTGGTAAGTTAATTGAATTTCCTGATCATTCCATTTTTCATACACTTAATGGAGTTTTATCTATCAGATTTCTTACTTTTAAGCAATAAAAATCAATTCTGGTGGATTTGAGTAGAAAGAGAATCTATGAAAGATACTGAATAATTCACAGAATTAAAAGAAACCTAGGATAACTGAACCAAGAGACTAAATATAAGCCAAGGTGCGGTGGCCACAGAAAAGACAGGCAAATTCTCACTATGGGGACTGTCCAGTGCTAACACTACTGGGAACTCATTGCGTATCTTGTATTTTTGGTGTCCTGCATCTTGAGTCCTCTCATTCTGGAAACAGATTAGCAGTTGGCACTGTGAAAAGTCCTTGTTGGGCCTTGCTTTACAACATGATAGCCAGAGTTAAATTTCTGGGTGAGAACTTCTGCTTGACTGAGCCTAAGCAATGTGCCTATGTCTCTGGGGCCAACAGTTGGGGAAAAAATAAGTATGTGCTCTTTTGGTTTCTGTACAGTTACGTCGGTTTATCTCTTCCTGAAATCTCTCCACAAGAAATCGCCACATGAAGTATCTAATAACTAAATAACTGATAGTCAGCTATGCAAAGCAGCACCTTTAGGTGATGGAAGGATCATTTAAGACATTCTTTAAATGATGTAATATGTTTTATAAGTCTTGCCTTAACTTGGTTTGGAAGTCATGACTAAAAATTCTAAATTCTCTTGCACAGCCAGTTTTAGGTTATAACATACAACAATTTAAACCATGGGCAGCAATGCCAAGAGGAGGCTTATTCTTTATTGGGAATGACAGTAGGAAAAACAAAACACCATTCTCATTAAATACCAAACGCTAGTCAACCTCTCTGCTCCTGCCACACATGAGCAAACACCTAGAGCTGTAGAAAACTGCTCTTCTGTTTTCACATGCAAATGGCTGCTTAGTAGTCTCTCCTTCCTCGGAACTCAATATGAAGAGTTCCGAGCCTACACTTTGTAAATATTTATGGCATATTATACCACCCAAAGGATGACAAACATTCCTTATATGCTATATAGTTAGCAAACAATTTCTAAGTACCATCTAGAATATGTCAGCTCAATAAATTGCTTGAGTAAAAAGCTATTGCAAAGAATATAAACATTATTTCCCAGTAGATAAAGTTTAATTTTTTGAACTTTATAATTCCATGAGATGCTAGAAAAGAAACTAACAGAATTCAATATTATGGATGTATCTATGGGTCAAGAAACACGGCTTAGTGGTTAGAAGCACTGGCTGCTCTTGATGAGGACCAGGGTTCAGTTCCCAGCATCCACATGGTGGTTAAGAAGTGTCTAACTCCAGATCTAAGAGATCTGATGCTCTCTTCCGGTGTCCATGACATACATGGAGGCAAATCACTCATACACATAAAATAAATAAAATTTTTAAATCAAGAACATTTCCACTATTATTTTACTTTTAGCAAAATGGGACCATATTAACTATTCTGACATTGATATGTTGTGTGTTGAAGATCAGATGCTGATATCTTATCTCATTAGTGAACTGGATTGTACCACAGCACTCGTGCATAATGACTCTTAAAGTCAGATTTGAGCATATACATGCTTTAAAATTCTCATCGATGGTCTGACACATAGATATAGTTGAGATTCACTTAGAGAATGAACTATAAGTGGCATTACAATACAGCCATGGTACCTCTTTCTCACCTCCCCATCCTGTCTCCTCCATTTTCTTTCCTATTCTTGGCAGTACTATTGTCTAATTTATGTTCCCTAGACCCCCAGTTCTCTCTAAAATTTTAGGTGTTTTATCTGATTTCCCCCAAGTTGAGTGATGGGTATCACTTCTTTTGGAGCAGTGCATAAAGCCTTGCTCATTGGTCACCTCCCCTGCGTCCACTCTGAAGGGCAACCCAGCAGATATGCTATGCGGAAATTTTATTACACTAATCTCATTTCCAATGTGATTCCTTCCACATACTTTTATGAGACATGTCATTTTACATAAACCTCAGTCCATTGCTGACATTTAAAACCTATCCTATTTATAACTCATAAAGTCATTTTTGTAGTTTATGATTATGAAGTATACTTTGCATCCTTGTTAAGAGTTAGATGCTGCAGTGAATGTCAAATAATGTTTAAGGATTCTACTGGTCTTTATCTTCTGGCTGAGATAAGAGCCTCAGGTACCAGACTTATCTCCCTGTGAGACAAAGAACCTGCAATCGTGAACAATAAGATGTTGTCCATTCTCGACACTTCAGTTCACCGATGGAACAGAACCTTTAATCAGTACTATAGGTCAAGAAAAGTAACATAATTTCTTCTATATGAAAAATCAAAAAGAATCAAAAAATAAAACTTTCAGAAAAATTGACTGTCTATTGCTAAATGTGAGCACCTTGGTCTATGCCTGATACCACAGACAAACAAATTGTGTTATTAGAAGCACAGACACATATGTGAAGCACAAAATTTTGATACATCTGAATTAAAATGTTGGGAATCCTTTGTGATATTGGATTAAGCAGAGTTTTTAGCTATGATGAAAAAATCATGTGCCATAAAAGATTAAATCAGCATCAACTTCTTCCATTCATCAAAATTGAAAGTTTCTAGTCTTTAAAAGGCAATGCTAATTAATAAAAATGAGCTACAGAACCAGATGAGATTTTCAGATTATGTACCTGATAAATTAGTTGTACCAGAATATGAAATGATTCCTCAAAACACAATGACAAAACATATTACCGAATCAAAAACAAAAGAATAGACACTTCTCCAAAGAAAAGACGTAAAGACAAATAGCACAGATAAAGATGCTTAGCATAATCAGTCAGGAAATAGAATTTTATCCTATTTTCCTACTAGAATAGCTAAAATTCAAACGAATGTCAAATATGGATCGATATTATAAGCTGGCTGAACATATAAAGTCATTTGCTGCCAAGCCTGACAATCTGAGTTCCATCCCAACAACCCACAAGGTAGGAGAGCATTACCTCCAATTTATCCTCTGACCTCCACACTAATACCACAGTACGTGAACTTCTATACACATATACACTATGAAAAAGTAATAAAAAACAAAGACATACTGACTATGTAATCTGAAAATCTATGTCCTTCTATATTTTCAATGAGAAATGAAAACAATATAAATATTTTACTGTGTTCATAACTTCTCTGTTTTTACACCAAAAATAGAACTAGTTGTAGTGTTTATCAACAAGTTAACTTGTGAGCAAACTTTGGAGTAGCCATATGCTGGAATGCTACTCAGCCACAAAAATTAGCACACTACTATTTGATACTACCCCAGAGATGAATGTTAAGATAATTCTACAGAGGGAATCTGATCAAAATGATGTGCATTTCTACTTACAGAGACCCAATTCTTATATAATTTAATTTACATATAATGATGTCATGACAGAAAGTTTTTAGAGGTGAGTAAGTCTAGAAGGGATAGGTCTTACACATCAGCATGAAATACTTTTGAATATAGTCGTACTTATCTCTATGGTGGAGTTGTTTTCATAGGAGGATGGATGTGTCATGACTGACAACAAACTTTAAAAAGTGCAGAGTGTTGGTTGTCAGCTATACCATGCTAAAGCTGTTAGAATTCAGATGAATAGAAAGAAGTAAAATTTTAAGTGAGTCAATACCATTCGGGAAAGTAATGTCTATTTCTTCTTTTTTCCCCTCTTTTAAACAAATTTTTGTGTATTTCATACAGAACATCTCAATCAATCTTAATCATCTTTATATCCCCTTCCCCACTGGCACTCTCCCAAAGCCTGCCCTCCACTGGAATTCATACATTCAACATGACATGTTATGTCATTTGTCTTAAGGCCTATTGTGTTAAGTTAGTGTCCCTCAGCCCAAGTTCATCTACTGAGGTCTAGTCAGCCTATCTAGAATCTCTTGCTTTAGGAAGATCAGCTCTTCCTCATCTAGCGGTTATCAGTTGCCAATATTTGTTCAACTAAGACTGGGGTCAGCTGTCCATTTCCCCAGTTCTACGCTGGGTTTTCTCCTGTTAGAGTTTGCATGGGTGCTGTATATGCTGACACCATTGTAGTAGGTTTATATGAAAAGGTCCCAGGAGCTTGTAGGACTCTATTTCCATATGATTGTGCACCTCCTCCCTAGCTCTTCCAATCTTTCTGTGCCCTCTTCTGCAATGGTCCCTGAGTCCTGGTGGGTGTAGTTTAATATAGGAGTCATGTCCAAGGACCCACACTCTACAGACTCTAGTCTCTACACTTTGGCCATTTGTGAGCTTTTGTGTTCCTGGCCCTCTGTTGCATGAGGGAGCTTAATTAATGAGAATTAATTGTCTTCTTTTCAACTTGTTCTATATTCTGTGAGCCTTAGATGCAGAGGTTGCATTGTAGATGTGCCATTTAGACTTGGGCAATTGACAGATAATGTCTGTGTGTGACCAGTTGTGATACTCTGTAAGAGTCTTTATCTGCTATAAAAGAAACTTCTTTGATGAGTGGTGACTAGAATATTTGTCTGTAAATATAAGGATAGATATTTTGCATGAAGTAAGAAATTACATTAGTCTAGGGATGTGACAATTTTGGTCTTTTCTCTAAAATCTATGACCACTCCAGCCATTTGTACTTGGCTATATTTATATCACCACATGAGAGTTTCCTCCCATTGAGTGAGCTTTTAGTCCAGTTAGGTAGCTGTTGATTGCCCCCAAGATAAAAGTGCCACTGCTGCACCAGTGATGTATGATGTGCAGATCATGACATAGTTATTTGATCTTGGACATCAATTGATGTTCTCCCTTAGCACCTTCATAGGGCTTTCCAATGCTATGATAGCTAGCCTTCAGGGACGTGACTTCCAGATAAGTTCCAGCTCCATTGCTCTAAATCCTGTGTCTGAAGCATATTCTGTCTTCAGTGGTAGGGTCTTACCTCAAGTTCTGAGAGGCAATCAAGGTCTGTGGTAATAGCCTATGTAATTTGGGGTATCTCTTGGACCACCCTGGACAACAACTCAAAGAAAATTTTCTCCTGTCTGGCACTGTTTCTTGTTATGTAGCCTTTAACTATACACATGGAATCACTATATGTGTAATTTGTCATTAGGTTGTTGGACTAATATAATTTCCTCTGTTTTTTTTTACACTATCTAGGCATTATTTATCATTCCTCTCTCTCCCCCTGTCTAACCCTTCACCATGACTTCCTCATTTAAAGTGTTCCCTTTCTCCCCATTTCTTTCTAAATTCATGTAATGTGAAAATGATGTGGTCAATGAAAGCTTAAGAACAAAAATAATGTTAGGGTTAAAGTAAAACAATTGAGGCTACATGGAGGCCACCAAGCAGGAAGATGGTGGTATACGCCTACTTCCTCTGCAGAAAAATTTTTGCTCCCACGGGAGGCAGGAGGCTTACAAACCCCAAGCTCAGGAACCTGACAAGGCTCCAGAAACCTTGAAAGCCACCTCCTCTCATGTTTATATAAACTGGACAATTGCTGGGGAGAGGAGATTCTTTATGACGGATGCCTGTGATTTTGTCAGGGAGCTATAGGCATGCAGCTCTCGAGTTACCACTCATGGTGGCATGGTGGCTGCCTGTGAGCATTCCATTCTTTGGTCACATATTACCTAGGCTTCTGTTAGTCACCAGAATAAACTCACTGGTTTGCCAAACTAGACTTGGTTGGAATTGGTCCTAGTTTGCAATCAGTGACCTATTTGGAATGCATAGATTTTTTTTTTTTACATTTCCTATGGAAGAGACACACAAAAATTAGAAAGAAGGGACTAAGCAGGTGAATTATTAGCATTACAGTAAAAAATGATAAGGTTGTATTTTTTTTCTTAGAATATAATGTTGATTTAATTTTTGCTAAATACTAAATATGAATTTCAGATGAGTGACTGACTATTCAACAAAATAGAAGTGTGTTCTATGATTAATCTAAATTCTATAATGAATTTCCTATTACCTGCATTGGAATGCTTTAGATCCATGTAGTTGAAATGTAATGATTGACAATGAAGTATTTGTTTCCTGCTACTGAGAGCAGACTCCTAATCTGGCAGAGTGAGGAAGCCTGGTATAATTGTTACCACCTCTGTCTTTGAGTACATAAAACTCCAGTAGGGATATGGGGTTTGAGATGGGCCAGTTACTCTTCTGTGCCATAAATCATAGTGATTGTTTCAGGAATGTGTGCCTGTGGCCCTAGCCAAACCAGTTAGAACTAACAGAATCATCACTGGCTGAGTTTTGAAGAAATAGGGTAAGGCATGTAAATTTCCTATTTGCTATTAGATTTTTGTGCCTCTACTCAAGCTATATTTAAAGCTGTGAATGCATCTGAAATTCCAATTAGGTGAATTACAATAATTTATTTACTTTTTGCTTCAAACTTACTTAGCTTGACCTCCCCCCACCCCGCAGTGTGTTATTTTTCAATTATAATGTTTACAATGTTTCTAATACAAAAAATTAACAAAGTGCCTCAAAATGCATGCAAATTTTTAAATGTTCCTGTTGGTATAGTGATTCAGATTATCTGATACTATGGGAAAAGCAGGAACATTTGGAATGGTGACTTTCACCTCATGGCACATGGTACCATCCATCAC
This sequence comes from Nannospalax galili, assembly GCF_000622305.1. Classification (NCBI taxonomy): domain Eukaryota; kingdom Metazoa; phylum Chordata; class Mammalia; order Rodentia; family Spalacidae; genus Nannospalax; species Nannospalax galili. Next base: position 8,430,666 of record NW_008347536.1, read on the forward strand.
CAGTGAAGGACAGAGTGCTGAGCATGTGTCACAGACTTCTGATAATTTTTTGTATTTTTTCCATTTATCGTCGTCATGAACTCCTAAGAGAATGGAATCATTATTACTGGTATGGTGTTTTATTTTACAAATGCGCTAACCAGGGCCGTATAAGATAAGGAATGGAGATTTATCACCAAGTCAGAATTTGAACATCTGTCCAACTTCAAAAGACTATCAAATTATTCGGCTCTATAAACCATTACTGAAAATAATTTGCCTTGCATTTCTAAACTATTTCCATATCCTATGGAGACTATGATGTGGGGAGCTGATTATTCATTATTTCAGGGAGCTATAGTAGAACAGTGAGAGTTCATGTATTGTCTTTTCCCTGGAGTTCTGGTAGGCTAAACATTCTATTGGCATCTTTGCATTGTACTCTGAGCACAAAAAGATATTTCAGTTCCAGTAGCATAACATTGTCAACCTTGAAACAGGCGTTCAAAAGCCCTTTCATTTCATAAAGCTTTCAGTGCAGCATGTGCATTTATGGTTATACTTTTCTACGACAATTAAAATCCATATAAATATCATTCTCTGTGTTTAGCATTTTAACCTCCTGTGGGGAGCACGATGCATTCAGCATGTTTTACTGAATGCCGTATAAATAGTCCATAAATTTAATAAGATGTGCACAATTCTATTTGTACCTAAAAACAGTCTTTAAAATGTTTTTTTAAATATATGCCCTGTATGAAGAGTTGTAAGCTTAGAAATTTAACACCTGTGCATGTTACCTGATAATTAATTCAAAATAGCCTATGAATTTCAGAGAGCAGAAAAGAACATGAATATAGTATATAAAAACTTTGAATTTCTCCGAAGGGTAGAAATATGGATTTCCAATTTTTCCTATATTATTTAAATGAGAATTTTAGAAATAACATGATGACTATTACTTTCAA
>NW_008347536.1:8432184-8452028 GCF_000622305.1 Nannospalax galili
AGTAATTATGTGTAAATATAAATTGTTTTATTTTAATTTTAATCCATGAGAGTGGAAGGGTAAGATCAGAGTGAAACGAACACAGCATTATATTGAAAATGAGTTCTTGGTTTTACTGAATGGTAGTGGAAAAACTTCAAAAGCTACAGAAGATCAATGGATGCTGAGAGGCAGACAGTCAGTTTTCCCCAGGGACTAGCTCTCTGAGAGGTTATCTAAACCTACATACATAGGAGTCCCACTAAATGGACTCAGCAGTTTTTTATACATTGCATATGTATAGATGTATGTATGCATACAGTACAGCAATAATCAAGTGGACAGTAGCTGTGACGCATGGGCATCATGGGAGGAGTTGAAGGGGGCCGAGGAGTGGAAGTGATGCAAATACCATTCTCAAAAAGGCCTATTTTTAAAAATTTGTTTCCCACATAGACTGTGGCATGATTGCGCTTCCAAGGTTTTCATTCTCGAGAAAGTGAGTCTTCATTCACTGGCCTTGTGAACGCTGTAGATTTAGCTTCTTCACAAGGGCATCTATTTACCTTGGGCTTGATTTTCTCTGATCTATCAGCTTACATTACATCTCAGTATTCTGGACACAGGTACTCCCAAGGGTACTTGATACAGATACTTCTAACATTTTGCAAAAAGGGAACTTGCAAGTTTAACTTCTCCCTCTAAGAAACAAAGGTAAGGATAAAAACTCCAGCAGTCCGAGCACTGCCTTTGCGATGTTCGGCAAGTGGAAGACACACATCGTGCATCTGGATGGCTTTTTGCTCATTCATTTTAAATGCACTTTGAGTAATTACCTTCTAAATTTCAGGACTGACCTAGTGTCCGCTTAGAATTGAAAGGCGAGTTTGGCACCCTCATGTGAAGTTCAAAATGATTGTTTTAACCCCGGCCCAGACACAAAGTAGTTTCTTAGAAAGAAAAACACCCATTCACGGGTGAAAGAGGCATCAAAGTCTCTTGAGAGATACAGTGCTGAGCAAGACCCTGATTCTGAGGCTTTTAACAGAAAAGGGCAGGTATGGGATTCAATACTTGTCAGGAGTCAGTATTGGAAGTCAAAGACCAAAGGGCACTATGTTTTGTGCATAAATTTGTGAGGCTCTCCTCAGCACAGGGGTGTTATTTATGCACTGTCTATATATGCATACTTTGAAGCTTAAGGTGTAGCCACAGAAAGATAGAATACGTGTTTGACAATTTTATTATATAAGTCATTTGTTTTAGGATTTGAATTAAGAAATTTTGAAAAGTTTTTACGTAAATTTCAGTTTTGATAAAACAAAATGTTATAATAACACAATTACTCTGTAAGGAAATCTACAACCAGCAGACTTTCAATAATACATAATTCCTTGAATAACAGGATTTAAGGGATAATAGAAAATAAATTCTAGATTTTTTAATGAAATTCCAGTTGACTCATGGTATGCTTTAGTTTTAAGTAAAGAATCCTGAAGATACAAAGATTCTAAAACTATTCATGCCTAGCAATTCACGCAATCCAGAAACAATTCAGAGAAAAGTTAGGACAAAATATCTCTATTTAAAAATTGAGGATCCAAGATTCAGTAAAGGTGAGAATTGTGTCCACATTAATAGAGCTAATAATTTGTAAACTCAGAATTTGAACCTAGATCTATATATATGCTATCTTTCTCCCATGCTAGCTAGCTCTAATAATTCAAAAATCCATATACTAGAAATGGTCACAATTCAAGTTCAAATGCTTTTCTAGAGTTATAATAAAAGTAGCCTGGAAACATAGATAAGAGTGAAGTTAAGTCTAACTCAGGGTGTGGGAAGTCCCCAGTAAAAGAGGTGACACTTCAATTAAGAGAGAAATTTACAGAGCTGGGGTGGTGACACATACCTTTAATCATAGCACTTGAGAGGCAGAAACAGGTAGATTTCTGTGAGATAAAGGTCAGCCTGCTCTACATAGTACATTCTAAAAGATCTGGGGCTATACAGAGATCCTGTCTTAAAAAAATAAAGCAACAAAAACCTTGTACAGATTTATGATTTAATCATGAAGCATGTCAGGAAGATTTCTATGACTGGATCTAGACTTCATAAGCGTATGTGAGTATGATATTGTGTTTATTATAGGTCACGTTCAGTTGGACTGCTTTCTTTTCCATATGCGTATTCTACTTACTGGGTATTTCTACTTATGTGACTTTTTAATTTCTTTTAAAATATTTTATGAAGATACAAACTGGGAAGTATTTACTCAGTCTCCATTTGTCCTTTATGGTGAAATCTTTGAAAATATTTTCTTTGATCCTCTTGAATTAAGCAGTATATTATTTTTGTCTATTGTTGCTATGCTTTGTAGTAACACCTCAGAAATCCTTGCTCCTGCTTAACTGTAACTTAGTATGTGATATTTAAATAAATTTACATAAATAACAATATTTCCCTTGGAATAAATTAGCATCTATAATTTTGAAGCTGATACTTTTCAAACCTAAGTTTTTCAAGATAGATTTTACAAACTTGTTTGTTTGTTATTGCGTGTGCATAAGTGCAGGAATGCATGTAGAAGTCTGTCAGAGGAAAGCTTTCGAGAGTCTTTTCTGCACCTTTCTTGTTAAGATACGATCTCTCTTGTTTCTCTCACACTGTGTACTGCAGTCCATGAGCTTCTGGCTGATTGTCCTGTGTTTGCATCCCATTTTGCACAAGAGATCAGGATTAGAGATGTGTGCCACTATATCCTGTTTTTTGACACTAAGGACTGAACTCATGTCAGGATGGTGTGAGAAGTGAGCTATCTAATCTTCTGTCCTAGTTTTTTGCTCCATTGCTGTGACAAAATACTCTGACCAATACCAACTTGGGAAAGAAAGTGTTTATTCAGCTCACATCTTCTAGGTCACAGTTCATCAGGGAGACCAAGGTAGGAACTCAGGGCAGGAACCTGGAGGCAGGAGCTGGAACACAGGCCATGAAGGAACATTGCTTACTGGCTTGCTCCCCTGGGCCCTGCTCAGCTTGCTTTCTTATGCCACACAGGCCCACCTGCCCAGGGGTGGCACCACTCACAGTGGGCTGGGCTCTCCCACATCACTCAACAGTCAAGAAGATGCCCCTCAGACATGGCCACAGGCCAGTTCTATGGAGGCAATTCCTCAAGTCAGGCTCCCTCAACCCCAGTGTGTCAAGTTGACACTGAAACTATCCAGCACACCTGCTCAAGGGTTTCAATGGAACACATTAGATGAGATGGCTATGTGCCTAAAAGGATAAGGAATATCTTGCCTTGAAGTATAAAGAAAATACACAGGCTTTGGAGTAAGACTAATTCCAAAGGCATTAGTTTTTATGTAATCAAGGTTATAAAGCCTTAAGGTATTACTTTTCCTCTCTCAGTCTCAGTTTCCTTATTCACAAAATGAGGATGACACTGTCAAATAACTGTCAAGTGAGGGACTTCTACTGGGTATAAGCAATATTTTCTTTCCTACAAACCTTAATCAACATGGGCTCTTTATCAATAAGCCAACATTAATTAGCTCTGGAGTACTTCATCTGAATCATTCTTTAGTCATCCTTTCCTTCTGTTATTTCATTTAATAGTTGTTTATCTGACTGTCCAGTAGCTTAAACCATATGTGTACCTCTGTAACAGTGAGAAGCTGTCTTATAATAATAAGCTGTTATGATAAAAAAACACATTAAACTTATTAAATAAGTGTTTTAATATTGGACATATACTGTGAAATCTAATGCTGATTAAACATTAATTGGATATTTTAATTATGACCTCTAAGCTACAGTTTGCATGTCTTGAAAGTGGGCATAATCATGCTGTAATTATAGGTTACATGAATTATAAGCATATCAGTGGTGCATAGGACACTGCTACACATAGAAAAAATGGCTCGAAAATACTTTGGTATTATAATTAACACTACTACCATAAATCTAAACATCTGCCTACCTCCTGCTCAATGATTGTCTTTCCAGATGGTCTTCTATAGGGTATTCAGGCTCTGGTTTCTGCCATTTCTGATTATGGTTTGCACTCGTAGTAGCTGTTCCACACACAGAGAACTTGATAAGCATTCAGGTGCCTGCTTTTCTTAGGTGTGATGTTATACCCAATCACCTGCTAACTGCCTCTTTAATATCTTCTGACTGCTGACCCCCATGTCCTTGAGGCCATGCCTCAAATGCATTTTGGAATACAGACAAGAAGGACTCCCTTGAATAGAGACCCTCATAACTGCTAGCTACTGCTTTGATTTATTCTGACTTTCTCATTTTGAAATGTGAGTTATCCCTGGGAAATTGAGATAAGCCACCATGAACTTTATTTGATCCTTTAAAAACCGTGGTGTTTGGAGAAGAAAGTCACCACTGAGATTCAAACCTCTCTGGCAGGCGAAGAGAAAATGAAAGTGATTTGTAAATGCTAAAATGCCCATTTGGGGGAAGGTATCAAGGGATTCAAGAAAGGTCATTTGGAGGACCATCTCTGTTTGTCTTCATGAACATTACACAGGAAGACATAAATGGGGTATTAATCACATACTTGCTGCAGACTAGATTGGAATAGACAACAAACAGGAGACGAAGTGGGGAGGGGGCGTCATGACCAATGAGATCTGAGAGAAAGAAAGACATAGTAAGCTGAAATTAACTGAAAGCTCAGGGAGGTGGGTATCATTACTCAAAACACAATGTTCAGAACAGTTTTCCCTGCTGTTTCTGCTCTTTGTTACTTTATCTTCATCTTCCTCTATTTATTTTCAGGATTAGTCAAAGGGGCCAATGATGTATCATTTTCCTTGGGTCATGTGCGTTTGCATGCGTGAGTGTGTGTGTGTTGTTATACTCTTTGACTTCTAGCATTTCCTGGAAAGAACTCGGCATAGAATGAATAGTGATAAGGAGGCAAGTGTATTCTGGTGAACCTCCTTTGTTCTTTGTCGTAAGCTCGTCATGTGATGAGATTCTTTTTCCGTGCCTTGATCTAGTTCAAGTATATTCAATAAAGAAAGACTCTCTCAAGGACTTCGTCATCTGGTGTTGAAGATTAAAATGAATAAATGTCTTGCAGAATGTTAGTTGTTAAAATATATCTATTCATGCCAAATATGCACTGGTGGTGGAAGAGCGTGCAGAAGAAAATGATTAAAAATTTTGCAAATACCTCTAACCTCGGCTCTTGTCTGTGGCATAAACCTTTGCAGTGGTCACCTATGTCCAATTTGTTTTATTTATCTGAACTAATTTCTGTACTTTATTTCTGTCTTCCACAATCCGATTAAACCTTCCTCTGAACTACAGATAATAAATTCATTAACTATGACTAAAATGTTTCCTTATATAGATATCAATTATTAGCAATTTCAAAGGTTGATCAGATTCTCAGCATGCAACGTATGGATTCACATTTGTTCTTTAATTCTCACTTAGGGAAATCAATCTCCTGATATACTTGTGCATATTAGGAAACTGATTTTCTTGGTGACCACGGCTATTTATGGAATCGAGACAGGAAATGCTATATTCATTGTACCCGTCAGCCACCTGTTAGCCTAAGCTAGCCATGTACATACAAGGCTTGCTCCTGAAGTGAAAACCCATGATTAAAATGTGATTCCAGGTGCCTGATTCCCTCAGAGTCTTTGATTTGTCCATGTATTCTTTTTCTTTCTTAGTCTTAACATGAGAGCCATGAAAACTATATTTGGTCAAACATACTTTGTCAAGTGTTATCCCCTAGATTCCTTCCACAGAGCTGTTAACCTAAAAAAAAAAAAATGTAGAAACCGCCTATAGTACCTTGAAATACAGCTTTGTGGGCCACATGCATAATTTTTTTGTGATTTTATTAGGTGGAAGTGGACTTCATGAATTTTTATTCCTAATAAGATATTAGGTGATGCTAAAACTTCTGGACTGAGTACCACACATTAAGTCCCATTAATGCTTTTGAAGAATAACATACAACTCCCCTCATATCGTCTCAGTAAAACAAAGTGTGCTGTATAGCTTTAGTGTCAACTTGACACACCTGGGTTGAGGGAGCCTCAATTGAGGAGGAAAGGGTTTATTTAGCTTACATCTCCTGGGTTACAGCTCATCAGGGAGCCCAAGGTAGGAACTCACGAAGGAACCTGGAGGCAGGAGCTGGAGCACCAGCCATGGAGGACCACTGCTTACTGGCTTGCTCCCCTCGGCCCAGCTCAGCTTGCTCTCTTATCCAACACAGGCCCACCTGCCCAGGGGTCCCTCCCACATTACTCAACAATCAAGAAAATGCCCCACAGACATTGCCACAGGCCAGTCCAATGGAGGCAATTCCCCAATTGTGGCTCCCTCAACCCAAGTTGACACTAAAGCTATCCAGCACACATAGCTAAGGAACAAGCCTACAGGTACATAATCATTCTAGAACCTTGCCACTCAAAATGTGCGAACAGATCAGCAGTAGCAACATCTAAGTTCACTTAGAAACTCAGAATTTCAGGCTCTACCTCCTACCTAGATCCAGAACATTCATTTTACAAAATAGTGACTCATGTCTCTGTTAATTTGAGACACGCTGCTCTAGTCCAGTCTAGTCTAATCATTTTGGGGAATTGAGGCTGTTTCCCCTATTCCTTTTCCTATTTCATATCAAATGGACTTAGCTTCTTCTAGTTAATAGACAACATGCTGAAATGAGTAGTGAGGTTTGTGACTCAGTGTTACTTGTGAGGAGAAGAGAATGGTGCTAGCTGAAAGTTTTGATAACAATGAAAATTATATTTGTTAAAATACAGTCCTATTCAACCACAGAATTATATGTGGACTTTTATTTATATAATGGAAAGCCAAGCCCTGCAAGCAAAACTAGAAACATATATATGTAATATATAATATATAATATATATGGAGAGAGAGAGGAGAGAGAGAGAGAGAGAGAGAGAGAGAGAGAGAGAGAGAGGAAATTCTGGGGAAAAGCATGGGTTTAGTTGGACCTCTGAAGTTCATGAACCTCAAGATTTAAAGGTTTACAGAAAGCTCATCTTGAGATTCTTCTGACCCTCAGGTTCAGTCTCTCAGAGATACTGTCTTGTGTAGCCTCATCCCTACAGGGATGCAAACAAGTACTGAAGTTCCAGATCACAAATATCCTTAGGTAGAATTGCTATTGGCCCATTTTAGAGTCATCTTTCCATTCCTGATCCTATCAACCACGTTACAGAGTACTTTGATCATTGACCTCCTCAAAGTCATACAGATGGCAGTTCAGAGATGAGGAGGAGAATCATGCTGAAAAAAGAAGAGGAGAAGCACACAGGAAGTAGAATGCTACATATCAGTATGCATCATAAAAATACCTCAGTGGCTAAACAGGGCTTATTTCTTCTAGACTTTCTAGCTCTGACCTGCATTCATTAATCACTTGTGTGATGGAACATTAGAGCTACCTAATAAATTTTCCAGTGTTAGAAACATGGATTTCATGAGGCTTTTTTAAAGAGACTAAGTCCAGAAGAAATAGATATGTTTAATCTCTTCCACCCACTTCCCACATCACAGGCTTTAAAATGAACATTGAGGGCCAAGAGAGATTAGAGAAGAAAGAACAGCTGGACTGATAATGCTTTCTGCATTATACAAAGGAGAATGGGAATCTATGAATAGTACACTCCCAGTTTCAAATTCAAGTTCACCTAGATGTTGACTTAGTTTATATGAAAGACTCTCCTTTGAATAATATTAATATATACAGTCAGCTGTGGAAGCACAACTTGAACATTGATTTCTTCCTTGACGATCCCTTACTACTCCTCTCAAGCATTGCTGTCTGCTTTAGAGGTGTGATTGAATGCTATTATATCTTTTGCACCTGGATCGATACCACTAGATAGTAGTGTGTTCTGATGTTTTGTGTGGCTTGTTTTTTCATTTCTCAGTGTGGCTATTTGTATTTGAGAAATTTGACACAAACTTTCAGATAACATTTTAATATGAAACAATTCAAAATGCATTTATTGCCAGTAGAAGCCACCATATTTTACAATCATTTACTTTTATTATCAACTCATCATTTGTAAAATTTTATTAAGCATGTACTAGGAGCAGAGACTGTTTCAGACCTACAGATGGGAGCAGAGAGGAGTGGTTCTATTTTATGGCTCCTACAGTTATACCTGGAGAATAGGCAGGCAGTGAATAAACACTTCTCTAAACAATGAGTAAATAAATTCAACAGTAAGCAGGCTTCCATTAATACCAAACAGAGAAGGCTGGACTTGGAGGCCACGCCTTTAATCCCAACACAGGTGGTCTCTGTGAGATCCAAGCCAACCTGATCAACATAGGGAGTTCCAGGCCCCCTGGGGCTACAGGGAGAACCTGTGTCAAACAGAACAAAAATAAATAAATAAATAAATAAATAAAAAACAGAAAGAAAATACCATGCAGAGAATTAAAATAAGCCATCATAAAGAGATGACAAAGTGTTACACTATGAACAGAGATAAACTGAATTCTTACCAAAAGGCCAAAAAGCATCCAGATATGCCAAGATCAGACCAAAAACATTCCAGAGAGACTCTAGGATTCCTTTAGTGAACCACCCTCATTTCCTTTGCTCCACAGATGCCCTTGGCAAGGTTCCCCTTTCTTTCCTATACACTAAACCTGGAGACTTAGCCTGTAAAGCTGATTAGAAATACTCCCTTTTGTTGATCATTCTGAAGAATCAGGACCCAGAAAAATAGCTGTGGCACAGAATGTTTGCACCAGCACGTGCTTATTGATTACTTAATAATAACAGCAACGAGTTAGTAAGCATGTTCTCTAAACCAAACACTCGAACTTGATACTAGAGATAAAAAGATTTAGAATAGAGACCCATATTCGGGGACTGCAGGCCATTGGACTTGTATGGATGGAGATAAAAGCCTTGTTAGGGAAAAGGGATGTGTTCCCTTTTGAATCTGAAAACAGTGCCTCTGACTCCTAAGTACTGGGTAATTAGATCTAATCCTACAGATGAAACACAGGGCTATGTAAGCTATGAAAAATTTTTCATTAGGCATTGACTCAGGAAGCACTTCTCATATTCTTAGAATGTCTTGAGGTGGTAAAAGAGATCAGAGATATCTTTCCTCAGATTGTACAACACATGTTCAACACGGAATTCTTAGTGCATCCTGACAGGAATTTTAAAAGGATCTTTTTGCATTGGTATAGACTTACTGGCTAGAACTAAAATTACTTAAATAAATATGTTTTCTACTTTAATAAAATCATATTTGTTTCCTGGTTATTTGCCTCCGAATTTGACTATCTTAAGATGCTAGTAAATGGAATGCTGAATATTTAAACTGAAACAGAAAGGGGGAAATATAACTAATCTGTCTGTTCTTTAGGTTTTTTATTTATTTATTTATTTTTATTGAGTTTTTGTAATTTCGTATAACAGTTCTTAATCAAATTTAGACCCCCACCCCCATCCATGCTTCCCTATCCCCCCACCATACCACATATAGTCTGTCATACACATTAAGGCCTATCCAGTCAAGCATTTGTACCCAGATGTCCTTCAGTGTAAATTTGTCCACTGGAGTCTAGTTAGCCCATGTAGAGACTGTCTGTAAGGCCTACTCTCCCTCATCCAATAGCAATGCGTTTCATGTGGTTCTCAGGCTAGGGTGAGCCTGCCATGTGTCTCTCTCCTCCCCTCTGGGCCCTTGTTTAATTGAGTTGGCATAGATATTGTGTTTGATGCCACCATTACCACAAGTACGCATGTGCAAGCTTCCAGTGGCCTGAAAGACTCCACTTCCCTGTGTTCATGAACCAGATCTGGCTCTTACAATCTTTTGCAATGGTCCCCTCTTCTGCAGTGGTCCCTGAGTTGCGGTGGGTGAGGTTTAATATAGGAGTCCTGTCCGGGGACACACACTCTGCAGTCTCTTTTTCTCTAAAACTTGGCCAGTTGTAGCCTCTGTGTGCATCTCACCCTGTTGTATAAGAACACTTTACTGAGAGTTGAAGGATGCATTAATTTTCTCTATACCTCTTGTTCTCTAGGTTCCATGAGTCTTAGGTGTAGAGGTTCAACCGTGGATGTGTCACCTAGGACTGGGCATCACTCAGACAGATATTCTCTCTGTCTGACCAGTTGTATAATTCTGCTGTAACCTCCATCTGTTGCAAAAAGAAGCTCCTTTGATGAGTGGTGTATATTATGCTTGTCTATAAATATAAGGGTTCATATTTAGCATATGGCAAGAAATTTCATTTGACTAAAAATATGAAAGAGATACGTTTTTTTCTAAGGTCTGTGTGCTCTCCTCCCAGGTGTATTTGGTTATATTTACAGTGCTACCCGTAATTTCACTCCCATTGAAAGGGCTTTAAGTCCAATTAGATAGCTGCTGATTGCCCTCCAGATAACAGTGCCACTACTGCACCAAAAGATGTAGTTTGCTGTGCTGGTTGCTATAGTTATTAGGCTTTGGGGTTGGGCTGGACCATTGATTGTTTTTCTCCTTTGGCAGTTTATATATTATCATCTAGGATTATGATAGCTGTGCTGGATAGCTTTAGTGTCAAGTTGACACACCTGGGTTGAGGGAGCCTCAATCGGGAAATTGCCTCTATTGGACTGGCCTGTGGCCATGTCTGAAGGGCATCTTCTTGATGAGTGATGTGGGAGGGCCCAGCCCACTGTGGGTGGTGCCACCCCTGGGCATGTGGGCCTGTGTTGCATAAGAAAGCAGGCTGAGCAGGGGCCAAAGGAGCTAGCCTGTAAGCAGCGTTCCTCTATGGCCTGTGCTCTAGCTCCTGCCTCCAGGTTCCTGCCCTGAGTTCCTACCTTGGGCTCCCTGATGAACTGCATGCGACCTGGGAGATGTAAGACAAATAAACCCTTTCCTCCCCAAGTTGGTACTGGTCAGAGTGTTTTGTCACAGCAATGAAGAACAATCTAAGACAATAGCTAAACTTTGGGTAGAAGGCTTCCAGGTCAATACCTGCTCTACTGCTCCAAGTCCTGTATCCAAACTATGTCCTGTCTTCAGCAGTAGGGTCTTATCTACTAGTTCTGGGAGATAACCAAGAGGTTCGTCAATAGCTTGTATATTTTGGGAGTCTCCTGGACCACTATTACCATCCAGTCAATGGGAGGTCTCTTCTGTCTGGCACTGTGCTCCTTGCCAAAGAGCTCCCAGGTGTACAATGCACAAGTGTTTAGACATTGTGCATTTCTCATGGGGTTTGGGGGTCATTGTATTTCCCTCTGGGTTCCCTAGCTCCCCAAGATTCATCTCTACTCTTTATGCTACCATTTGGCCTCTTTCCTCCTTCCCCAGTCCCAGTGCTCCATTATCTCCACCTTTCTCCCAATAACTGCTGCCTCCTACTATCACCCCCACCCCAGTGTGGTCTCTTTCATGTCCCTCCCTCCTCTCTTCCCCAAAAAACACTCCCACTTTCCCCACCTTACCCCGGTAACATCTGTTCCCCCAATACCCTCCTCTTTCACTTTCTTTCTTTTCCTACACCTCTCTGTTTCCTTTCTGTTTTCCCGTCTCCTGGTGTTACATGGGAATTTATATACTCACATATAAGGGATGAGGGAGAATGTACCTCACTTGCTGTTCTGTGTTTGTGTTACTTCACTTAGTATAAAAGTCTCTAGTTATATCCATTTACCTGAAAATTTTATAATTTCATCTTTTCTTACTACTAAGTAGAAATCCATTGTGTAAATGTACCATATTTTCATGATCCATTTGTCAAATTTAGGTTGCTTCGATTTCTTAGCTATTGTGAAGAGAACAGCAACAAACATGGATGTACAGGTATCTTTACAGTAGGATGAGTTCTTTGGGTATATGCCAAGGAATGGTATCACTGGATCATATGGAAGGTTCATTTTTAGTTTTTTGAGAGATTCTCCACACTGCTTTCCATAGTGGTTGCATGAGTTTTCATTCCCACCAGCAGTGAATGAGCATTTCTCTTTCTCTACATCCTCTCCAACTTTTTTTGGTCTTTCCTTCTCTTGATCTTAGCCACTTTTTTAAAAAAAATATACTCTTTTACTCAGCAATATCTGGCTAAATTTTGATTCCTTAAGAAAATAGTAAATGTGAGAATGTCCTACAAATTTTGTAAGTTTGAGATAGTCACTTGAAATGGTACGAAAACCGCCATTTGTCAAACACTTATGAACTCAGAAGGCCTTTATTATGCAAAGTAATAACCTAGAACTTCTATAAAGTTAAAATATTTATGAGGCTAGAGTGATGGCTCAGTGATTAAGAACACTTATTGCTCTTGCAGAAGACCCGAATTTGGCTCCCAACACTGACAGTAGGTGGTTCACAACCACCTGTAACTCCAGTTTCAAGGCCTTTGGCCTCTGCACTATGTGAACAGTCAGACAGACAGACATGCACACAACATAATCAAAAATAAAACAAGGTATTTTTAAAACCTGTAATGGAAATGAAGGGATAGAGTTTTTTTTAATTCAGTATTTTAATAGAACCAATGCTCAGAAATTCATTTTAAAACAACTTTTCCAAAAAATGGCATTTGGTCTAAAATTTGAGGACATTCATTACCACCCTTCATGGCATTTGATAATTATTATATTTAAACATGCAAAATTTTTGTTCACATTATATTTATACTACTCATATACAGAAAGAAACTTTATTTCTCTTTCATTTGGATACCAATTAATATTTTGTATGTAGTTTTGTTAATATTTATTGTCTAAGTGCATTTTAAGCAACTTCACAAAATTTACAAAAGGCTTAAGATTTGATTTTGTACTAAATGTTAACTAGTTATGAAGAAAAATAAAATATGTAAACATAAATAATAAACATGTACACATAAAAATTATATGTGCTGGGGGCTGGAGAGATGGCTCAGCAGTTAAGAACACTGGCTGTTCTTGCAGAAGATCTGGGTTTGAATCCCAAAACCCATATGGCAGCTAACAACTGTCCGTAACTCCAGTTCCAGTGGATCTGATAGCCTCTTCTGTCCTCCATGGACATTGCACGACATAGGTGCACTTACCTACATGCAGACAATACACTATTTTCCTTGTGTGTACACATAAAAATAAAAATAATAAATAAAATATTAAAAATATGTGTGTGTGTGTGCTGTTTAAAATGAGAACACAGGAATTTTCCATCGTTAAACATGTTCCAATCATCTTCTATGTATACAGTATCTTTGGAGTCATTAGTAATTAAAAGCTTGTTTAGATTCTTTACATATCTTAGAGTTATAGAAAATGCCAATTTTTTTTAATGAAAGTAAAGACAATTCATATGGAGACAGATAATTGGGGCCAAAGAGTCCATGAGCACTTAACAAATTCTGTTTAACCACATTTCAGCATTAAGGATAATTAACAGAAAATGGATGTTGATAATTAGAATGACAGGCATTACATAATCAGCATTGTTTTTACAGCAATTTGAATGTGTTTAAACTAGGGTGAAACACCTCTTTTGTTGTTGTTCTTCCATGACCTTGTGCGTCTGAAGGATTCTAATGAATTTTAATAAAACATAGAGTGATAAAATTACTGAATTTATAGGCTCAGCTGCTGTGAATTTCTACTCTTGGGAGGGCATATTAACCCATAAGTGTATATTTTGCCCATTTGTTATGGGAGATACTAAATGAGTCAATACTGCATCAATAATTCAAGGGATAATTCAGCTGCATAATTGTATTTTATGGCATTGATGCTTTCAGCTACTTTGGTATAAAGCATACCTACTGCTATAAAACAATATAAGATGGCTAGTCTTTACATAAAGCCTTGGGATTATTATCAACTATTTTGAAACAATAAAAGTACAGAGAGAAAGCAATGCAGAATGAACTTGTAGAGCATGTGGTGGATTTTTAAAAAGATAAGTGCTTTTAGCTTTTTAAAATGTAATTTTAAATCTTTAAAGATGAAATTCTTAAACTCTACTCTGCCAGGCTATATTTAATTTGAAGCTTCTTCAGTCAAAGCAATAATTTCATCAGTACATAGCTCACTTGAAATCACCATTGTGACAGTGATTATAAATATAGGTTGGAAGTTTGCGTTTTTTGAAACACGTTTGCATCCATTGTCTCCTTGGCTCTTTGCAGTAAGCAGACGGCCCTGATAGGATCGTTCATCCCATTTTAGAGATGAGGAGTGTCAATCAAACAGATGTACTTTACTTCTTATGCCAAATTATCAGTCAGCTAACAAACAGGAAAGCCAAAGTTGTTTATGGTCTTTGGGCTTTGTGTCTTCGGATTCTCCTGTTTGTACTTTGTCCAAGTTGGCACACTGTTTTCAAGCTGGCTCTATTTATAGAGCACATTTTCCCTTTTGGTTTTCTCTATCTACTTGATGCTTATGTTCTATGTAGTTCCTGTAGGGATATTTCTATTTTATAAAGTGAATGTGAATTATTACTCATTTTTTCTTGTGGGTAAATATCAGCCTCTTTTCTGGCAGAATATCTTGCTCCAAATCTCCTCCTTTGACTAGGATGTCTGGGGGATATGAGTATTATAGAACTTGATATTTATTTCTCCATTGGCTTTTGCCTTTGTATCCTATAGTCTTACTTTAATTGTTCTTGCTTCCTTTATTTTCAGAAATCATTCTGAATATCAAAGTACCAGATCAACACGTACCAATTCAGCATACCAAATGGATATCATTGGTCTTTCTGACATGTTATGCACCTCAGTGGCTTGTGAACCAAAACATTTGAGATAAAATAATATTATTAAAAGTATTTTAATATATTTTACTAGCACTTAAGACACACATATCATAGAGGAGATATATGATTAAGAAAAATAAAATTCATATTGCAATGTAAAGTACACGGTTATCTTTGGTTTTGATATGCTACAAATTCTTTATTCACTTAGAATTCAACAGATGCCCATTAGATGACAGGTCACCACTTCATGACAGGTAATATGTTTGAGAACAGTTATGCATCAGAGAAGATCGTCCCTGACCTAATGAACTTACAACCTATTAATGAATGAATGAGTGAATAATGGCACTAATCCAATACAGACCTCATGCATAAAATGATTCTCCACTACCTATTTTAATTGTTTAAAAAGCCTTATAATGAAAGAAACTTATACCCACCACTGCTAGCTAGCGAGATGTAGATATTTTACTGTTCATTTCTCGGGCAATCTCCTTTCTTATCTTTCATTCTTATTATTATCTTTTTTAGTTTATAGCTTTTATTCATGGTTTTTCTGAGATGGAGTTTTACTATGCAGCCAGGCTGACCTGAAAAGTCACTTTGTTGAACAGATTGGCATTGAATTTGCAACACTCCTGCCTCAGCCTTCAAAGTACTAAGATTATGGACATGAGTCATCACAACTGGGTTGTCTTTCTCAACTGCATATGTAAGATACACCTCATTTGCTTCCTATCCAGAGGTGCAGTTTCAATGTTTCTAAGATTTAAACTCAGTTATTTTCTAAGCTAAAAATTCATTATGTATTGAAGACAATTGTTAAGAAAATGTTGTGTGTTTTTAAAGAAAAAAATTTGTGTGGGTACACATCCATATGTAATGTAAGTTTTGAGGATTCTGAATAGAGTGTGATGATCATTTTAATATAAATACAGCAAATCCTTAGTAGATGTTCATTACAGAGTTAATAAGTAAATTTAGAAGAATGTAGTCATAGTATATTGAAATTATTTTAGTTCTAACTTTACCAGGAAATTATAAAATTGTTAACTCACTGGTTTAAAAACTGAGTTTCTAATTACTGTTTTGCATCTGCACTAATATCTTACGGTAGCCTTCTACTTGGAGAAGCACTAATGATTTATTGGCAAGAGAAATTCAAAGCTCTTGCTTATTTGCCTTAATTCAAGATAACTTTAAACTTGTTTCCAGCTTGAGAACTCTTAATAGTACAAGTTGAAGCCTCTTTTTAACTTCTGCCTCTGTCCAGATCTGCTTCCAGAATTCTGACTAAATCTTATTCCCCCAGGCACTGCCTAAACTACCCCATATGCACGATCATTTGCTTAATGATCTTTTTTTCGAATGACTGGTACATGGAGTATTCCTAGGAATCAGACTTTCAAAGAAAGTTTTGAGTTAGCCACCTCCAGTTGACAGAATAGTGATAGACTGAGGATTGACAGGCCCTGGCATAGTTACAAACTTCGGAGGGAAAACTTCAGTAGGCTCCCATGCAGGTAAAGTGCTTATGGAAACAGACAGTGGAGTTTTTGAGGAAGTACTGATTGCAGGATTTATGCAATGGACTGATATTTCTGGACCCTATTGACAGTTCAGAAATGATAATGAAAGACAGGAGACTTTAAATCACCAATTAAAAGCTATAAGGCTTTAAAGCCATGTTAAAACCACAAGGCTTCCTTAGCAACATATAAAAACATTCTCAACTTCTATACCTGCAAGGCAGAAAAACTGAAGATCAGGCCCAAGATTTAATTATGTGAGTCATGAAGTTCAAAAAAAAAAAGATTGAATTTTCTAGCATTGTCAACTCTGCTATGCCAAGGTCAGGTTCTGAAATAGAATGAAGTGAGATCATGCAACTTGGGATGAAACTATTTCATACATTTATAAACTTTGCCTCCACAATCCGGTGAGGCACCTGGGACTGGAAAAGTGTCCCATCCCATCAGTTGAAGCTCATACTCATATTCCTTAAGGTGATGTAGAAATCATTACCTCACTGGAAAATAGGAATCTGCGTTAGGATCTATTGTATCTTCATATCTGCCAACAAAAACAATATTGATCATCAAATCATAACCTGATTATTAGGATTCTCTATTTAGAGGAAACGTCTATCCAAAATATGTTGGTAGGAACCTGGAGACAGCATAGATTTAGAAGATGCTATATTCAAAAAAAGGGAAGAAATATTAATTTTTCACTGGGATAACATACCTATCAGTACTTATTAATAAAGGAATGACCTTTCATAATGTCAAATTTAACAGTCAGTAAAACATCTGAGCGACAGCCTTAGGTCGAGGAAGCTATGCATACTCAGTAATTTGAAGAAAAGATAAATGAAGTAGGTACGTCATAAGTTCCATAGAATGTGGTTTAAAAAAAAAAAGTGACCAAGTGGCTATAAGCCATAAACATGCTAGAAATAATGCATCTGCAGAAAATGAACAATGTTTTAGGTAAAGTGGGACCAGCACAACTGAAAAGCTAATGTAGGATTGAACTTCCTGTGTAAGCCAAAGCTAGTAGTTGGAGAATCCATCACAGATAAGAGCCTCTGGTTGTGATGGGGATAAAAGAATGCTCCCCCCCCACCCCCGTGGCCCCAAATAGAGGTCCCGAGATGGAAAAGACACTTAATAGTCATGAGTTGGTGATTACAATGATCTCAGGTTACAAAAAATAGCCTGCTATTACACTGACTCCCAGGGACAAAAGACCCTGAGAGAGAAATGAGTAACTTATAAGAAAAGCTGCTGCCGCTGATGTACCTGGTCACTTTATTTAAGAGCTTGTGCGTATGTGCTCTTGAATGATTAGAGATTCATTTTAGGTTGATCAGAAGGAAGGATCAAAGGACTAAAAACTGAAGTTCAAAGTAACGCCCAGGAAGCAATGCCTTTGAGAATATGGGGAAGTATTATTATGCCTAGGTAGAATGAACTTAACCTATCAAGAGAGGGGATCGATGCATGGTGATGATTGGACAGTAGTTCACAGTCAGCTGTCTGGACCTCCTTCATGACTGAGAATCTTCCTTCCGTGGGTATAATAATAAATCATTAGAAATCAGTTTAGTGGAAGATAGGGCAGAAGGATTGTAAGAGGCAAAGATGGTACCTCTTGAAGCAGAGCTTTCAAGACAGCGGATCAGTTATTCCTATGAGTTCATAGCGGTGATGACAACATGCACAACTCCTACATAAGCTCAAATAAGACATACACCAGCAAAGACAGGGTGAAGTGGGTAAGTAATCCCTACCCTATCTAAGGAAATACTGGCAACTGAAGACTTCTGGGAAGAGTAAGTCTTGTTGAATGGTGAAACTCTATATATAGCATAATTGGTGGGGGTTAGAAAGGGGTTTACAGATATGGGAAGGGATCTAAATATGACCAAAATCTATTGCATGAAATTCACAAAAGTTAAAAGTAAATAGATAAAAAGACACAATCTGTCTTCGGTTTGGTTGGTTGGTTGGTTTTGTTTTATTTTATTTTATTTTGAAGTGTTTGTGACTGATGGGTGAAGTCTCCAAACATCTCTCTGCTCAAGGAAGATGTTTTCCGTAAAGTCAGAGCTGGTCATTGTGGAATAAACAAAGATCTGGCTTCTTCTAATTTTGGTGGTCTGCCATGGCAGTTTAGCCTTTCTTTTTAAGTGCGCACTGCATATTTAAGTGCACCCGCATCATGCAATGCCTATGGAGGTCAGAAGAGAGTGATGGATCCCCTGGAGCTGTGGTTATGGATGGTTGTTAGCCACCACATGATGTGGGTGCTGGAAATCTAGCCCAGAGAAGCCAGTGCTTTACTGCCGAGTCATCGGCCCTGACCGCTTAGCTTTCGGTCTTGCAGGGTCAGCAGAGTCTTCTACAGCTAGAGCTCACCAGTTTGACTACTGTTTCAGTCACATCTACTTTCCTTCACACCTCCGAGTGTTATTCTCAAGAATATTTCCTGAAGCACAAAACTCTCTGAGACTTGGGGTGGATGCCCAGAGAAAACTGACCTAAGGGTCATTCTGTTTCAATGTCTTTGCATTGTAATTATCTGCTTTCAGTTTGTTCAGTGTCTGGTAGAATAGTAACCCCTGGGATGTAGTTCCTAATTCATAGAACTGGTGCAAATGCTGCATTACAAGAAACTGTGCTTACATCTTTCATTTATAAGCATTTTGGAAACTTGGAAATTGATGCCGAATAAATCATGACAGGCCTTTTTTTGTTTTGTTTTGTTTTGTTTTTTCATAGGCAAATCCTACCCAATAGGGAGATTTTATTTCAAAATCAGGGTCAGCTTTTGTGTCATCAAAGTGACATACTATACTCTCCTGAATACTAAAAATAAGAAATAATTATAATAATAATTGTAGCTGTTTTAAATACTTGTTTCCTTAAAGTGCATTGATTCTGGAGAGATAGATCAGCTATTTCTGCTCTTGCAAAGGAACAGAGTTATGTCTACAAACCCATGTTGGGCAGCTCACACTGCCTGAAACCCCAACCCTAGGGATCCAATATTTTATACCAATTTGTATTCAACTGCTAGAAATTTGAATACTCATGAATGTTTTTGTCATAAGAAAACCTTTTAGTAAAAAGAAAAAATAAAACTCACTCTATGTTCTTAAAAAAAGAAGTGAAAGATGAATTGACAATTGGGAAATTAATAACACGTGTCCCTAGGGCATCCACATGATGGTACCTTTCCCTGGTGAATATGAAGATATCACAGTGTAATTTAAGGAAATTAAGGTTTCAGTTTTGGTTTTGATGTCATATTTTTTCTTTTATACATTAACAGCAACTACTTCCTTGAGGTTAAAATGCTGAATAAAAATCAGTTTCTGCTTCATCATGTGTGTGTTTGTGTGTATGAGAGAAATACTGTCTTAAACGCTGTCTTTTCCATGTAAGCTACATGACTTCTTAATGAATTACAGAGTTTTGCAAAATAGTATTTTGCATGAATATTGCTCTCATTCCCAAATATAAATATTTAGGTTTATTATTAATAATATTCATAAAATTATTTTTGTTTATAGCATTGATAAACATATTATTTTTTACAACT